>NC_084859.1:2817595-3129272 GCF_951802175.1 Populus nigra
AAGAACGAATTTAGCATTATGAAGACTCCTGATCAACCTAATAAAACCTGATGATTTTGGTAGTAAAGGGGAAGGATAAAAAGAGCAGAAAACAGCTCAAACAAGGTTTGAAAAAACAATATATTTCTTTCTGTGCTTTTGTCAATCTTTTGGCGAATATGAGCTAAACTCCTACACTGTGTTCAAAAGAGGTATACACCGTCTCCAGCACGTGGGGTCCAAAATTGCGTAACAACAGTTGCCCCCTCTTTACAATGCTTACGAAGCAAAACTTGTCGAGCGCTTCGCATAGTAAGTGTTGTAAAGATAAACCGTCTGATCCTGCTAAATCTCACTGCTTTTCCTAAACAATGGTCTCCCTATCAGATGACCTGCCTATTTAAGATTCTAGAAAAATTTAATTTTTTTTTTGAAATGGTCCGATTATCGGGTGACCTACTCATCCTAAAATTCTTGGAAAACTCCATGTTATCCTAAGAAATGGTCTCAATATTAGGTGACCGGCACATCTTAAAATTCTTAGAAAACTGCACGCTTTTCTAAGAAACGGTTTCAATATCAAGTAACCGGCCCCTCTTAAAATTCTTTAGAAAACTCCACGCTTTTCTAAGGAATGGTCTCAATATTGGGTGACCTGCCCATCTTAAGATTCTTAGAAAACTCCACACTTTTCTAAGAAACGGTCTCAATATCAGGTAACCGGCCCCTCTTAAAATTCTTTAGAAAACTCCATGCTTTTCTAAGGAATGGTCTCAATATCGGGTGACCTGCCCATCTAAAACTTCAAAAGAAAACATCTTACCTCGAGGAAATAAAGCAGTGCTGGTTCACAATTCCTATCCTTTTCCGTAGTTTCGTTGACCTGAGATTTTGGACCTTAGCGGTTTTCCCAAAAACTTGGAACTATTTTGGCCTTCGTCACACCTTCTCCTGCCAGGTTAGTGTTATGACAATATAGCATGCATGTTTTTTTGTTACCTATTTTGGAAACATAGGTCCCCCTTTCTGTTGTAGACTTATTGAGCTCTTGTTTCCATTTGTTTGTCCGACTTATCCTCTTGAAACATAATATGCTCCACGCGCTATACTTCTTATCCTCTTGGTGAAGAGAGATCTTTGGTTCCTTATGGGGCCCTTTCTTGCTCCATTGAGTATTGTCTTTTATTATTATTTTAAAAGGAAAACTCAAAAGATTTGGTTTTGATCATGAAAACTGAAACTTTCAATGTGATTGGCAATTCTCATAAAAGATGCTTTTTTAGAAGTTTTTATGATGATACCCCTTTGGGCTTTGGTTCACTATAGACCCCTATGTGCACTTCGTACACTTCTTGCCCCCAGTGTGGTGTGCATAAATATGCCAAGTTTAGATTTGATTTGGTTCCCTCCAATTGATGGAGTCATTTCCTTAGTCATGTGTAAGAAAAGAGTTTGTTTAAGTAAAAGATTTCAAATGCTTCTTTGGTAAAGTTGATGATGACAGATTGCGGCTATCCTCTTTTCACTTATCAGATTCAGCGACTCATATCTAACTTTTGCCCATTCTACCTCTTCCAGCTCAGAGTCTACCAGTACTCTCAATGAGGGGATTTCCACTTCTAAAGGCATAACCGCCTCTATTCCATATACCAATGTGTACGGGGTGGCTCCTGTTAAGGTTCGGACTGCGGTGCGATACGCATAAAGGGCAAATGGCAACATCTCATGCCAATCCTTATAGGTGACTACCATCTTCTGAATAATCTTTTTGACATTCTTGTTAGCAGCTTCTACCGCACCATTCATCTTTGGTCTATACGGCGAAGAAATGGAATGCTTGATTTTCCATTTAGCGCAGAGTTCTATTATCATCTTGCCATTGAAATTCTAGGCATTATCGGTTATAATCTTTTCTAAGGGACCATATCAATAGATCAAATCTCTTTCCATAAATTTCTTTACCATATTTTGCCTCCACGTCATCGAAACATCTCAACAAAGTTTTGTCAGATGATTTCTTATACAAAGTTTCCCTATCAAGATAGAAATCCATTGCCAACCTCCTCAAAGTCTTCTTGTTGATTTTTGGATGCCCCCATGGGATATGTCTGGTTTTGGATGAAATTCTTGATATCATAGTACCAAGGGTTTCCATCTATTTCTTTTTCAAACTGAGCAACAATGAGCTAAGTTATTTCTTATATCAATGTGTATCGGTTGTACCTTGTGCCCAAAGTCTATTCTAGCCATAGAAGCTGGCGTGACCAAAACATCAGAATGGTTTCCTTCCCTTCCTAGATGGGTGAACTTTATTTCCTCAAATTCTCTAGCCAATTTAGACAGGTATTCTTGGTAAGGTCTCAACTTCTCGTCCTTGGTTTGCCCTTTTCTATTCACTTGACAAATAATCAAAATCAAGTCTCCAATACACATCTATCTTTTTGATGTTGAGCTCCAATACAGCCTCTAAAATCGAGAATGCAAGCTTCATACTCAGCTGTGTTGTTAGTGCACCCAAATTGCGACTTAACTGAAACCGGATACTATTTCTTATCAGGAGAGATTAGCACTGCCCCCACTCCGTTACCAAAGCACCATCAAAGTACATAATCCACCAATCTGATTTCCCTTCCTCGACTGAAAGCAACATCTTCGTCAGAAAAATCAAATTTTAACGGCTCATAATCTTCCACAGTATGGTTAGCTAAATGATCGGCAATGACATTCATGGCTTTCCTTATCATATATACTATGTCATACTCAGCTAGTAGAACTTGTCATTTTGCAATTCAGCTTGATAGATAGGGTGGATTTAGTAGGTACTGCTTGATTTTCTTGAAAGCTTCTTCACACTCTTATTCCAAATTCCAAGATTCTTCTTCCTTAACAATTGAAGATGAGGTCATAAGTCGTGGTTAATTGAGATATAAACCGAGCAATGTGATTCAACCTTCCCAAGAACCTCCTTGCATCCTTCTTAGTCTTGGGAGTTGGCATGGATTGAATAGCCTTTACTTAACCAGGGTCCACTTCTATCCTTTTGTCACTCATCATAAATCCCAATAACTTCCTAGATTCCACTCTGAATGAACACCTTGCATGGCTAAGCCTTAACTTGCCTTTCAAATAATTCCTTTAATATTTGGACATGATTCTCTCCCTCTCTAGATTTAGCAATCATGTCATCCACATATACTTCAATCTATTTGTGCATCATGTTGTGAAATAAAGTTACCATGGCCTTTTGGTAGGTGGCCCCAACGTTCTTTAACCCAAATGGCATGACTTTATAGCAAAAGGTTCCTCATGGTGTTATAAAGGTTTCTTCTCATTATCCTCAAGTCATTTTTATCTGACTGTAGCCCAAAAATCCATCCATAAAGGAATATGTGGAGCTACATGCTACATTGTCAAACATATCTATGTGTGGTAGACAAAATTGTCTTTAGGGCTAGTCCGATTTAAATCCCTAAAGTCCACATAAAATCTGATTTTATCTTCCTTTTTAGATACTACAACTATGTCGGACACACATTGTGGATACTTGACTATTTCTAAAAAACCAGCATTCCACTGCTTTTCAATTTTTGTCTTTACCTTGATCAAGACATTCAGATTGGTCCTTCTCAATCCTTGCTTAACCGATTTGCATCCTTCTACTAGTGGTACCCTATACAAACCAAGCATATCTTTGTAGGACCAGACAAAAACATCTACATAATCTTGGAGTAGTGTAATCAACTCTTCTCTTTCTTTAGGGGTGATTGAAGTCCCTATCTTCAGTTTTTCTCTTATTTTTTTTTCGTTGCCCGCATCTATGGTTTCAAGTTCCTCTTTAGCGGGCCTCCAAGCTTGTTCATGTTGTCCTATTTTTATCCCATTCTTCCTCTTCTACAGCTACTATGTATTCTTTAAAGTTTGACCATTCATTCTCAATGTAAAATGCAGGTGTTTGTTTTGGAAGATCCACTTTGAAAATGAAAAGTGATGTGTAAAAACATCAAGATGAACTTTTAAAAATGCACGATCTCATTAAAGGGAAAAATTTGTCTCAAAACATTTGCTCGAGCAAACCGATTAGGTGCGCATCATCATTCTAAATTCCTTCAAGCTCTTTTTAGTACTAGGTGTGACCTTTCATCATTTTTCTTAGTCAAGCGTTGTGGATTCTAGAAAGGGGACCTATGTTTCTAGGTCTGCAGATGCGTGTATAGATGCATAAGAAAATGCATGATATAATGCATGATTGTGATAAGAACGTATTTGTATATTGGGTATGGATGCAGTCTTCTTGTGAACGAATAATAGCCATCACCTTATAAACATAGATTCTCTTGTCACATTGCTAGGAGTACTGCCTTTCAAGTCATTTGCTTGAATCATATTCACGAAGAGACAGATTTTGCATGAGAAGATGGGTCAACGCCCTTTTCATTAATGCTTGATAAGTTTGTTACATTTATAAAAAGGAAATACAAAATATATTAATCCCTTTCCTCCACCAACTCTCTAGCCAAAGTTAAAAAGGCAAAGTCGCGGTTCTCAATCTTCCCTAGAAAGGCATCGGTTTCAGCTAGGCTTCGGCGATAGCAAATGATGTCCCCTCTCACATTTCGCGCATTGATTCTAATAATCCGAGCATGTGCAACAGCTTCATCCATTTGCTCATCTCTCTTGGTCATCTTTTTTATTAGCAATATATTGGTTCTGTTTAAAGCAGCATTGTTGGCGTCGATTTGATCTTTGTGTTTTTCCATTGCTACTAGCTTCTTGTCCAAATACTTTACCTTTTCACGTTCCTTGTCAAGTTTTATCCTCATAACTTTTATCTCATTCTTCTTAACCGCTAATTCTGTTTCAACAGCCTCAAAGCCTTTCCTTTTACTTTCTTCTTTTGCAATCCCTATCGAACGACTTTCCAACTCCATATATTTCTTGTTCAAATCTTCATACTTCCCAATCCTATCCATCAGTTTGAACTGGACTTGTGTAAATTTTTCTTGGTAATATTCTGCACTTCCTTGACAATCGTTAAAGTCAATCTCCACTGCTTCAAGTTCAGAGCAACTTTGCATCCAATCCAAACTCATCCCTCTTAGCTCCTTCTCACTTCTTTCCCTAGCAATCTTCTCCTCACCTAGCTTTAACTCAAGCTTTGTTATTCTCGCATCTCTAGATTATATTTGCTCATCTAGAAATGCTCTCCTTTTATCCCCTTCCAGCATCATTTTTTCCAACATTGTCTTGTCTTTTCTACTTTTGCTCAACTCTATCCGAAGTTTTTCCACTTGTCTTCTCAACTCCTCTTCATTATTGACCCTTTTCCTCTTGATAGGCTCTTCTATAGTTTGGGGAGATTTGACTCCTACACAAGGCATGGTTGAAGCTGCTAAGTCTCTCCATCTTGCATATCCTTCACTTTCACTTGGATCCTTTAAACCTTTTATCTCAATCAAAACCAGATGCTTCTAATCTTGTTTGGTGATCCCAAAACTTCTTGTGCAATGGGATCTTTGAACAAACCAAAGAATTAAGCAATTCCCAAAGTCCTTGGAACAAACTGCATGCCCCCAAGTTGCCTTACCAAAAGGGCAGGAGCATAACTCACATAACCTGTAATACCTACCAATGGCACCCAATGTCTTTGTCCACAATTCATCAGGACTTTCATTGTCCTTACCCATGGGGCTCTCCACTTGAAATCACTATTAGGCAAACCTTTTAATTTGTCAACCCAACCTTGGTTGTCCAGATTTCCCTATTCTTCTTCTTCTACTAACTTCAAGGGTCTTTGGGTGAACCATAAAAAATTATTGAAAACAAGCTTTTGTTTTGATATGGCTAACCATCCAGATATACAATAATTTCGTACGGCATCTCATTGCTTAAAACTTCTACCCTTGCAATTTCCACCAAACATCCGTATTTCCTAAAAAATGCATCCTTATCTACATTCTGAAAGTGAGTCATTAACTTGTTCACCATATTCATAATGCAATTCAGGTTCTTGGTTGGTGACAGTTTCTTAGCATCGCTTCTAAGGCAATCTCCTTTAGTCAATTGTGACAGTTCAGAATTTTTCCCATATTCTATGATGGAAAATTTTAGCAATGGTGGCCATTTCGTTCACAAGTTCTGGAATTCAAAATGCCTTGGGTTTAGACTTGTTTTGATGCAAAAGATATTATGGAGCATACAACCTAAAGATAGGTTCTAGTTCCTTTACGTGAGAGATAGGGCAGGTTTACTACTTGGTCTCTAAAAAAGGGTCTCTTGTTGTCCCAGTGATCGCCCTCGTAAAGGCAATATGGGGGTTCAGCAGATAGTGGGATGGCACATGTAACAATTACTATCAGTCTAAACACTCAACAAAGAGTTGGGGTTTACACAAACTTAAACCTTGACTCAAGTCATAGGTAAGCTGCTAGTCCCCCACTTAACTTAAAGTTTAATGTGTGTGCCCTCAAGAAGAATAATAATGAAGTGATGCGTGACCATACCATGTATGACAAAATATAAAGATGCATGCTAAAACTTTTAAACAAAGTATCATTCATAATAAAAAAAACAACAACACATGGCATAATAAAAAAACAATTACCAAGCTTAGTCCAAGGGTCCCCAGTGGAGTCGCCATCCTGTCGCACCCTCGCGAGCAGAGCGCGGCGTCGCTCGATTGGTTTCGGGGTCTCTTTGTTTTATTGACTAAGGGAGTCGCCACCTAGTATTATGGTCACTGGGAAACCTAACTAGTCTTTTAGAGATTCTAAGGTAAGGGACTGGTTGCGTAAAGGGAAGGTATTAGCACCCCTAGTATGCCCTACCTAAGGTAAGCTGCTTGGTGTTTGGTTTGCTTTATAATCTGCTATGGTGTTGATGTTTTCTAATCTCATCAGTTTTTCTAGGTTTGATTCAAACTAAATTTATTAAGATAGAAATCCAAGGAAGTTCCATGTGCTTTAAAAGCTCATTTTCCCCTTAATTTTTCAAGAGTTTGCGACTCGTAAATCGCAAGGAGGAGGGATAAAAATTTAGAAATCTAGGGTGCTTTAAAAAACCTATTTTTTTGTCTTAGTGTTTTATACTCTCACGGCTCGTAAACCGTGGAGTAAAAAAATGAAATGTTCTCGATTATAATCAAGGCTTCTTTCAAGGATTTGTGCGGATTTATTATTCCTAGAAAATTATTTTGGATATTTACCACTCCGGGTTTCTTTATCCAAATATTAACAGTGAATAATAACAAATTATTCTCAATAATATTTTGAATATTCATCCTTTAAGGATTTCTTTATCCAAACATTAGCGGTGAATAATAGATGAATTCCCCCCCTCAAAATAAGATTTTTTATATTTTTTGGAATATTGGCCAATACCCTTTGGAGTTTTACAAACATGTTGTAAAATCCAGAAATGCAAGAAAATAATTTTTGTTGTGTTTAAAAAATCCATGCGAAAACACATTTTCAAAACTTCCAATATTTTTTGTATGAAAAAGGAACGTTCAAAACATGTTAGGGTATTGACCGTATGCAACACACAAGAAAACATTTTTTTAAAAAAAACCACAAGCATCGCAACTAAATACAAGAATCGCAATAAAAGGTAACCAATCGTCACATATATTCTAAAATTTACAAGAAAGCTTAAAGCAATTAAAAAAAAATCATAACTGGAGAGAAATAAAACTGAATTTAGTGACAGTGTTCATCCCCATAAACCCATTTTAGTGACAGTGTTCATACCCACAAATCCCTTTCTTTGACAAAACTAAAACCTGCTTTAAATCCCCCAAGCAGACAGCAAGAAAGAAAGAAAGAAAAAAAAGCATGCTCTATTCATGTATATAGAAAAAACAAAACCATGGCCGGCTAATCTCTCAAGAAGCAGGAAAAAAAACGAACATAAAAGGGAGCTGATGATGAAGAAACAACAGCCCCCCTCCCACGGTTCCTTATGAACTAGAAAGAAAAAATGAAACAAGGAACCCGCAACTCTAACACAAAAAAATCTAAACTCACAGACACGGGAAGAAACAGAAGACAAGCATTCATTTTATGGCAAAAAGGAAATAGAAAACGAAAGTGAAAAGCCAGAAGGCAAAACAGTTGTTTAAACATCAAAACAAATACCTGCAGGTCTCGCTGAAATGGTTTCCTGCAACAACTGAAATAAAAACCAAGTGCACGTTGCTTTCAAAGTTTATAGCAAAACCCCCTCTCCGTCTTGTCTTTTTTTCTCCTCTTCCCTCATAGTAACTCAAGAATGCAAGAAAGAAACTCTCTCTGTTTTTCTGTGTTTTTTTCTACTGCCTCTCTCTTGTGTTTTTCTTGTCTTTCTTTTCCTATCCTCTCTCCCGTTCTCTCTTTTTCTCTTATTTTTCTGCTCCCTTTTTTTGCTATTTTTCTGCTCTCCTTTCTGCCGCCCCCATGCTAGGTCATTAGAGGGGTATTGTTGGGGATTTCGGCTCCCCCATGCGCGGACCGATGGTGTACTGATATTTGCTCATAGGAGGGTAAGCATATTGAGACATAATATTTACGTGGTTCGGCAAAACCGCCTACATCCACGGGAGAGTCAATATTATTAGAGATAGATAGAGAAAGGGTTACAACACACATGAAGGAGGAGGCTCACTTCACTCAAACTCAACTCCCATTGCTCTCACACACTGCTGCACAAGGCAGCAGGGCTGCTGCCCTTGGCAGCTACTCCCTCTTTCTCTCCTCACGTATCTCTCTCTTGTTCTCTACATCCCTCTCATTTGCTCTCACAAAATCATGCCTCTTTTATAGGCATCCAAGACATCTCTTCAACAATGGCTGCACATGAGTTGATACATTTGTCAATGGTGGGTGCAACTACCATTGACAAATGGTAATCCTACTTCTTAGGGTAGGTTGCTCATTTATTGCCCATTAATGGCAAATCCTAACATATATATAGTCTAACATATCTCTATTTAGGAAAAATTCAATGCATTAATTCTAGGATGCAAATCCCTGCTGATGTGCAGTAAAAAAACACAAGAAAGAAACTGAAATATTCTTATTCCTATCCTAGATTTTCAGCACTTAATTTCCATTGATCAAAGGGTGGTACAACTCCTTTCTTTCCTTCCATAGCTGGGACCATGAGGCACCAACTGTTTCCTTTGAAATGAATCAATAAAAACATGGTCTCAAGCTCTCCAATCAGCAAGACAAACATGGAAACCAGCAGGAAATTTGCAGAGGAAAAAAAGGAAAGAAATCAAATGGATAAGGGTGCATGCAAGGTCTTATTTTCCTTATTTGGTGTGGTAAAAATCCTGTCATTTATGATGATCCAACCCCCCTTTTCAGCTTTCAATATCATTCTTCAATTCAATCCCTCATTTTAACACTTTTCGATTCAGTCCTTGGTCCAAAAAAAATCCTTTGAATCAGTCCCGCGAACTTGGGCTATATCCTTCCCACGACAAAATTTTTTGCCCTCACGTTATATATTCAAATGGGAATATCTTGAGCTTTCGATATTGAAATCAAGTGATTCAAAAGCCAAAATTCATCTACGCATCTAGGACTAAAACTTTGATGAAGAAGTCGAAGTGAGATAAAATCTTTTTACAGAACAGAATCTAGCAGTAATTTGGTTGGTATGGCTGCGAGTATGAACTAAGAACAAAAATCACAAAAATTAGACCAAAAATAGAGTTTTTTAGTGCAGACTCGGGTCAATATCCTTCTCGCGGCAGAATTCTCTACCTTCACGTTAAATATTCAAACGGGAACATCTTAGGCCTCTAATATCGAAATCAAGTGATTCAAAAACTCAAATTTATCTACGTGTCTGGGACTACAACTTTGATGAAGGAGTCGAAGTGAGATAAAATCTTTTTACAAAACAGAAACTGGCAGTAATCTAGTTGGTCAAAAGGTTCTTGATCTGACAATACTGAGCATCCAAATCTGACTGAGAATCTGCTCTAAGAAAAATGATCCCTAGGACCTAATAAAGGTGTACATCAATTTTCAACATGTAATGAGTGACAGGATATACCTAGGATGGTCAGATATCATACGAAACTGAGTCAGAATCAGAGCCTAAGTTGGAACCAAAAAATTGCGACAGCAGCAGAACTATTTTTTAGTGCAAATTCTGAGGGATTTATTCAACCTTAAAGACCAGATAAAAAAGAACGAATTTAGCATTATGAAGACTCCTGATCAACCTAATAAAACCTGATGATTTTGGTAGTAAAGGGGAAGGATAAAAAGAGCAGAAAACAACTCAAACAAGGTTTCAAAAAACAATATATTTCTTTCTGTGCTTTTGTCAATCTTCTGGTGAATATGAGCTAAACTCCTACACTCTGTTCAAAAGAGGTATACACCGTCTCCAGCACGTGGGGTCCAAAATTGAGTAACAACAATTCGCTGTTAATGTTTGGATAAAGAAACCTTAAGTGGTGAATATCCAAAATAATTTTCTAGGAATAATAAGTCATCACATATCCTTGAAAGAAGCCTCGATTAGAATCGAGGACATTTTAATTTTTGACTTCACAGTTTATGAGCCATGAGTATGAAACACTAAGGTAAAAAGAGGCTTTTAAAGCGCTCTGAATTTCCTTAGATTTCTGAATCTTTGTCCCTCCTCCTTGTGATTTACAAGTCGCAAACTCTTGAAATAGTAAGGGAAAATGAGCTTTTAAAGCACATGGAATCTCCTTGGATTTCTACTTATCTCATAAATCATAGGTTATAAATTTAGTCTAAATCAAACACAGATTTCAAGAGATCTGCATTGGTTCTCCTTGGTACTTTGTAGACATATCTAAGGGTGTGATCCACATTGACCAAGGGTTCTTTCTTTTTAGACCTCGAGTCCAAGTTTGTTCATCATAGTAAACTTGTCCTAGGAAAACTGATGGGATTAGAAAACACCAACACCATAGCAATTATAAGGCAAACCAAATACCAAGCAGCTTACCTTAGGTAGGGCGTACTAGGGGTGTTAATACCTTCCCTTTACGCAACCAGTCCCTTACCTTAAAATCTCTAAAAGACTAGTTTAGGTTTCCTAGTAACCATAATATTAGGTAGTGACTCCAAAGAACCAATCAAGCAAACAAACGAAAAATCGCCATCGGACGCCGCGCGGGGGACGTGCGACAATTTATATGAAAGAAAAGGAGAATGGCAAAGGGTGAATTAAAATCAGCAGGATTGCCGTTAGGCAACCTCAAGTATCACACACCTCTTTTTTTTCTTTAGTTTTGTTTCATCTTTTCATGTGTTTCTCACGAGAAGCAAACTTGAGGTAACATAAAGTGCTGGGAAGTAATTTTTGTTGGAATTTCTTGTGTAATCTCTTCTTTTGATGATGACCTCTTGGATGGCTGCATGAAGCTTGTTCCGCTTTTAATTTCAAGGTTAATCTATTGCTATGAGCATATGCGTTTCAATTTAAAACTCGAGTTGCAACTGAACTTAAATGAATGGTGTTGGATTTGGGCCTTCCATTTATTTTAACTTCTACAGGGTTGAAATTATAGTGATCTTAAAGTTGAAAAGCAGCAGACAAAAATCAATTAGCCACAATGGTGCATGGTTTCCTAGTTTCTCAGCATAAAGTTGAATGTTTTGTTGACCTCTCTACATCCAAAATCATATAGACAGCTACTGCTTGCACTTGCATTGGTCAATGAATACTGTAGAGTATATATTGCAGTGTGAGATAAGGTTAACTCGTTGCATTTTCATATATTGAAAGGATTTCTCTTCTTTTCTTTGTCAATTACAGCACATGCATAGAAGTTACTCAGAGTAAATGCTATTGTAATGTTTTCACAGAGACTCCTCTGCTTTGCAGCTAAGTCACTAATATATGAAGCTCGTAGCTAGAATTTTTAGATAGAAGGGTGGCCAAGTAAAACTTCTATACTCTATACCTCTAGAATATTACGGGGAAAGGATGTCTATGTATTTTGATGTCTTATAATACTTGACCAACTCTTGCTTATCTCATTATTTGTTTTTACTTTTTGCTAATGATTCCACACATTTCTTATATTGGTGTGGTTTATGAATTCAGGGTTCTTGCTCGCTGTTGCTAACTTCTCTATACTTGCCTGGTCATTAAAAATGAAAAGTAATGATTTGCATGTGCAGAATGGAAACAATAAAGAGGCATCTTTTGTTTTCTGGTCAGGAGGGATTACAAGAACTCAAGAAATTTGCCATACGTTTTGAGGAAAAGATTTATACTGCCGCCACCAATCAGGTATTTGCCTAATGCGAGGTTCAATAATTATGATATTCTCTTGACATGAATATACACATGCATTTATGCATGTACAAATGTGTGTGTAGTGTGCTTACACTTCCTCACCGTTCACTCTGTATGCAAGGCTGATTGGGAGCTCGCATCTTTTTGTTAATTCTCTTGACAAGTGTTTTATTTAGAGTGAACAAGTTCAAGTACAAGGGAAGTGTGCAAAAAGAAAATAGCAAATCAATACATAAATAATTAAATAAAAAGAGAGGAAACAGAAGTATATCCTCACAAAAGATGAAATGATAGAGCATATATCCATTTTCCTCCTCTTGTAACATGGATTGCTCTGAGATCTAATGTTTTGTTATTAATATCTGATTTCAGTATGATTATCTGCGTAAAATATCTCTAGAGATGCTTTCAATGGAGATCCAGCAGGTTATAATACAGCCGAGCATTGAATTTCTAAACATCTTACCTTTTGTTTTTCTTCTCACATTGTTATCAAACTCTTTTACATTTTATTGCTGCATATTGCTATGTATATCGCCTTGCTAGAAAAATCTCATGATCACCTCCACGATGCTAATTCTGTAATGCATGTGAAGTGTTTCATCCTTAACTTGTTAAGGAACAAGGACTGTGATGCATGGCTATTTTATATTCTATGATTGAGATGGTAGATTTTAAAGATTTTCCTGTTTAGGAGGTAAGACGTCACTTTCTTGCTTTTCTTCCGAGAGAAAATATTTGATCCTTTTTTCATATATAATAATGCTGCCGAGCATTGAATTTCTAAACATCTTACCTTTTGTTTTGTGTGTCGCATTGTTATCAAACTCTTTTGCATTTTATTGCAACATATTGCTATGTGTATGGCATGCTTTAATAAAAAAGTTGAGTAATTGATGAATGTTATGCAAGAATATTACAGATTGTTTTTTTTTTCTGCCTCCTCCTTTTCTTTCCCCCACCCTGAAAATTGTCATATTATTTTTGTTTTCTTCCCCCATCCCCGAAAATTGTCGATGACTTTATGTGTGAACTGTCGATGTTTCATTTGTCTTCCTTGTTCAGTGCCTTGTTTTTTTCTGTGACATGGTTTTCCCTTTTGCCTTTTATCTTGAACAACATCCCATAGTATGCCCCCTGAAGTTCAGAATCAAGGATTGTTTCTCCCTATCCTATAGTCCACTGATCAGTCTCAAGCACGTCAGCAGTTGGTATCACAGAACATGCAGAATTGCATGGCATCTAATGGAGTTCAAAGTTATGCTGGTTTACAAGCGGCACTGCCTCCTGTCTCTGGTGTAACCCAGACTATCCCCAACACTGTTGTCCAGAATCCTAACATGCAGAGTATCCCTGGTGTTTCACAGAACTCAGTGGGGAATTCAATGGGACAAGGGATTCCCTCCACTATGTTTGTCAATTCTCAGAGACAAATGCTAGGTAATGCTTCCCCTTATGGCATCCACTGGTATTGGAACTATTGCAATCACACATGCATTTGTAACCACACGATGCCCTACAGTGCATTGCACCAACTGTTCACCTCTCATAATGGTTCAAGTCAGCAATACTCTTTTAGGTAGCTTTATGTGCCACTGCTGCCACTTGTGGCATTAGTAGTGCCACTGCTATCGAAACCATTGCAATCACACACGCATTTGTTACCACATCATACCCTCCAGTGCATTGCACCAGCTGTTCGCCCTCTCATTCCACATTTATATGATTACATAACATTTAGATGAAGTTCCTAATACAAAAAGGACTTGTATTCCTATATAGGAAAATACTAATAGTCCTATCTAGAATAGGAAAAACCTAATGAAGCTCGCTATACTTTGGGAATAATTAAATACTAAATGGAAAATAAAACTGAGACTTGCAATATTTCATAATTTTTAGCAAGTGTTAAAATTACAGAAATACCCTTGTATATGGAAAACACACAAAAATACATGAATTCTAACATTTTGTTGTCTGCATTGAAATTTTTGTAGCATCCCTAGATTCTACAGCACAGACTGGACATGCAAAAGGCGCTGATTGGCAAGAGGAGATCTATCAGAAGGTAATTTCTTTGATTTACTGTTCATTAGATGGAGTTCATGTATGCCATAGTCTTGCAAGATTTCAGTTGAAAACGGTCTCAAGAAAATAAGTGGGACTTATTCCATTGAATCATGACCATATCCAGTATTGTTGAATTTTATAGAAAATGATGTTGAAATTCTGAATGTCTCAAGTCATAGCTGCATGTTTGATAAGGACAATTTTTTTTTGTGCTTAGGAGAGTATTAAAACGGGAATAAGAATGGTTGTTGATAAGGACAATTTTTTTTTTTGGTGCTTCGGAGACCAATATTTGCTGAGCAATTCTATAATGAAAAGTTGGTGACTGATGTTTTAAAAACTGGAGTTAAGGAATGGCTTAGAGTGCATGGAGATCATGTTAAAAGTGAAGCTGTAGAGAAGGCAATAACTCAAATTATGATGGGTGAAGAAGCAGAGGAAATGAGTAGTAGAGCAAAGTTGGTGATCTTCTTGCTCCGATTTCAATGCTTTGATTGAATAACTGAGGTGGGCTCGCGCTTGAAACAAAGGCATAGAATATTTTGTTTATACTTTAGTAGTGGTTTTGGCAATTTATTTTCAGACAAGTCTTGAGAGTTGAAAGAGTAATCACACCCGAGTCAATGACCAATCCAAATCAGTTTCCTTCCTAATGATTCAGGAATGAGAAGTCCAGCTTATATATATAGCCAAAATAACTAATCAAATAGAAAGGCTGAGCTTAGAAAAAGTACACTACAAATTACCAATAGCTAGACAAACAATCATATCACAAACTAGGAGCGACCGTCTCCCCAGTAACAAATTCACCTTCTGAAGTTGGAGAACTTGCGAAAACTAGCCACCATAAAATAATAGCAAGTATCTATGCAGTCTTCAATGAAGTACAACCACCTGCGTCGCCAATATGGATTGATGTAGAGAACTGCTGCAATCGTTATCACCACAACTGTGTAACATACACCGAAACTGATGTAGAAAAACTCCATGTCTATGAAACCATCATCTCCTTGTTTATCATTAGGCACTGGCTGTGGCAGCACTACTTCCTCACTACAATTGTTTCGTAATGGAGGTCCACACAAGAAAGGATTTCCTTCGTAACAGCTTTCATCAAAGGTCGCAAACTGATATTTTCTCTCGGGTGTCCTACCTGACAAGTTATTGTGCGCCACACTAAAAACTTCCAGTGTTGTAATTCCAGTAAGTTGTGGAGGGATGACACCATTCAAGTTGTTGTAAGAAAGATCCAAACTCTCAATATGCTTTAGGTTTGAGAAAGTTGCAGGGACAGATCTAATGAGATTGTTGTGTGATAAGTTCAATGACAGTATCTCACTTAAGTTTCCAAATTCTGGTGGGATTGCTCCTACGAAGTTGTTATTGGAGAGATCAATACCAGACATGTAGCTGAGAATTTTCCCCTTGTAACTATAAGACATTTTTTTAGTTGTAAATTCTATCACTTCTTCTATACGGTTAAGCAAAAAATAATTTCTGAAGTTGTTAAGCCGAATAGCCTTTCTCAAGATGTACATAATATCCACTAGTGGTGGACCCATTATTTTATAATAAACACTTTCCATAGGGGTCCAGAACCAAATAAAAAATTCGCGAACGCTTCCTGGGAACTTTTCTTGAATGTAAGATTGCCCAAACATGAGAGTAGTGGACCAGAGAGCTGATTTTGTGAAACATCCAAAATGCTTAATTGTTCTAATAAGCATAATTGAATAGGGAGCTCACCATCAAAGTGATTAGCTCTCAAAAGAAGAATACTCAATGATGAAAGATTGCCAACCCAATTTGGAATGGAGCTGGTGAAACTGTTATCTTGAAGATCCATCGTAACCAGGAAAGAGCTATTATAAAATCCATATGTTAATGGACCGCTTAATCTATTTTTGGATAGATGCACATGGGTTATTTGTGGTGGACAGAAACAAGATGGTATATATCCAGATAAGTTGTTCTCAGAAAGGTCCAAATATTCAAGCTGGTCAAACTTACAACAAAAATCTCTCGGGATCGGACCCTTAAAATGGTTTTTGGACAAATCAATTGCTCTAAGGTCCGTAGAATTGACGAACCACCTTGGAAGCATGCCTGAAAATTGATTGTTACTCAAATCTAATGCATCCAATACAATCCATATTTTCCACCTATATAATGGAAAATCTGATATCTGACCCCAAAAGTTGTTACCACCTAGATAGAGATATTCTAAGGTAGAAGAATTGAACACCGAGGTCGGTATTTGCCCACCCAAATTGTTGTTTGACAGCCTGAGAAACATTAATGTTGTTAGTAGTTCTAGTTTTACTGTGGACAATTGATTGTTTGATAAATCTAAAATTCTCAAAGAGCTATTATTTCCTAAACAAGAAGGAATACAACCTGTGAATCCATTCTTAGCCATCCTTAGGATCCACAGTTTTGGAAAGATCAAACAAAAAGCTTTTGGAATTTGACCGCTCATGTTGTTGTTGGAAATATCTAATTCGGTCATATTCGAATATAGGTGATCTTGCAACTGTAAAGTATCAACAAAGTAGTTGTCGCTCAGATATAGTTGCTCCAATCGTGTATTGTTCTTAAGCAACCACGATGGAAACATTCCAGTGATGTTGTTGTTGGAGAGATCAAGGGCTCTTAAGTCGTATTGGTAATAGAGGAAGTCGGGAATATCTACATTGAGTGCTTCTGATGTTGGACTACTTGACAAGCGGAAAAAGACTAGTTGGAACTTTGGAATCAAATTATCAAAGGCAGCAGATTCCGTTACTAGTCTGTTGTTCTCACTGGAGAAGAACTTGAGGCTTGAGTGGTTCATAAAAGGCTTCATTGAAATGGGAACTTCAAAGAGGTTATTTGATAGTGAGAGGAATTCAAGGGATATGAGGTTGGTAAGAGGACCAAATGCAATATTTCTAGTAAAGTGGTTATCAGAAACATCTAATAGTTGTAGAGATGACAAGTTCCCCAAACAATCTGGGAGTGCACCTCCAAAATTATTTCTAGCAAGATCTAACTGCTTCAGATTCTTCAATTCACACCAACCTATACAATTTATCTTGAAACAATCAAAACAATGTTGAAAGAATCTTTTATTGATGATGTAATTATAGGCGGATGGAGAGTTGTTAATTTACCTTGTGCAGGTAGGGTGCCATGGAGGTCACATTCAGCAACAGACAAAACTTTCAGAGCAGGCAATGCTCCAGTGTTCTGGAGAAAGTTTATTGGGAGAGAAGTATTATCTAGATGCAATTCTTCAAGGGTGCTAGAATTGAAGAAAGTCCCTGTGAAAAAGAAAGAAGAAGAGATATGATGAAAATAGTGGTGGTACAGAATAGCCATTCCATTCAATATTATTAATTAAGATTTTAAGAAACTAAACTATGATTGCAGGAAGTCCAGCTTCCTTAAACCTATGATGTGTAGAATTGAAAACAGGCAATCAAGAAAGTAGTGAAATTAAGTGTTATCTTGATCGAGTTTTAAAACTTGTGATAAAGAACTGATACTTTTGCAGTGAGATGATTCTTGGATAGAAACAACAAATTGCCAGAAAAATCTAGAGATTTCAAAAAGGTATTGTTAAATAATAGAAGATGCCAAGAGATATTCACAAGTTTACCATTGACAGTCGTCGATCCTAGCAACATATTGTATGATAGATCTAAAGACTTGAGAGAAGAAAGTCCACGCAGATTTGATAAAATGCTGTCGTTGAATATATTATTATGGCTCAGGTCCAGGTTCTCGAGTTTCCCCAAATGTGATAATTTGATCTCAAAACCTGCAAGAGTAAGTCGTTAAAGTTGTTATATAAAATATCATTCTAATTTTGATCTTATTGGAAATATTACGAAACAATTTTTAAATATCATGAACGCATATTTAATATATATTAAATAAAATATTAAGAAACAATTTTTAAATATCATTCTAATTTTGATCTTATTGGAAAAAAAAACAATTTATGGATATAAAGTCGTTAAAGATGGAAGCTATGTCAAATATAATAAAATGCTATCATTAAATTATTGATGAGAAGTTTTGGATAATTATTTGGTTTTATTAGTTTTGAAAAATATATTATTTTTGAAGATTACGAAATCCTATGTATTTTCAAATAACTTATTTTTTTGATGGGTTTGTTATGAGACTTAACATAGATGGGATATCTTTTCGACACAGCTCCTACATTACTAATCATGAACTTGGGACTCGGGTTGTGATAAAATTGATCTTTACATAGATATAAAGTTCTCATTTTTGTTGATAAAGAAACAATATAATTAAGAGAATGTCATGTGAAGCATTTAGGTCGGTAGAAACTGTGTATTATACCTGATCCTGTCAACATATTGTTTGACAGATCCAAAGACTTGAGGGATGAAAATCCAGTTAGGTTTCGAAGCTAAATAATTAAAAGGTTTCCATAGAAGCTACCTGATCCAGCTGTCAACCCATTGGCTGATAGATCCAAAGACTTGAGAGTGGAAAAGTTACCATTGAAACATGACAAAATGCTTTTATCATTATTAAATCGGTTTTCACTTAGGCCAAGTTCCCTCAGTTTTGATGATAGGACTTCGAAGCCTGGAAGAGAATCATCAAAGCAAGATAATTGACATTAAACACCAACCAACCAACCTTCATTTATTTTATGATTATAATTAAGTGCAGAAACATTGAACTAACCTTCATTCTCCAAGCAACCAACCAATCCATTATATCCCAAATCAAGACTTTGCAATTCTTTAAAAGGCAGAAACAAAGATGCGTTGAGAACCCAATCGCCTAACCCCCAATCCCTTGCATCGAAAAGAGAGAGTTGGATCACTCGCCTTGTAGTGTTATCACACTCGATCCCATCCCACACACAACAATTACTACTGTCCACCCAATCTCCCAAGGAAAGGTGATTTGGGTCGATCGAAGATTGGATCTCCAAGAGACCAATCCTCTCTTCCTCCAAACACCCATAACAACGACCATACCATTCGCCAACCATAGTCAATAATGCTAGCAACATGATCCAAGTCCCCATTTTTTTCAACATCATCATAGATAATTCTATGAACTACTACGTAGAATATTGTTGTTTGTTATGTGCCTATGGGCAACCATAGAGGTCCTATTAATACTACAGTCTGGTCATTTCCATTACTTACTTTATCTGCATATCTTGTGCAGATTCTATGTTTTGAGATTTGAATATTATTTCATTTCTTTTTAGAATATTCTTGAATTTGAATATTATTTTATTTTATTGTTTAGCACTTAGTCTATTTGCATTTAATTATATTTTGGTTACTAATTATCCAATTTATATAAAATAAAAAAATAAAAAAAATATTACAGTACTTCAACATTGTTATCAATATTCGTGTGATTCCGTATAAGATCTTTTCGACTTTATAATTGTACTTCTCTCATCATAATCTAGAATAATTTAGGACTCTACTTGCATTACATGGTATCATCACTATCATATATATAATTAAATACATAAATTATCAATAATAATAAACTCGAAATAATTATTAATCTTATCCTTTTGGATTGTGTGGCTACAGTATTATATACAAAAACTTCAAATGCATAACATATATATATATATAAGTTAGAGACACTTTTGTTTTTATATTCTTGACTTGTTTTTATTACATTTCTGTCGCGGGGTGCGCGACGTCGCGGCGATCGTCCACCCTCAGGGTGTGTAGTGGGGGATATATATCTGGTAAGTATAGGGAGACAAGGAATTCTTTGTCTCTTAGCAGTAAAAAAAAATGGTGTGGGAGTCGCCACCTAGTATTTTGGTCACTAGGAACCCTAACTGGTCTCAGAGATCGGGCACGGGGACTGGTTACGTAAAGGGAAGGTATTAGCACCCCAAATACGCCCTACCTAAGGTAAGCTGCTTTGTTTATTTGTCTGATAAAATCAAGGTCCCGTTGTGTTTCCTAGTTGTTGGTCCGTCTATGGTTCAAGAAAAGTCCTCCTCAATAAGGAGGTCCTTATCTTATCGGGTAAAACCTAACCGTTCTAATGTCTATGTAAAAAAACCATATTTAAAATCAGGAATACGTTTTATGTTTAACTTCGTAATCCCATATACTAAAACAAAACAAAAAAAGATTTTTGGAATTTTTGAAATATTGGCCTAGTTCTCATGGCTTGAATAAACTGGTTATTAAAGCCAAAATGCATGCTAATACATATATCGTTTTGAAATTTTCTTTGTTGTATGAAAAATATGATGTTGTAATATTTATATATATATATATATATTGGAGAGACTAGGCCGTATTTTAAAACAAAACATTTTTTTAATTATGTATTTTTTTGATGTTTTGACGCAAATCGGGTACTTTAATACTGGGTTGATATTCTTACGGTATAAAAATATAACCAAATATTAATCCACTTTGATAAAAAAAAATGCAGAAAAATCAACAATATTTTTAAAAATATTTAGGAAATTTTTGAAAGCAAAAGACATTTTTATTTTGAAAATCTTTGATGTTTTGACGAAAACCGGGTATTTTAAAACCGAATTTGTATTTCTATAACATAAAAATACAAACCAAAATTGATCAAAATACAATAATAAAATTACAGAAAAATCACATATTTTCTGAAATAATTTTTGAAGAATTTTGGTAAATTTTTTTATATATATATCTATATATAAATAATCTAAAACAAAATAATATATAATATATAATATTAAATGGGCTGGGCTGGTCCGGCCCAACCTACTGGGTTGGGCCGGACTCAGCCTCAAAATGGATTGGGCCGATTTCAGCCCAAAATGGATTGGGCCGATCTCGGCCCGAACAATTATCCTCTTCTAGGCCAGGCCCGACCCAGAAGAGATGGCTGGGCCAGGATCCGCCTGGCCCAGCAGCCTAAACCGGGCGGGGGGAATTAATTTCCCCCCACCCCTGCATGCAGAACGCTATTCGTTATGCATGCAGAGAAGGAAAAAAAACGCTGGAGATATAGGGGAAGAAAGGTCACCTGGCGGGGCTGTGGCGGAGCGTTGCTGGTCTGTCAGCTTCGCTGGCGGTGCTGCAGCGGCTCCAGGCGGCGCTGCGGCTGTTCCGAACGTCCGGCGGTGCTACTGTTCCTTTTCCAGCCTTCTACCCGTTTCCAGCTTTCCCCTCCCTTTTCCTATGGTTCGGTCTTCTTCTTTTTTTTCTTTTCTTCCCTTCCCTCTCTTCTCTCGGTCTGTCTTTTCTTTCCTCTGTTTTTTTTTTATGTTTTTCTCTCCTCTCGGTTTCTCTCTTCTTTCGGTTCTTCCTCCCTTTCTCTCCTCTGTTTTTTCGTTTTCTCCTCTCCCCCGTTACCTCTCCCTTTTCTCCCCCTTGTTGCAGCTGTGTTGGTGTTATTTATAGAGCCAAGTGAGTGGCTTTTTTTTTCGGCTCTCATGGGTAGCAGCCGGTCGGTCGGCCATTGGGCGCGACTGCCAAGGTTCGGTGGGTGGTGCGCGGTGGGTGGTCGGCCATTGTGTTCGGTCGGTGGGCTCCAGGCGAGAGAGAGAGGGGACCGGCCAAAAATTCAAAAAAAAGCAACCTTTTTCCTTCTTCCCCGCTGCCTGTTCGGGGGGAAGAAGGAAGATGAACAGTGTCGTTCAAAACGACACCGTTCTGCTCTCTTTTTTTTTTTTTTAATATATGGAACGGCGTCGTTTTGGAGAAAACGCGCCGTTTCATTTAAAAGTGGCGCCAGAACGCGCCAAAGTCCAAATCAGCCCTCAATCATCTTTTGTCCCTTCAATTGCATCCCTGCCGAATTCGAACCCCGTCCCTATATTTGGCAGCGTTTTTCACTTTGGTCCTTGGCCTCTGATTTATGCAATTGAGCCCTTAATTGATCAATAAACTTCCAATTTCTTCAATTAGGCCCCTGAATCAATTAATTCCAGCCCCCCTACTTGCGCGCCTTCTCCAATTTGGTCCCTGGTTTCGGATTTCTTCAATTAAGTCCCTAATTGGCTCTTAAACTTCAATATTTATGCAATTAAGCCCCTGATTTGACTTAATAACTTCCTAAAAAATATATTTTGGCCCCAGAACTTAAATTTCTTCCAATTAAAGCCCAAATTGACTTAAAAATCAATTTTTCTTGCAATCAAATCCCCTATGAAATCATTTAAAAAACCAATTAAGTCCATAAACATCCAAATTTGGGCTTTTCTCCTCAAATCCAAATTTTCCTTCTCAACAGGGCTCTCCTCCTTCAAGAATATACTGTCAAAAGTCCAATCTTTTTATTTTTAACCTCATTGAACAATTTTCCGACAATTTTCTGAGCGCTTCTGCCTCCTGTTATTTTTTCTTAACCTCCTTTGGCTATATATATTTATATATATATATATATATATATATATATTTTGTGTGGGGACCCAAAAATGGGTTACAACAATTTCAATATTAAATATATTTTTTTTCAATCGAGTCAAAGGTATACCATTTATATTAGAACAATAAAACTAATCAATTTTTCTAGTTTTCTCTCTAATTATAAAATACATCTGGTTTTTCAAGTCCAGATTTTAAGATAAAATGAATTTATTTCTTGAAATTAATGCATTAAACAATATAAAAATATTTTTTAAAATTAAAATAGTAGTAAAAGTAAATTTAGTTTTCGATTGAAGTGTAAACTAGTGGTAAATGAACAAAAAAAAACTTTATTGATTATCTAATAATTTACTTCTCCAAAAATAATATATACATTATTGATTATCTAATGGAAACTCCGCAGAGAAATTGTGGATAATAGCAATTAATTATTTTCTTATCTCTTGTATTATATCTTCCACAAATCTTAAGTAATTGATGAGAGTGGATATTGCAAAAAAAAAAAAAATTGAATTGCATAAAAATAATTAACCAAAAACTTGTATTCCTTCTTATAAAGTTGAACCCATGTCAGTTTTTTTGAAGGAAAAATATGAATCAAAGGTTAACGCGAGGTAGCTCGCTCTGCATGACAATGACAGATAAGGAAGACTTGCTACTTTTTTTATGGAAATAATGTGTGGAAAATCATGTCTTAAATAGTAAAATCAAACAGTATCGATAAAATGAACCACAAATGATATTATTTCTAAAATACTTCTTGTCATTGTCATGACAAGAAGTCTTCTTTCTTTTTCTTTCTAAAGAGTCTATTAATCAATAAGTAAGATGGATAGGAATTTGCAATGTCAAATGGGTCTCTGAGACCATGTATTGTCATCTGCATTTTTAATTTCCACGATATAGGCCAGTGGGATGGTCCATGAGACCATTGCTATCAATCATTTTTTCTACGAGATGGGTCCTTGAGATCATTGCCCCGTAAGCTCGGGAATGGATAATATGTTGGGTATACAACCAAAGTCCCACATTGGCTAGAAATGGGGAGGATCATGGGTATATAAGGATGGACAAATATCTCCATTGGTATGAGGCCTTTTGGGTATAGCCCAAGAGCAAATCCATGAGGGCTTAGGCCCAAAGTGGACAATATCATACCAATGTGGAGATAAGTGGTGTCCATAGTCCTTACAAGTGGTATCAGAGCCAGGCCCCGGAGTTAGCCATGATGGATGAATCCTCGGAATGCCGAACAGAAGGTGGTGGGCCCCCAATCACGATGTAATCCATGGATCAGCTCTATTGGATAGGCGGTGTGCTCCCTTCATGGACGTGTCCTGATCCCAACACGGTGAAGAGGAGTTGACCTAGAAAGAGCAAACTCTCAAGTCAGGTAGTGCTCTCCGGATGCTTCATGGACGTGTCCTAACCCCAACACGGTGAAGTAGAGAATGAAGAATCCTGGTTGGTTGAGAGTGGACGGATGAATGATCGGTTTGAGGGGAGGCTTGGTGGTCCTTTGTTTGAGGGGAGGATTGTTGGGTATACAACCAAAGTCCCACATTGGCTAGAAATGGGGAGGATCATGGGTATATAAGGATGGACAAATATCTCCATTGGTATGAGGCCTTTTGGGTATAGCCCAAGAGCAAATCCATGAGGGCTTAGGCCCAAAGTGGACAATATCATACTAATGTGGAGATAAGTGGTGTCCATAGTCCTTACATAATATGCTTTAATTTCAATTTAGTTCACAAAAAAAAATTTAAATGCTTAAGCATACAAATTAAATCTCAAGTGTTAGAATATTGCAACCTTTGATTAATTAATATATGACACATCTTTCAATGGAAATGTAAATGCTTTACTAGAATATTATTTTTTTTGTATTTCTTTTCTTATATTTTATTTGTCATTAATATTCCTAACTTAAATTGCTACATAATTTGAATCTTGAAGAATTGAAAGATGAAAAACAGAAAAACAAAAGAAAAACAAGACAGTTCAAAAAAAATAGAAAAGAGAGCAATAGTGAAAGAAAGAGAAGAGAACAAAAGTGGATCCATGAAACTCCGCCTAATATTTATATATATATATATAACAGAGAAATTGTCGATAATAGCAATCATTTTCTTATCTCTTGTATCATTCATATCTTCCACAAATCTTAAGTAATTGGCTTTTCTAGTGTGTGGCATTTTGATGTTTAAACACAACCAATTACCTTATCTAAAAGAATGCTAAAAGTGACATTCTCTTGGGTGACCACCACAAGCCCATCTAAAACACACAAGCCAACCATCTAGGTGGTGGTCTAGTGGTAAGAGCTTGGGACCAAGAGGTTTGCTCTCTCTGTGGTCTCAGGTTCGAGCTCTAGGTTGCTCATATGATGGCCACTGGAGGCTTACATGGTCGTTAACTTCAGGGCCCGTGAGATTAGTCAAGGTGCGCGCAAGCTGACCCGGACACCTACGTTAAACTAAAAAAAAAACACACAAGCCATATAAGAATCACACGACAGCCAATTACCTTATCTTGACCGTATTGACTGGGAGTCAACTATTGTCGCAGTGCTTTTATGCACTATCTGTGTGCGTGAATGGAAAGAAAAGCAGGTGGCAACTGGGGTGTGAAAATGAATAGAAAACTACAGCAAGGGTGTGAAAATGAGTTACTTCTCCAAAAAGAATATATAAATTATTGAATATCTAATGGAAACTGTCGTGAACGCGGATGCTTGACTTGCTGTGTCCCATTTTGATTTTTAAAAACAACCATGCAGTAATTTCCTGGTGATTTCCTTATGCATACTGGTGGTCTTCCAGAATCTTTTTCCAAACAACCCTCATATTGTTTGATGAATTATTTTCTTTATTCCGGTTTAAATGTTTTCATACTTCAATACTGTAGAGTATATATTGCAGTGTGAGATAAGGTTTAAACACAACCAATTACCTTATCTAAAAGAATGCTAAAAGTCAAACCACACAAGCCATATAAAACTCACACGACAGCCAATTACCTTATCTTGACCGTATTGACTGGGAGTCAACTATTGTCGCAGTGCTTTTATGCACTATCTGTGTGCGTGAATGGAAAGAAAAGCAGGGTGGCAACTGGGGTGTGAAAATGAATGCTTATAAAAGGCGTCAGTAATTCTTCTATTAAAATTGCTATGATCTAAGAAACAAAAAAACGATACTTCACTAACAATTGGGGGGTGAATAGACTAACTCACTAACAATTTAGGAGTTCTTCATAAGCTTCAATTGAATTGATATAGGGTTGAAACAAAAAAGAGATGAAGAGAGAGTAGGGAATGGAAAGAAGGGAAAAGAGTACTCGTGCGATCTGCTGTTTGTGAGTTTTTGACATATTATATAGGAAGGTATTTTAATTATTTTGTTCAAATTAAAAATTTTCATTGACTATAAAGCGTAATTTTCTAAAACATAAAAGCAAAGTAAAAAACTCAAATGCTTGATGAATTTTTTTCTTTATTTTCTTTTACTTCTTTTTGGGTTTTTACCATTGTTATTGTCGCACTTGACATCGTGACGGCCTTAAATTTTATATGTTTAATGAAAAAAACGGATTTTTGGCATCCTATTCTTTGATGGTGAATGGTCTTGTTCAGGAATCGCCACCTAACATTATGGTCACTAGAAATCCTAACTGGTCACTAGGAACCCTAAAAGGCGCCAGTAATTCTTCTATTAAAATTGCTATGATCTAAGTAACTGGACCACGACGAAGACATATACAAGAAACAAAAAAAGATACTTCACTAACAACTGGGGGGTGAATTGACTAACTCACTAACAATTTAGGAGTTCTTCATAAGCTTCAATTGAATTGATCTGTTGTTTGTGAGTTTTTGACATATTATATAGGAAGGTATTTTAATTATTTTGTTCAAATTAAAAATTTTCATTGACTAAAAGGCGTAATTTTTCTAAAACATAAAAGCAAAGTAAAAAACTCAAATGCATTGGTTTGGAAAGCACTTGGTATTAGTTTCTATATAAAATACTTATAAAAAATTTATGTAGTTACATCTAGATGATTCTGATTCGGTGCTTTATTAGTTTCTATATATATTGATATATATATATATATATATATATATATATATATATATATATATATATATATATTAAAAAAAACTCAAGTTAGCCCGTTAAGTCTTCGACTTGGATTATGAGATCGGGATAAGCAAACTCAATCTTAAAAAATAAAATTAAAGAAAAAAACTATAAAAACATATATGGTTTAACAATATTAATCAATTATTAAAATCTTTCATTTTATATATATTAAAAATAAATATTAATAACTATTATATCAATTTGTGAATGTTTCAATTTGAATGCGAATAGATGTTTTATATATGACATTTTTCTTAAGAAACCAAAGTTATTAACCATGGTTAGATTTAATTACCGGATGAGGGTGAGGGTTTAGGTCATAGATTGGCCTAATTAATACTCGGATCAAGATTTAGGTTATAGATCAAACAAATTAGTTTATTGACTA
This sequence comes from Populus nigra, assembly GCF_951802175.1. NCBI lineage: Eukaryota > Viridiplantae > Streptophyta > Magnoliopsida > Malpighiales > Salicaceae > Populus > Populus nigra. The sequence continues at coordinate 2,844,835 of NC_084859.1, forward strand.
GTGTTAATAAAAAATTGCATCATTTTATGATTGTTTTTAGAAAAAATAAAAATCGTGTTATTAAAAAAAATAAAACTAGTTTTTGACTGAGTTGATTAGGTTAAGGGTTGATTTATCCGGTCAACTAGGCTTGATTGAATCAATTATCACTTAGTTTTTTCTAAACCTAAATAGGGTTAGATTCCAGATTAAAATGTTAGGCTTGAATTAAATTTAATAAGGTTGATTAAAACCACAATGTTGAATTGCAAAAAAGTAATTAACCGAAAACTTGTATTCCTTCTTATAAAGTTGAACCCATGTCGGTTTTTTTTAAGGAAAAGTATGAATCAAAGGTTAACGCTAGGCAGCTCACTTTGCATGACAATGACGGATATGGAAGGCTTGCTACTTTCTTTATGGAAATAACGTGTGGAAAATCATGCCTTAATTTTGATGGTGATGGCAAAATCAAATAATATCGTTGACAAAATGAACCACAACTGATATTATTTTTAAAATACTTCTTGTCATTGTCATGACAACAAGTCTTCTTCTTTTTCTTTGTAAAAACTTGTCAGTCTATTTTTATACAGTGGCGGAACAAGGGGGAGGCTGGCAGGGGCCCGGGCCCCTGCAAGGAAATTTTTCCCAGCCTCTCCCTTTGTAAAATAATTAAAGTTTTACTCTTTTTAAAATATATTTTTTAATTTGGCCCCCTTATTTTTTTTCTTCTTGCTCCGCCCCTGTTTTTATGGAACCCAATCAACAAGTAAGATGGATAGGAATTTGCAGTGCCAAATGGCTCTGTAAGACTATGTATTACTATCTGCATTTTTTCCACGATATAGGCCGGTGGGAGGATCCATGAGACCATTGCTATCAAGTATTTTTTGTACGAGATGGGTCCATGAGACCATTGCCCCGTAAGCTTGAGAATGGATAATTAATATGCTTTAATTTCAATTTAGTTTGTAAAAAAAATAATTAAATGCTTATGCATGAAAAATAAATCTCAAGTGTTAGAATATTGCAACCACCGATTATAATTAATGGACAATGGACCTTAGATTAATACATGACGCAACTTTCAATGGTATTATATTTCTATTTTTTTATTTTAAAAAATTCTATATACTACAAGTAGCTTAAGAAAGTCACGTTCATCTAAAAAAAGAAAAAATTCTATTTACTCGGATGTGTTTTTTCTACGAGATGGGTCCCTGAGAACATTTCCATCTGCACATTGGTCCCTGAGACCATTGCCATCATGCATTTTTCCTCGAGGAGAGGCCGTGAGACGTCCTCTTCCAACCATCATGCATTTTTTCCACGAGATGGGTTCGTGGAAATACTGTGGTTTAATTATTAGGAATGCTGTTATTGATTGGAAACTTTTTAATTAAAATAAATTTGATAATTTGATTGGAAGAAATCTTTAAATGTTATTAACACATGACATCACTTTATTTTCTTAAGAAAAAAAATATTGTAACCATATAATAAAATATTTAACAAAAATTAAATTGTTTTAAATAGATAACTTTTAAATTATCGAGTCGTGAAACACAAGAAAAGTGAAGAAAGTGAAGAATAATAAAAGTGGTGCGGGTCCACATCAATTTTTGTTTTTTTTTTTGGTATTAATCCCTTCATCCTAGTACATGGACTTAGTTATTTGATCAAATCTTCATCACAAGTTAAATTTGTTTAATTAAAAAAATTATATATAGATTTCTTTAATATATTTTTTATTTAAAAAATATTTAAGTGAAAATTAAAAAATTTATATACAAATATAGTCAAATAAATCGAGAATTATGTGTATTAATAAATGAAAAAACCATAAACGATGAATCAAAATAAAAAATAAAAAAATTAAGAAACAAGTGTATATCAAAATATTTAATTTCAAAAGACATTTACGCAATTGTATTTTCTAAAAATTTAAATTAAAATAATTTTTTTATTCGATCAAACGATAATAAAAACAACACACACAAATAGAATAATTTTTTTATCAGCGACTAAAGTAGTTTCCATCTTATATATAGTTAGAATCTCCCATATTTGTCAACATGCCAGAAAAGCTATTCGCAAAGAAACTCTCAAAAACTCACATTAAATATATATATAGAATGGCAGTTCCAATGGAAAGCCTCTACGCTTTCCAAATCCTAGAAGGAGAAAAATTATCTTATCATAGATAGATGCTGGTTTTTAGGGAATGAGGGAGACTCCTTGTATAGCAGAATAACCTTCTATGTACACTCCTTGTGTAGCAAAATAACCTTCCATGTATAAGAGACCTTTTCTGCTGACTGCAGGGGAGAACATTCTGAAAAGTTAATGAATTAATTAACTCTCTTGGTATTCTAGTTTTGGCTTCAATGTATTAACACTGACATCCATGACAAGAGGTGGAGGTTGTTGGGGGATTCCGGCTCCTCATGCGCGGACCGGTGGTATATTGATAGTTGCTCAAAGGAGGGCTTAAGCACACTATGACGCAACATTTTACGTGGTTCGACAAATCGCCTACATCCACGGGAGAGAGTCCATATTATTTAGGGATAGAGAAAGGATACAATAAATACATGGAGGAGGATCACTCAACTCCCAGCTCACACACTCTGCTGCATATGGCAGTAGGGCTGCTGCCCATGGCAGCAGCTCCTCTTTCTCTTCACTTCACGTTTTCCCTCACTCTCACAACTCTCACAAAATATGCCTCTTTTATAGGCATTTCATGGCAACCTTCTCCAGCACTTCTTCAACAAAGGTGGCTGCCAACTCCAGCTCTTCTTCAACAATGGTGGCTGCCAACCTTTGACATCTTGGATGGGTGCACATGGTTGGTGCAACTCCAGCTGCAGCTGCTGCAATTGTCAATGGTTGTTGCACATTAATGGCAACCAACCTAACAATCACCCCTTTTGCCATTCATGTGGGGCAACTGTCCTCTTGCTTCTTCAGCACAGGCTTGCATCTTGCAGCTCTTCCAAACTTACCATTCTGAGAGCATCTGTGGCTGAGTTTACAGGTACTCGCCAAACTTTTTAATCACCAGAGTTACCAAAGCACACCTTTTCTCACACAAAAGGATCACTACAACCAGATGGTCTGCCACTTCACATCTGAAGAGTGTTAACGCTTGTATCTGGGAAAACATTCCCCTTCGAGCGTATCAACCATGCTCGGTTCGGAATGATTCATCAAGCCTTACACCAAGGCTTACAACACCCCCTTAAACGGAAATTTCTTTTTCCAAGTGCGACAGTTATTATTTGAGTATCTCAATATGATCACGAGCCCACCACTCTTCCAAGAGTCTACTCATCCAAGAGTTGCGCCCGCCCTCTATTCCACCCTAGGAACCACGCCTTACTTCTCCGTGAGTCTCTCGCTCTTAGTTGTAAGAGTCCAGGTAGCTCTCCACCTTTAACCATGGGGGCAGCCCATTAAAGGTTGATCCATATCTATCTTCATACTCTGAGTATTACAATGCCATTACCGAGCTCACCACCTTGACAAGAGTCAACTCGTTCCCGGAACCTGCGCATGCCCTCTGCTCCTTCATAGCAGCCGCGTCTTAATGCTCCACAAGTCACACACTTATTGTCTAAGGCAAATGTCTTCTAGCTCATTGATCTTTAGCATAGGGGCAATATCCATGAAAGTCAATCCTGCATTTGTCTCCATACTCATCATAGCCACTTCATTGGCTATACATCTATCCACTCATATCTAGCCATCATATTGGCTCTAGGGCGTTCTGAACTGGACTCATATCACGGCCCTCACACCTTTTCTAAGGCGTCTTCGCCCGTTGTCATTGGGCGATCTGAACTGGGGCTCCTCTCATGGCCCTCACACCTTCTCTAAGGTGTCTTCGCCTGTTGTCATGAGGCGGTCTGAACTGGGGCTTCTATCATAGCCCTCACACACCTTCCATTTAAGGTGTCTTCACCTTTCATAGGTGGTCGCATCCTCCTTCAGCTGAGATGCTTCAAAGTGGCTCCAGAATTCTCTACCACCATGTGCACTATGGGAGAGATAACTGCCACTAATCACATAGAAAGAGAAACTTGCAGTATACTCCTCGCAATCCTCCACCTCGATTTCTATGTTTGGAGCTTCTGTGCCTTTCTGCTTGACAGCTCCACCTACACCAACTCTCTTTGGTGTCTTCGCCTTTCATCATAGGCAGTTGCCTTATATCACAGGCATTTGCACCCCCTCAATTAAGTGCCTCTGCAACAACTCTCTTTCCATCCTTGCATGCATTGGAAAGGTCTTCGCATGTTGTCTTCATCAAGAACATAAGAGACTTTCTGTTATACAAACTTTAACAGTCTCTGCTCTGAGCTTTATCTGGGAACACTTCTTCTCCTTGCACCTGTTGTCTCATTATAGTACCTCGTTGGATCCTACGGGTACTCCTGCACAATCTCCGTGTGCCTTCGTGCAATTTCTGTTCTCCAGATTTCTCCCTATTCCTTGCTTATGTTTGACAGCAGCTCATCCTGTCACAACACCTGTCAAAGTCAAAATAGGGTGCCAATCTTTATCCCCTTACTGTATTTCTCTTCCATTATCAAGGTCTTCATCAATTCTCCCTCGAGAAATCACAGTCATCGAATCTAACTTCATTGGAGAAATCACCACTTCATCAAATCCTTGAACATACAGAACCCAACTGTTTCCTTGTGTCGTCGTCTTACTAGTCTTCAACCGTTTCATTACAAACTGCTATATATACGAAAATAGTACCGTATGGATAATCCTTCCACTAAGCAAGTTCCCAGGAAAGATTGGAGGGGTCACACTGGTCCCGCTTAAAACCCAATCTCCTAGACAGAACTTCTCAGGCCATATCTATCCATTGTACTGCCTTTCCGTATATACAACCATTTGCTAGCTTTGTTGTGGCTTTTCTTTACAAGTGATCTGGAATATACTGGTTTAATACATGATTTCTCAACATCTGGCGAGACTACCAGTTCTTAGATTCGTCAAGATTGGTTTTCATCAATTTTCACTCTTCACCTCAAATTGTCCACATAACCAGGTGTCTAGAGTGTCCCAATTTTGCCTTCCCTCAAGGCAATTAAAATTCTCCCCACTTAGCAGTTCAGCACATGTAATTGGGCAAACATATGTGATTTCTTCTTCTCCATCTCCATCGACCACCATGAAGACCATCGAATGCCTCCTGATCGGGCAATCTCTTTTGTTAATTCACCATCGCCACTTTCGGTCTCAAATCTCAACGTTCGGACCATACCATTGCATCCGGAACGATCAAATTAGCTAGAAACAAGTCTGAAATCGTCCAAATCGCATTTCAGACGGCTAAGATTTGATCAAAACAATTCTGGCCTGATGAACGGCCCAGATTCAATCTCAGATCCGGTTGCACGTAGACTCTGCTGCACAAAATCTTATCCCGCGGCTCGCGGCTCGACTCAGCTCCATAAACGGCTCGGCTCATCTCGGCTCTGCTCGCGGCTGATGACGTGGCAGGTGGGTCCCGTTGTGATGACATGGCAGATGACTGGTCGCTGACATGGCATGCCAACTGTGCATACTGACATCACAATTACATCATGCTGATGTCATCCCTGGCATGCCTGCTGTGCATGCTGACATCATCCTTTGCATGCTTACTGTAGACTGCCACCTCGTCGGCGCGTGGGGGCACGTGCGGGCATGTCCGACGTCTGTTTTTGACGCCGTTTTCACCAGTGGGTTCGTATCGGCCTCCTCTACACAGTGGTATGGTCAAAACACCATTTTGAGAACTTTCATTTTTGAGCAAAAATCAAACACCACTTAAACCATCAGCTCTGATACCAATTGTTGGGAATTACGGCTCCCCATGCGCGGACCGGTGGTGTACTGATAGTTGCTTAAAGGAGGGCTTAAGCACACTGTGACACAATATTTTACGTGGTTCGGCAAATCGCCTACATCCACGGGAGAGAGTCCATATTATTTAGGGATAGAGAAAGGATACAATAAATACATGGAGGAGGATCACTCAACTCCCAGCTCACACACTCTGCTGCATATGGCAGCAGGGCTGCTGCCCATGGCAGCAGCTCCTCTTTCTCTTCACTTCACGTTTTCCCTCACTCTCACAACTCTCACAAAATATGCCTCTTTTATAGGCATTTCATGGCAACCTTCTCCAACACTTCTTCAACAAAGGTGGCTGCCAACTCCAGCTCTTCTTCAACAATGGTGGCTGCCAACCTTTGACATCTTGGATGGGTGCACATGGTTGGTGCAACTTCAGCTGCAGCTGCTGCAGTTGTCAATGGTTGTTGCACATTAATGGCAACCAACCTAACAGAGGTTCCGATGTTGTACAAGAAAAACTGAGTTGATCACCTTAAACCAATCCTGTCTTCAGGCTGGATTGAGTTCGTTAAAAAAAAGGGTTCTCAAAAAAGGTGATGAAGTCACCTTCTCTCTGATGGACATGAAGGGAGCTGAGGATCTGGAATTGGGAATTCAAGCTCGGAAAAAATCAAGCTATTCGGCCAAGATTTTTGGAGTAATCCTTTGTGAAGAAGAAGAAGCTACTCCTCGCATAAAATATAGGTGTTGATCGATGTAGCTTTATCTTCTATCTTCTAGTATCAGTTCTTTCTTTCTTGCTTGCCTTTTTTTTTTTTCCTCCTGGGAAGGAAGGCTTGGGGGTGTTTGAAGCTAGCTATCTCTTAAAATGTCTATCGTAGAACTTAGAATCATGTGAATAAAAGTGTGAATCTTCTAACCAAATATATATATGTATAATATATCCTTACAAGAAATATTCCATACTTTTTCTTAAATTATAAATTAAAAAGAAATTGGTTATAACATGGTTAACGAACAAACGAAAATAAACAGGTGTATTTCTTGCACAAATTCTCTTTTTTTTTTCTTACAAGTTTTTTTTACCAGTCAAAATATACTCTTATTATTTTGTTTTTCCATTGGTAGTATATCAGTCCTTAAGGCGAGGGTTATACTATGTTTCCCATTTGTAAGTGGTGGAGATATTGGAGGCCACTCTCCCTGGAATCAATTTATTGCTGTTGATATTTCTTCACCGTCGATCTTGGAAAGCCCAACATCGAATTCCAGTTCGTGGAAAAGGCATGCACCAAGGACCATATGTTCTTTGCACAGAAGATTGTGTCTGTGAGTAATAGAGCTGGTTTCCTATGTACAATTAGTATGCTTTGGCAGGAAGACCCCGTGACTGGTCCTTGGATAGCTGAGAAAGCCAAGTCTCTGGCAACTTCAGAGGAATCCAGGAGCAGGAAAAAAATCAAGGTGAAAGGATATGAATTTGCTAGTGCAACTGCTGCAAAGGATCTAGGAGACATAAATTTGCGAACTAGAGGAGAGTTAATTTTGAGCTCTGCATTCTTCTTGCATGTTCATCTGTTTCCTGTTGTGGCTGATCTTAGCAGTTCTCAGTATAGTAATTTGCATTTCCTTCTAGATCAGATGATTAATGGATTATCAGGCATGGCCTGCGATGTGGTCGGTGCTAGGGAATCAACAAAGTTAACACATTGTATTTTCATAAATTAAAGGGATTTCTCTTCTTTTCTCTGTCAATTACAGTGCATGATGTATAAAAGTTTTCTTACTCAGAGTAAATGCTATTGTAATGTTTTTACAGAGACTCCCCTGTTTTGCAACTAATTCACTTCTGAATATATCTAGGAAACAGAAAGGCAATCAACAAAGAGTAAGGCATCTTCTGAAGAAATAAAGAAATTTAATACCCTAAACTAAGCAGAAGGTAGAAGGCAAAAACTGAGCACAAATTTTCAGAAAGGGACAAGCGAAAAAAACAAAAAAGAAAGCAGAGAACAATACAGACTCAAATTCACAACACCCATTTTCTTTCCAGTGGAACACTTTAAATAGTTTATTAAATTTATAATGATCTGATTTCTACGCATATAAAAAAATCAACTTAATGATCAATTCTCTATAATTTCAGCATTACTAAAAACATCCAAACTAATAAACTATTAGTCTCTAAGCATTTTGAACAATTCATATTGATAAATTAACATCTCAATTTTAAATTTTTTAACTTATTAGTTACTTGTAAAGCATGCTATATATATCTCTAAGCATTTTTATAATATTTTCCATCATTCTCTTCTCTTTTGGCATGTATTTATTTAATGCAACGAGTTTTCTTAAGCTTTGAGTTAGAGAATCCCCGTTTCTAACAAGTATGGACTTCTGTTGAATCTTTCTATGTACATTTCTCGTTTTCCGAATACAATTTTTCCTTAAAGAGTTTGCGGCCAATATCTTTGCTTCTGGATAGTGTTTAGATTAAGGACAGCATCTCATGATCACCTAACTCAGTTTGGCTTGCCATCCGGCGGGGGTTTCCCTAGCTAGACTTTGGAGTTCGATTGTCAACTTTAAAGTCGTGGATGAGAATGATTGGTCCGTTCAAATTAAATGTTACGGTTTAATTCAATTCAATTTTTTTTTATTAAAAAACCCAATTTCATCCTTGGGTTTTTTAGTTAATCTTTTTAGATAGACTCTGATGCAATGGACATGGTTTTTTAAAAAAAAAAATTTAGTTTTTTATTTTAAAAAATCAATTGTTTGGTTACATTCGGTTTATTTTTTTTTATCTTTTAAATCTAAAATCAATTTAAGATCTTTTAAAACTTTCTAATCGGATTTTTTCAAATTTATATTGGTTAGTTTTTTCAATTAATTTTATGTTGATTTTTTAAACTTTTTTGGTTATTTTATTCACTCATGGATATAAGTATCTCGTTATAAAAACTGAAAAGAAAAGAAAAAATTACAGGTCGCAACCATGTTTTCACATGGCCTATGTAAAGTTCGAACATTGAAATGGTCTATAGACAATAAGAACCTTTTTGTAAGTTTAGCAAACTTGTTTTCAGTTATAAAATATATTATAATAATATATATTTTTTATTTTAAAAAAATTATTTTTAATATCAATACATCAAAACAGTCTAAAATAATTAAAAAATTAATACGATCCAAGAAAGGTCAAATTCGGATTTTGACGTAAAAAGTGCAACTATCCAGTTTTACGGCAACAGTCATAATTCTCAATCCGACCGTTGGATCAGGCTGAAATTGTATGTGGAGTCTTCTAATATGGTGTTCTACCTTGGAGTAAAATTTCAGGTCAATCGGAGTTCGGAAAGACATCTCAATATGGGTCAATAGAGGCCGTATGAATTTTGTTATTTACTTCCTTTTGACTTGTGGACTTCCTATTTGGCTAGGATTCTTTTCCTAAAAGGATGTGGCAGCTTATTTGGGAATATCCTAATTCTCCAAAGATCTTTAATGGACTTATTCATCCTAGCTACCAAAAGGAAAGAAGACTTCAAAATAAATTCTACTTTCATATCAGATTTCCTAATCTATTTGGGACATCTTAATGGTGACAAATCTGGTTCTAGCATATTTAGGATATTAATTTTGGATTTATTATTGTTACTATTATTTTCTTCTTAGTTTAAGGTTTATTTATATTATTTGGGTTTAATTGTAACTGGACATCATATAAGTCCATATAAGGGGTCCATTAGGGTTTATTTTAGTGTGGAGTCACTATAAATAAGGGCATAAGCAAACATGTAAGGCTTGACAATTCATATTAATAAAACTTCTTGTTTGCCGCACTTTGTGTGTGTGTGTTGGTGAGATAATCTCCTTTCCATGGTTCTCTAATGAACTGAAAAACGACTTATCGAAGAACAACTGTCTTCGTGGCGTAATCCTTATACTTCTCGTTCGCAAATCAATATTCGTTGGGTGGGGGTTTTTGTTTCCAATAGTGCTAGTGCCTAGGTACAAGTTATCTTTGTGTCACACTCCTATCAAACCTGATTTACTTGGCTTTCCAGGAATTGGTGTCTTTGCGTGTAGGTTGCGTGACCACGTGATCACGAGGTTCGCATCAAAAATAATAATTAAATTTTTTTATAAAAAACTGGTTCAACTGTTAAGCTAAGAAAGTGTTTGGAAGTATGGTAGTGGTAGCTTTTCAAAGTAATTTTTAATCGGAAATGTATAAAATAATATTTTTTTTATTTTAAAAAAATCATTTTGATACAAGCACATCAAAACAATTTAAAAACATCAAAAAAATAATAATTTAAAGTATATCAATGTTTTTTTCAAAAGTAAAAATACTTGAATTGGGTTAAAAACACAGAATGTATTTGCACCATCAACATCTTTAAATAAAGTATTTTTTACAGTAGCACCATGAATAGCACACAGCTAAGCAACGCCCAATACACTGACAACAAATTTCTTTCCCTTTAATTTTTTTTCTTTTAAGATATTTCCAATTTTATTTTTTTACCTCTTTAAATTTCTTTTCTTTTCTCTTATTGATTTTTTTTTCATATTGTAAAGAGGAAATAAATTGATGTAACCTTTTTATATTGTAAAAAAATTGGGTGATAATAATTTTTTTTTCATTTCAAGTTAGGTTGGATTTTCTTATTAAAACATGCTTGTTTTTTACTTTTCAAAAATGCTTTTAAAAAAGTAACTTTTTTTTATTTTTTTCTTTACTTCCAATTAATATTTTTTGATATTTTTGTATTATTTTGATGTTATGATATAAAAAATAAAATGTAGAAAATAAAAAAATTATTATCTCAATATTTTTTTCATTCTTTACATGAAGTCTTAATTTATTTATTTTTTTATATAAGTGGTTATGAACTACTGAGATTGAGCAATTTAGAGCACCTTGACTTGTGATATAATCACTTTGGTAACATTATTTTATTATCTGTGGAGGGGTTTTCATCTCTTAAATCACTATATTTAAATTATAATAGATTGAAGAGGTTAATAGATTTAAAAGGTTATTTTTTTTATGCACTTCTCTTTTCTCTATTAAATTTAATTTCAAAAAACATAATTTTTATGTTGTAGTGATTTAATTAACTATTATTTTTATAAAGATCAAGAATCTTTAAACAGCTTGAAGGACTTGGATTTGAGCGGCAATAATATTACCAAATTGGTAGGTAAGGAGCACATTCACTTTGGATGGTGCTGGGCCCATCAAAGCTTGATCTGTTTTTTGTTCGTTGTTCAATTGAGGATTTGTAGATTGTTCCGTTCGATCCTCTGTCCTTGGATCATGTATGGGTGTTTTGACATGTACTTTTTTCATTCATAATAAAGTTCTTTCCATTATTAGTGCTTTATTTTTCAATCCAAACCTTGGTTTTTTACCTGGATCAATTTGAATCTGAAAGAAGTACCAAAATCTAGTGTTTCAGGTTCTGTGACATCTTGCCTGTTCTTGTGGAGCGTTGCCATTAATTTTTTTTTATCTTGTAATGAAGTCTTGGGAAACATTTTTCATGCTTAACTTTATATATTTCCATTTTCAGATTGCTATAGTTGAAGTTTTGCATGAAATTCGTTTATTTAGTGGAAAGAGCTTTTGGAACTATGGATGCAAATGAAGATGGTTTGTTAGATCTTTGAATTGGTGTGTGGATTCTGGAAAGCTTTGAATCCTAGACATTGAGGTAATTAACATCTTTGACTCTTGATTTTGAATCAATCTAGATTACAATTCTTCCTGTTGCCATTGTAATTTGCCAGGGAAAGAAAGAATATGCTCTTTCACTCGTCTGTGTCAGATAAATTCTACTTGTGATGTATGTTTCATTATGAGTCTACTTGTACAGAAATATGATGATATTCTATGACACTGACTCAGGGTTGAAGAAGAAAGCTATGCACTATCTAGAGAGAGTTAAGCTACTACTACCAGCCGAGGAGGCTGCTGATAGACTTGCAGGTAAGTCACGTATTGCGTATAGAATATCCTGAGCGGTAACATGCTTTTATAAGCAGAAATGACCGATTTATTCTAGATTATAGGATATTGATAATTTGCTTATTATTTGATATGCTTCACCAATAATCCCCATCATGGGTGCAAAACTTGCAATTTTATCCTTGTAGGTTATGCTCAATCGTTGTCGCAATTATTGCATGGAGCCTGTAGATCATTTTAGGCCTACAGGCTCCCACATGGTGCGGCGCTACACTGCCATCAACATACCTCACAATCCCCCATCATCGTACCTTTACTGCCACAGCCACTATTACTGGTCTGTCACCTTCTAGATTCACCACCGTAACCATTTCTTACATACTGTTATTTATATATATATCATGACAAAAGGCCTTTCGTTAGCTATTCCTTATGATCCACAATCCATGTTTGATATTATTATTACAATTATAAATTATTATTAAGAATTGAAGCTGCAAAGCGGGGGAAAGAGAAAGAAAGACTTACCTGGAGCTGCTACTTAAAGACGAAGACGATGGTGATGGAGGGCTGGCTAACCAATGTTACTTTCTTCCCTCTACTTCTGTTTTTCGTTCAGTTCACCTCTGTTCTTGCTTTTCTCTGCTTGTTTTCTCTTTTCTTTTTTTTAATTTCTCTTGTTCCCTTTGTCTCTCTCTGTTCTTATTCCTCTTGGTCTCTCTCTGTATCATCTGTGTTTGTTCATTTTTCGTCTATGTTTTTTTGTATTATCTGTTTGTGGTTCTCCCCTTCTTTGTGGCTTTTCTCTGTTCGTCCTGGTTTCTCTGGGTTTGTATTTGGTTAGTTGGATCAACAAACTACGGTGAGGGGAAGTTGAAGTTCCCTTTTGTTGGAGGAAGGTCACAAGTCTCTCTGTCTTCTCTCTCTTTCTGTTTTTCTTCCCCCCTGCCTCTTCGTCTCTGTGTGTTGTGGTCTTTATAGGGCAAGAGAATGCCCCATTACTGGACTGTTAGTGTCACATCGTGGGAGAGAGATACTGGATAGAGACGGGACCATGATCTGCTGCCGTTTCCTCTGAATCGGTGGAATGAAGGAGATGAATAGTTAGTTTTGAGACGGCGCTGTTTTCACCTGAAATGGCTATTTTAATTTTGCCTCTGGATTAGCTTTCGTGTCATTTACAAAACCGGTTTTCAATATAATTAATTTAGTTTTTAATTGGCTATTTTATTTTTAATTCTTTCAAAATTATTTCTAGAAAAATCAATTAACTTTTCAATGATATCACCATTTATTTACTTAATTTTTCTTTGGTTTTTTAACTTTAATTTCTTATAATATTAACTTAAATCAGCCCCAAACTTTGTTATTTCTTCATTAAACCCAAAATTTCATTAATTAAACTAATTCAAAACTTATTTAAATCTCTAAACTTATCAATTCTTCTAATTTTTTATTAAATTAACTTCTAAATTTATAATCTCATCTTTATTGGTCCTCAAATTCCCTATTTGTGTTATTTTAATCAAATTCTCAAATTATTATTATTTTCATTTATTTTAAAAGAAAATTAAAAAATTAGATTATAACACATGATATATCGTTAGTTTAAAGGAACCGATTGATTTACATATGGGATTACAAATCGAGAGGAATCATGGTTATTTTATAGCACTGCCAAAAACTTTCAAAACCAAAGTTATTCCATAGATGTATTCATGCGTGTTTGAAAAGTGAATCATAGTTTATTCTTAATAGGATATAAAGGCTTTTTACCTGTTCCGGAAGCTCTGTTAGCAATCTTTCTGTTACCAATATATATATTTCAATTCAATTTTTCCTTCTCCAGGAAAATTTTGAAATTCCTCTACATCCTTAGGCTTTGATTCTATTGAATGCCACCTTCCATAATCGACTAGCGCAGCTGCCATTGGATGATTTGATTTACTCTCGATGCTTGATACCAGAAACTTGCATAAACATTACTTGCCAGTGAAGAGTAAAGGTCGCCATAATTGAAGAATTATAGACCTAGTCTTCACCAATAAAGCAATGTGTATAAGCTGATATCATCGCAGTGATGTTGGAAATCCGTGACAACAAATTCATCTCTTGTTATGGTACCGGTTTTGTCGAAAGCCATTGCCTTAATCTGTGTTTCAAGATAGTACCCCCCCTTTGATCAGAAGACCAGCTGTTGCTGCCCTTGTAAGTGCACAAAAAGTTGCAACTGGTGTAGACAGGATAAGAGCACATGGACATGCACTGACTAAAACAACCAGTGCTAAGTAAAACCAGTGATCACGGTTAAGAACTCGAGGAATCACTGCTACGCCAGCCGTCATGAATATCACCGCTGCAAATCTGAACATGAATTAAAATGAAAACTTTCCCACAAAATGAAAGGTAGGATTGTCTAGCAATGGAGCTGACGATTCATTCTAAACGAATGATGTGAAGGGCTGTCCAAATACTCGTTCTCGGTACTCTACTTCAGTGAAAGCCCATAAAACTGGATGAGTAATTGGACTGCAGTGTGCCTAACTTGGAGTATAGTTTGTCTATGAATCTTAGAGTTTTAGACTTGCTGTTTGGAGCTTCTTCCACAAGCTTTGCCATTTTAGCCACCACCCAGTCTTCAGCTAAAGCAGTAGTTCTAACACTGACATTAATTACCTGAAAGTGATAAATACCCATTAATTACCACCAAAGCCAAAATGCATTCAAAAACAATTCATAGAGTGTCAGAGAGAAGTATTGACACTATTTAAGTTAATAGTTACAACCCACACTACGGAATCCACTTGTTTGGCAACCGGAAATGACTCTCTAGTTAAACCCTAGATATTTGTCACGCAACAATTAGGTCATCTAATTACAACCTGAGCATGTCACCCGAATACAAACCTTTCATGAAGAATCCTATATATTCTTCGCACAACATGTATTTGGCGGCCCAATAACAACATAATTTTTTAAAACAAAAGGAAAATCCTTGATTCTCAAAATACTTGAGTTTTGAAATATCTACTAGGATAACCACCTCATACTTTGTTAATATCAAAACTTCTTAGTGGATTTCTCTCTTAACCTGAGAAGGCTTTCACACTTTCTTTTTTCTTTACAAACTTACTTTTTAAAGTTCATTATAAGACTTTATACAATGAATGTTGTAAAAATATAACAATTGTCATAATTCAATTTTAATCCCCTTTTCAAAATACCTTTTTTTTTAAATCTAGATATAGCAAAAAAAAATTAGCAAAAAACCCTAAAAATATATTTTTGATGCATTTTTGTCGTTTTCAATGTCTTTTCGAAAGAATTTAAAATTTACAAATTTCTTTTAATGCGTTCAACTATTAACATGTTCATTTCAATATCTTTGATTAATTTTTCTCATGAAGTTGGCGTTGCTATTTTTAAAAAAAAAAAGTCAAAATACAAAAATAAATAGGAAAAAACAAAAAGGGAAAATGAAAAAAAAGAAGAAGATCAAAGGCATAAAAGAAGAAAGTAAAGGATTAAAGTGAATTTAAATTGCTTGTGGAACAAGTAATTAGAAAAGAAAAGGACAAAAAAATTACTTATAAATATTAAAAAATTCTGGCCAAGAGAGGAGGCCATAAAAAAAAATAACCTCAGACTAGGGGAGCCACTAAAAATTACATAACAGAAAAATACCTAAATAATACACCCTCTCTCCCACACAAACAAACCAACCCTTTATTCCTAACCCAGCCACCACTCACACAAAAAGCACCTGACCCTTCGTCTCCTAACCCATTCCAAGCTATCTTCATTACCATCATCAACCTATTTCTCACCAACAAAAATCATCCCTTACTCCATTATTGTCAAAAACATAAAACTCAAAAATAAAAATATATCTCTCTCACAGTCTTATCCCTATCACTGTCGACAGCATTTCTTCCTCCTGGCCAACAGCAATACCAGTGGCAGCCAACACTCCCACCGAGGTAGCTTCTCTTAGAACCAATTACACCAGCCACAGTAGCTCCGCCATAAACCGTTTCCCCTCATTTTTTTCATTGTAAAAGACCAAAAGCCACATGAAAACTTCATCTTCATCTTCCCTAAATTTTCTTCTTTCCTACCGTGATTGCCACTGCCATGGCGGTGGAAAAGAAACAGCAGTGCCACGTTGTCCTTCCACTTCCAGCCTCATTCCGAAGGCTAGACAAAAATGATTTTGCATCCTGAAATTTAAACAAAAAAAAACATACATCCAAGGCTTTAAGTCTTTTCAATTTTTCTAGCACACTAAAATTAATCTACGTACAAGCTTTATCATCCTTTCATAAATTCAATATGTTTTTTTAGTTAATGTAAAGTTGGTTTAAAATATTTTTATATTTAAATAAATATTAAATATTATTAAAAAAAAATATTGGTGTATAAATCCACATGCTAGCAAGTGGATGACTTATATGCCTTTCTAGTGTTATTTGCAGGGCTGTTAAGTGAACAAACACTACCTTTCATTAAAGCATTTGAATTATCCTAGTTTTCTTTTTTGTGATGCAACAACGCGTGTAGTCAATATTTTAGTTTGGTGTTGATAGGCTTTTTTTTCTTTTTATCTATCCTTTTTTATTTTCAATCATGCCTTATAAAATTTTAAAGCATCTCTTTGATTTTATTTATTCATATTTGGTTCCTATTCTTTTTATTATTTATTTATTTTATTTGAAGTAATTTATAAATTTGAAATTCTTTTTTTATTTTTATCCCCCTATAAATTTTTTGTCTTTCAATTTTGATCTTTATTCTTTTGACTTCAATTTGTTTTATTTTAAATAATTTCTTAAATTTTTTTCTTTTTTTTTTACAATTTATCCTTCTTAGGTTTTCTTTCCTAGCAAATTTGATCTTAATTCTTTTAATTGTTTTTTTTTTTCACTTTGGCAATTTTTTTTAAATTGATTTTTTCTCTGATTTTATTCTTCAACATTAAATTAGTTAAAAATTAAGTTCTCATTCTTTTGATTTCTATTTGTTTTATTTTAGATAATTTTTTAAATTGATTTTTTTAAATATAGTTTCATCCTCATTTTGTTTTCCTATCAAATTTGACCATCATTCTTTTGATTACTACCTTTTCACTTTGATTGTTTTTTTTTTGAAGTTTTTTTTTAATTCACGGTCGACATTAAATTGATTGGAAATTGATCTTATTGATTGAATCCATGTTTAGGATTTCACGGTTGCATGTTTTAAAGATTAACTTAAGGTTCACCTGGGTTTGCTTAATTTTTTTTTTCTAAACTCATGTTTTTTCAGTTTCATCCTTCAATATTTATTCAATTGGATATCGAACTCTATTATTTTTATTTATTTTCTTTCTATATAATTTTTTGCTAATTTTGAAAATAGCCTGAGTTATCTTAGTTCTTTTTATTTATCTTTCTATATTGAATTTATTTTGGCAATTTTTTTAAATTAATTTTTTTTTCTAATTTCATCTTTCAATATTAGACTTGTTGGTAATTAATTTTTTTCAGTTTTACATCCTTCAAGAGTTAAGTTTTTTTTTTTATATTGGGCTTCGTTATTTTCTTCTCTCCTTTATATTTCTTTATCCTGGTCCTATCACATAGACCATAAGTTTGGCAGGTTAGTCTAAGTTGGCTCGGGTTTTTTTTTGGAAATTTTTTCAATTTAATATTTATTACATTTCATCATTTAACATTAAGTTGTTTTAGAATTAAGCTTCGTAATCTTTTCTAATTTGCTGATTTTTTTTGTTCTTTTATTTTTCAATTTCATCCCTTTATGTTTGATTTGTTTAGAATCAGACTTTAGATTTTTTTTAATTTGAGTTTTATTGTCTTATCTCAGTCTCATGATATGATTTGTATATTTGACATGCTCATTTAAGTTGACTTGAGTTAATTGTTTTGCTTTTTTTTAATCTTTTTTTTTAATTTGATTGATTAGGATCCTAGCTTCTTCGTCTTTTTTTGTTTCAGTGACCTTTTTTCTTGAAGGTTCCCATGATTTTTTTTTTAAAATTGTACCATTAACTATCATTATTTTTTTATTATTTAATTAGATTATACTTGTTTTTTTCTCAGTCAGGTCTTTGTCCCAAGTCATATTTTTTTTACTTTTTTAAAACACACTTGTATTCAATGTTTTTTTGCTAATTTTGGATTTTTCTGAAAATTTACCGAAGCATGGATAAAAAATTGGGTAACAACATGGATTATTAATTATTATGGATAATGAATTATAATTTACTTTAGCATGTTAAATTTCCTTCAATGTTGATGTAATACAAAGTATATTGTTACATGATACAAAAGTTAACTCTTAAACCAATAAAAACGAATTAAAAATGATTAAGTCAAAAGCACATGCGTTTATATATATATATATATATATATATATATATATATATATATATATATATATATATATATTAGAACATATACTAAAATTGCTCAGTGTTTCACTGTGCAGTCCACTGTTAAACGCTGAGCAATTGTTTTTTGTTTTTTTTGTTTTTTTTTCATTTTTTATGCCTTTAAGGTTTATTTTTTCTTTTTTCTTTGTGTTTTTTTCTTTTAATGATTTTTTTTAATTTAGTTTTTTAATGTTAATTTTTTTTATTTAGTTATCAGACTTTCATAACACGGATCCCGGGTTTAATGGGTTAACCTGGTTTGACGAGTGAACCCGGAATTTTATTTTTGCTTTTTTTCTTTTTAATTAATTTTTTTTGTTTAGTTTAGTTTGATAATGTTAAATTTTTTTCTATTTAATTATTAGACTTTCATGACACGTATTGTGAAACCCTAGAAAATTTATGATTTAAATATGCGGATGTATAACCTGCCATGTAAACGTAAGAATGAAAGTGATATATAATGGAGGGGATGACCTCCATAAAATGAATTTTGTTTTAGAAATTATAAAGACAGAGAAACTGGTAACGTGTTTTGATGGATAAAATAATGAGAGAAATGACAAAATGTTTCTAAGAAATAAGTGAGGTAATAAAAAATACATTATAATAAAGGATAATTCAATGAAAATGGCAGGACTGAAGGTGCAAGCATCAATTAAAAAATCAGTGAGGTTACTTTGAAACGATAATAATACCCGATAAATAAATAAAGACATAAATTTTAAAATGAATATATTCCAAAATAATAAAATGACCTAAAAGGTTTAGAAGGATAATTGATATTATTTTATGTGAAGATTGAACAAGAAAATTTGGATCGTTGAGGAAAAGTCATGAACTGACCAATTTTACATTAGAAAGCAGAGCTCTCAATCCAATCGTCGGATCGGGATGAAATTTTGCATGAAGTCTATTAATATGTTTTCCTACCTTGGTGAAAGATATTATCCCAATGGAAATTTGGTAAAGACTAGCGATTTAAGCAGAAACAAACCGGATAGTTTACATGAAAAACAAAATAAAATACATAAATATATAAATAAGGGACATAAATGTAATTAGGGGAAAGTGTGCCTTTAAAACAGCAAAAGGCCAGCAGTTCAAAAAAAAAAGAGTGTGTGAGAGACAATAGAGAATTCGGCTAGAGAGAGATGCAGAATTGAGAGGAACCAATAATGCTCCGGTAGCCATATCTTTGGAATCCACCGTTGGATCATGTTGATTGTTGGATATGTTGTTCTTCTCAAACTCCTCTACTAACTGACCGGAGGGATTTGAAGGCACATAATACGTTTAACAGAAAGCATCATCGGAAGTTTCCTGGAAAACAAAAGGAAATACACCTGCAGGGCAGTTTTGGTCGCTGGCCGATTTCTCTCTCTTCCACCGTTGGATCATGCTTATTTTTGGATATGTGGTGCGCCTAGATGTTGTCTTAATTCTGGACGGTGGAGGTCGGAAATACACTCTCCGGAAAGGCGTTGTTCATGTTGAACAGTAGCTCGTCCATTTTCAGGTCAGTTCGGTGTTATTCAGATCTATGGAGATCAAACCGTTGGATCATTCTAATTTGGAGATATATTGTACACAACTCAATTATCTACATTCTGACCGTTGGGTTCAAACAAATAATTAGAGGTGGATGACTTATTACTTTTTGAATATATTGCTAGTCTTAGTAAAAATTTAGGAAGCTTGATTTAATTACATGTTTTGATGAAATTAGAATTGTGTGGGTGTTGGGTTTATGTAAGGTGTAATGGTAAAATATGTTCTTGTTATTATTTTTGTTATAGATTAATTGTGTTGTAAAATGTGTTAGGGAAGTTTTGAGGACATTAAGTTTGTTGATTTAATGGATATATGTTTTTAGGCATTAAAAAGGATTGGGTCTAGTAATAATTGAAAGAAAACTTGAAGAAAATTGTATCCTCCATTTAATGCAAAGATTCGGCCTAGACATATAAATGAGAGGATGATCGTAATTGTTTTAATTGCTATGGAATTTGAGTTGAATGAGGTTATAATAGATATGAAATGAATGGGCAAATGTGTAAGGCCCGACCCACTCTCCTTTGCAGAATATTGTTCGCTATGGCTCAGCCCAACCCGGCTTCCACGCCTCACGGTTTTGTTCTTGGCAGCCCACAAGCCCCAAAACGCTTTCTTCAGAGTAGCGCAGCACACTCACCCTGTAAGATACTGTCCCTTTTGGGCCTCCTAGTCCACCCATTCCCCAGGCTTCCACCCAGGTCCCCCTCAGGGTTTTAAATGCGTCTTTCAGAGTAGCGCAACACACTCACCCTGTAAGATAATATCCCCTTTGGGCCTCCCAGTCCACCCATTCCCCGGGCTTCCACCCAGGTCCCCCTCAGGGTTTTAAACGCGTCTTGCAAGGTTAGGTACCAACTGCCTTACTATGCCCTAGCTCTGGACACTCTTCTTTCGATGTGGGATGTTACAATCCCCCCATCTTAAGAACAAGCCGTCCTCGGCTCTCATACCATATGTAAGGCCCGACCCACTCTCCCTTGCAGAATATTGTCCGCTATGGCTCAGCCCAACCCGGCTTCCACGCCTCACGGTTTTGTTCTTGGCAGCCCACAGGCCCCAAAACTCGTCCTTCAGAGTAGCGCAGCACACTCACCTTGTAAGATACTGTCCCCTTTGGGCCTCCCAGTCCACCCATTCCTCGGGCTTCCACCCAGGTCCCCCTCAGGATTTTAAACACGTCTTTCAGAGTAGCGCAGCACACTCACCCTGTAAGATATTGTCCCCTTTGGGCCTCCCAGTCCACCCATTCCCCGGGCTTCCACCCAGGTCCCCCTCAGGGTTTTAAACGCGTCTTGTAAGGTTAGGTACCAACTGCCTTACTATGCCCTGGCTCTGGACACTCTTCTTTCATTGTGGGATGTTACAATGTTTATCTGGAATAATTAAAAAGGGAATCAACCCTCACCATGAATAAAGGCATTCGGCCAAATGAAGAAGAAATAAGGAGATAAGACTTTGATTCATTTTCTATGTAAATTAGGTATGGATGCATTTATGTGTATAAAGAAAATTTGGTAGAGTGTCAATGGGAAGAATTTTAAAAGGATCCAAATTCTCATCATAATATGGAATTCAACCAAAAAATGGAAATCTTGAACTTGAGTTTATTCGACCTAATGTTATGGGGATTTTTATGGGATTGTGGTTTGTTGAATGCCAAATGAATTGTGTTATGTTTGAAATAATAGATTAATGTGAGGAAAATTTCATTTTTGTGGAATTTTAAGGTTGTCCAAATGGATAATATAAGAGGAGAAAAAGGTTAAATTAAGGCGTGCATGGAATTATGATGAAAAATATGTTGTTAAATTTACTTAAGATGAAGTAAAGTGAACTTATGAAAAAGAATTGAAAAACTCATCATGAAAATAAATAAATAAAAAATAAGGTCATTCGGCCAAGAATTGGTTTGATTAGGAAAATGAATTAGCTTCAATGGTATGAATAAATGTAAGGATGTGAAGTTACTAAGTCTGTACATGATGGGTTGAGTAGACAAAAATAAAATAAAATAAAATTGTTAGGTCATGTTTAAAGATATTCAGCCTGGAAAGACAAGTCATGAAAGGAAAGGAAATAAATAAATAAATATGCGAAAGTATGTGTCATGCGATTTTAAATTTAAATGAATTTTAGAATGGAATTTTCAATTATGATGGAGCCACATTTGATATGTATCTTTAATGATACAGGAGAGATTGCAGAATCTGTTCAGTAGCATGGGACTTTTGCGCGAGTTCAAGCAATAGGTAGGTGTCTTACACCTCAAACTTTTGTTTTTACAATACTTGTTAGAGTTAAATAAATTGTATTTTATATAAATATACTTGTGCTTGTGTAATTATGAATGTTTATGTCAAGGAAAATATAGTGGACTAGCTGGCTTGAATAGAGTTAGTGGCGCTATTGTACTGACTGTCGAATTAGATGTGTAATAATAAAAATGAGGTATACCGACTTTAGGGTGATAAATTAATTGTATATTATGATTAAATTATTGATGCTCGATTTATATATGTATACTGATGATGTGTATGTGTTTAAATAATTTATGTGAAGGAAGCAGGTATATCGCACCTTGTCTTTTTAAGTTGTGTAAACTTATTGATAAATTTCAGAATTTATTGTTTTATTGCTTCGATGATATTGAAATGAGTAAGAGTACCTTATGTGCAACGGTATACCTCTATTAGTTAGGATAATGTTTAAACGAATAGGGGTGACTTGCGTGCATTGTTATGTATCGAATTAATTATGTTATTATGGTCATAGTGTCAATAACTAAGTTTGTGTGTGAATGATACTTAGCAACAGTTATTATAATGCATATGATATTAAAAAAAAAAGGAAGAAAGAAGAAGAAGAAGAAGAAGAAGAAGAAGAAAAGAAAGAAAGGGGATCGATACGAATGGAAATTTCAAGTGACATTGATTAGCTATCCGGGTTTGGATAGCTAATGGTATCAATGAGGTTTCATTGGTACCGGCATTTAGGGTGACATTGATTAGCTATCCGGGTTTGGATAGCTAATGGTATCAGTGAGGTTTCAGTGGTACCGGCATTTAGGGTGATATTGATTAGCTATCCGGATTGGGATAGCTAATGGTATCAATGAGGTTTCATTGGTATCGGCATTTCAAACGACATTGATTAGAAATTCAGGTTTGGATTGCTAATGGTATCAATGAGGTTTCATTGGTGCCGACATTTCTTAAATTGATTAGTCGATCCCGAGCAATTGGGTGACTAATGATGTTAGTAAAGATTACTAACATCGGCATGGTTACTCCTGGTTCAGTGAGAAAGATAAGTTTATTAACTATTTCGGGTCAAGAATAGTTAATGATATCAATGGGTCATATTGGTATCGACAACCATTTCTGGTGTGATTAGTACTCCAGGTAAGGAGGCTAATAATGTCAAGGGTTCTTGACATCGACAACTTTGATGGTAAATCAGATATGAATAAGATTTAATACTCTAGATATGAATAGTTAATGATACTAATCGGTTGTGTTAATATCGGTACGTGAATGTAAGTGATTAGTCTAACCCAATATTAAAAGACTCATGATACTAATGAGATTTATTAATGTCGGCAATTACTTTCTAGAAAATAAAAGGGAAAATATTGATTAGTTATTCCAAGGGAATGAGATAAGCTAATGATACCAAGAGATAAATGTCTGGGTATAATTGAGAATTGATTTATAAGGAGATGGTGTTCGAAAATCGTTGAGTTGTGTTGAGATTTCCAAGATGAAATTATTCTCAACAAATGGGATAGGATATTAGATGGATATTGGTAATAGATTGAAAATGCTTGTAAAAGAGGTTTATACCTAATTTTATCTCTCAAAAGAAATTCTATGAAGGTTATTACCTATCATTGTTATTGTTTGTTACTACTTTTTTATATTTATGTGTAGACGTTAATTTCTATTTTCAGGTCCATCAGGGTCGCGTCCAAAATGATATTGGTTTAGTTACCTTTTGCTTTTGACCATGTAATTATTTGTAAATTAAGAGTCTTATCTCCTAAAACTTGAAATGTAATATTAATTTGTAAATTTGAATGTATGACTTTAATCTAATGTTTGAAACTTTAAGTACCTATTTAACCATGCATGTTTACAGTTGGAAATCGAATCTTTAACTTGAATTACATTATATGACGTTATTGAATAACATGTGTTGCGTTGATGATGTTGAGTTGGGTTGAGATCCAGGATGATTGGATCAGGATGTGAATTAAAATTGGAAGTGTAATATGGTTTTGTCGATAACTTGGGACCTTCTAGTATAGGGGAGACTCTGCCGAAATTTTGGTAGAAATTTGGTGGAACCGGTATATATAAAAAAATTTACCTAAAAATTTTCAATGTATCGCGAAAAAGGATGTGGGAAATCGAGGTTGTTACACGTATCCCTGGCTTGACGGGTTAACCTGGTTTGATGGGTTAACCTAGTTAATTATAGGTTAACCCGTCAATTTTTTTTTCTATTTAGTTATCAAACTTTCATGACGCAAATCTCAAGTTTGATGGGTTAACCGAGTTTGAAGGGTTAACCTAGTTAATTCAGATTTTTTTTCTTTTCCTTCATTAGTTTTTTTCTTCCTGTTAGTTTTTTTCTTTGTTTCTTTCTTTTTAATTAATCTATTTAATTATCATATTTTTATGACACGACCTTGCAGCCAGACCTACATTCAAGGCTCTTGGGTCCGGTGTTACAACCAGACTCACTTAAACTTGAGTAATGTAAGTTTAATATTATTATTAATATTATAAATATTACTCTCGGTTCAATCGTTGCAGCTAGACCCAAGACTCTTGAGTATATCTTTGCATAAAGACCTAACACTCTTAAATCTTAGCCTTTTTGATATTTTTTATGAAAGAAAAAAATTAACCCGTGACGTATGCCTTTGTTTTTTTTCTTTTTCTTTTCCTTTTTGAGCTTTTTACTGTGGACTGCACAGTTCAGTCCACAATGAAAAAGCTGATGCATTTATTTATTTATTTTTCTTTTTTCATTGTTTTTTTTATTTTTTATTTTTTTATTTTAGTTTGTTGGTATTGACTTTCTTTCTATTTAGTTATCAGACTTTCATGACACGGATCCCAGGTTTGACGGGTTAACCCAGTTGATTCAAATTTTTTTCTTTTTCTTCATTAGTTTTTTTCTTCTTGTAGGTTTTTTTCTCTTTGCTTTTTCCATTTTAAATAATCTTTTTTTTTAATTTAGTTCATTAATAATAAATCTTTTTTCTATTTAATTATCACACTTTCATGACACGAATCCCAGGTCTGACGGGTTAACCTAGTTGATTCAGATTTTTTTTCTTTTTCCTCATTAGTTTTTTTTTCTGATTTCATCTTTTAATATTGTATGCAATCCACAATTAAAAAACCGATGCCTTTAGTTTTTTTTTTGCTTTTTCTTTTCTTTTTATGCCTTTCACTATAGACTGCACAATGCAGTTCACGGTGAAAAGGTTGATGCTTTTTTTTCTTTTTAATTAATTTTTTTATTTAATTTGTTGATGTTAATTTTTTTTCCTATTTAGTTATCAGACTTTCATGACACGGATCTCAGGTTTGACGGGTTAACCCAGTTAGTTTAGATTTTTTTTCTTTTTCTTCATTAGTTTTTTTCTTCTTATAAGTTTTTTTTCTTTTATTTTTTTCTTTTTAATTAATAATTTTTTTTATTTAATTTCATTCATCAATATTAAATTTTTTTCTATTGAATTATTGGCTGATGCCTTCAGTTTTTTTTAGTTTTTTTGTTGTTTTTATACCTTTGATTGTGGACTGCACATTGTCGCGGGTATAACTTCATAAAAAAACTTAACATTTTTAGATCTTAGTTTTTTTGATATTTTTTATATAAAAAAATTAACCCGCAGCATCACGCGGCTATGTAATGACTATAAACTAAGAGTGTGTTTGGCAGTGTGGTTGCAGATGCTTTTCAAATAACTTTTCATGCCAATGATGTTTTTTCATTTTTTTAAAAAATCATTTTTGACATTAGCACATCAAAACGATTCAAAACATACAAACCATATTAAATTTTAGTAAAAAAAAAATTAAATTTTTTGGGATCGCAGCCGCAGCCGCGTTCCCAAACGTGCCCTAAATCATGTGGTTAAATTACTGTTTATCAAGACTGACGTGGATTAGAACAGTCCTTGATACAGCAGTGCTTTTTATCTTCTTTTTCCTCTGCTCAACTCCTGCCATGCTCAGGCATCTCAAATTTGACACGGGTGGGTTGGCTGTTGCAGCTGCTTGGCTGGCCTTTCATCACCTGTTTTTCTAAGGATTGATGGGGTGTGGAGAGAGTTTTTGTATGGCTGTGGCTCAACTTTTGTTGTCAATGCAGAATCAAGCCCTTTTCCCCTGCTTTGTTTCTGCTATGCTCAGCTCTGTCACGACTGAGTTGGCTGTTGCAGCTTTGGGATCCTTGGGCTGCATTTCTGCTGGGTCTATTGCAGGTTGTCTTGGCTTCTCTGGTGGTCTTTTTGTTTGCGTCAAGTCTGGCTTGGCTCAACTTCCTTATAGAAAGAGTTGCTCTTTGGCTGTGGCTCAGCTTTTGATGTCAATGCAGAATCATTGTGTATTAAATGAGTGGGGCAGCAAGGACTTTTCTTGAGGTTGGGTCTTGAATTTCCAATTAGCTCTTCATTTTTTTGTTTTCTTTTGCTTTCAAGTCTGGGCATCACTCTCAGGCCATTTGTTGCTACGACATCAGTGTAGTCTTCTTTTTTTTTCCTCCATTGCTTCTTCTCTTATCTTTGGGTTTCCCATGCTTTCACAAAATTTTTGTGGGTTGGAGTAGATAGATTCATTTGCATTTTGTTTTGGTTTTCTTTCATGCCTCTCTCTTGGGCTTTTTTTGCTTTCTTTTCTGTTCATATGGTTTTCTACCATTGGTACTCATTTTTCTAGAGCTCCTCTTCCTTTATTTTGATTAACTTGCTTTTGTTTTTTATTTTTTTTCTGTTGATTTCATTGAGTTTATCTTCCAGATTTTTTAGTTTCTTTTCTTTTAATGTAGGTTTGTGTTGTTATCACTATCTCTGCAGGATCTTTTTTCGGTTGGTTTGCTGGAGCTTTTCATTCCTTAGTGGATGTTCTTCTTTCCCAGGTTCTTCGTCTTTTCATTGCCTTTTGGTTGTCGTCGTATTCATTATGTCATTCTGCCAGTGGTTTTGAGTTTTAGAGGTGTGACATTATCTTTGTTCATCCATATTGTACTTCATGTGGATTAGAACAGTTCTTCATTCGTTTCTCATTTTAGGTGTCGATGGTCCACTTTTGGGCGTGGCTTACGTGGCTTCTTTGATTATTTTTTTGGTGTCGTTGTTGGTTTGTTTCTGTCTAATTAGCGCGGGTTATTGGCTGCTCTTCTTGCCAACCATTTGCTTGCTTTTGGGTCTGGAAGGATGGCTGAGCTTTGTGTGGATTGGTCAAGCTGCTTTCTCCCTGGATCATTGTCGACTCTGGCGCTCATGAGAGGTGGTTGTAATTTCCAGCTTTTGTGGATTGCTAAGCTTTGGGGGAGAGGTGATCCCTGGGTCTGACTCAGCTTCTTCTCTAAATTGAGCTAATGTGGTGGCTCCTTTCTATGATTGGGACAACAGCATCATTATGTATTTAATGTTACAATGATATATTCTTCTTATTATTTCTGTTCTGAATATGAGCAAGTTCTTATAGCATATACACGGCTGCTAAGTATGGAAAGTAATAACTATTTACATAGATTTTGGCTAGGATCATGGTGATACATATTTTGTGGAGCTAATGGATTCTATCCTCGTGATTTCAGCTATTAATCTCAATGACAGTTCATGCCAACACTCCCCCTCAAGTTGGTGCATAGATGTCTTCAATGCCCAACTTGTCTAGCGAGTTATGGAACACCTTGCTTGAAACAGCTTTTGTGAGAATGTCCGCTAGTTGGGTTTCTGATTTTACAAATGGGAATTGAACTATTTTGGCCTCGAGCTTTTCTTTGATAAAATGTCGATCTATTTCAACATGTTTTGTCCTGTCATGTTGAACTGGATTTTGTGCGATTTGTATAGCTACTTTATTGTCACAAAACAGTCTCATAGGTGGCCTAGATGAGTAGCCAATTTCTTCCACTAACTCCCTTAGCCAAAGAAGCTCGCAAAGTCCTTTGGCCATGCCACGAAACTCAGCCTCTGCACTAGATAATGCCACAACTTTCTGTTTCTTACTTCTCCAAGTGACTAAGTTTCCTCCAACAAAGGTGAAATACCCAGAAGTAGACTTTCTATCAACAATGTTTCCGGCCCAATCTGCATCTGTATACCCATCAATGTTTAGGTGGTTATACTTCCTGAACATAAACCCTTTTCCTGGAGATGCCTTCAAATATCGTAAGATCCGGAATACAGCTTCCATGTGCCCTTCACTTGGGCTATGCATAAATTGACTCACCAAGCTCACAGCATAGGCAATGTCTGGTCGAGTATGAGATAGATAAATCAACTTCCCAACTAGCCGCTGATACCTTTCTCTGTTAGTGGGTATTTGATTTGGATGCTCACCTAGTTTGTGGTTTTGGACTGTTGGTGTGTCTGCTGGTTTACAATCGAGCATACCTGTCTCAGCTAGTAGGTCAAGTACATACTTTCTTTGTGAGAGAAATATCCCTTTACTTGATCGAGCCACTTCAATCCCCAAAAAATATTTTAGTCCTCCAAGGTTTTTCATTTCGAACTCAGTCGCCAAATGTTCTTGCAAGCTCGAGATCTCCTCCTCATCATTTCCTGTAATTATCATATCATCAACATAAATTAAAAGGGTAGTTACCATTTTCCCCCGATGTTTTAGGAATAAAGTGTGATCTGAATTGCTTTGTTTGAAGCCATACTTCTTCATGGCCAAACTAAACCGTCCAAACCATGCCCTTGGAGATTGTTTCAGACCATATAGTGCCTTCTGTAGCTTGCACACTACTCCAGCATGTGAGGTAGCAAAGCCTGGTAGGACATCCATATACACTTCTTCTTCAAGGTTCCCATAAAGAAATGCATTTTTTACGTCGAGCTGGTGGAGTGGCCAATCTAAATTTGCAGAGATTGACAGCAATACCCTGACCGTATTTAATTTTGCCACTGGTGAAAACGTCTCTTGATAGTCGATGCCATATGATTGTGTATATCCTTTTGCGACAAGCCTTGCCTTGTATCGATCTATTGTTCCATCTGCCTTATATTTAATAGAGAATATCCATTTACATCCTACTGCTTTCTTCCCTTCTGGTAGCGGCATGAGCTCCCATGTTTCATTCTTTTGTAAAGCTGCCATCTCTTCGGTTATTGCTTGATTCCATTTTGGATTTCCCAAGGCTTCTTGCACTGTGTTTGGGATGTGTTCAGAAGACAGTTTGTGCACAAAGGTCTTGAGTGGCTGTGACAGTCTTTGGGTACTGACATGATTAGCAATTGGATATTTAGTTTTCTCCTCTCTATGGTCTGGTGAGTATCGACTTGGTGGCTTGCCGCGGTTATACCTGGGGGGTAATTTGTAGCCAACAAAACTATCTTCAATATTATTAAGAGAGAGATTTGGGAACTGTACCTCAGGATTATTCTTAGGAGAATGATTGGTTGATACTGAACCGAGAGGGGGCTGTTCTTGTTCTTGTTCATTCTCTGTCTCGTTGTTCTGTCCAACTCTACCATCTTCTATGTCAGTGGGCTGTCCTTGTTCTTGTTCATTCTCTGTCTCGTTATTCTGCCCAACTCTTGTATTTGTGCCACCTTCTGTGTTAGTGAGCTGTTCTTGTTCTTGTTCATTCTCTGTGCCATTATTCTGCCCAACTCTTGTATTTGTGTCTCTAAACCATGGCCAGTTCTCCCAATTATAACCATGGTCTATGTTCTGCTCTTCACTAATCATCTCCCCCTGAAGAGAAGAATGGGAACCTGGCTCTTGAAAGAAGCATTCAGTTTCTAGAAATGTAACATCCATTGTGACGTAAAGACGTCTTGTTGCAGGATCATAGCATCGGTAGCCCTTCTTATGTTGTGCATAGCCCAGGAAGATGCAGCGGACTGCACATGGATCAAGTTTGGTTCTTTGATTTTTATGAAGATGGACATAAGCTACACATCCAAATATTTTTGGTGGAAGCATAAGTATAGACGGGAGAGACACATGATGGGCGAGAGCTTGTAATGGAGTGTTGAAGTTTAACACCCTAGACGGCATTCGGTTCAGCAAATAGACAGCGGCTGTGACTGCATCTGTCCAATACCGTGGAGGTGCATTTGCTGCTGTTAAGAGGGCTCGAGTTGTTTCTAGAATATGTCTGTTCTTCCTCTCTACAACACCATTTTGTTGTGGTGTTTGGGAGCATGTTGTCTCATGGTATAGCCCACATGCTTGGAAGTACTCCTGCAGCTCTTTATTGTCATACTCCCCACCATTGTCAGAACGGAGGATCTGAAGTTTGGCAAAGAATTGAGTCTTGATCATAGTATGGAAAGAGCGAAAAATCCTTGCTACCTCATTCTTACTTTTCATCAAATATAGCCATGTCATGCGTGTGCAGTCATCCACAAAAATCACAAACCATCTGATGCCTGAAGAAACTGAAATGGGGGCTGGTCCCCATACGTCCGAGTGAATTAACATAAATGGTGTCTCACACCTTTTTGAATTTATTGGATAGGAAACTCGATGACTTTTAGCTAAAATGCAGGTTTTACATTTTAACATTGTATTGTCTGAGTTGGAAAACAAACTAGGAAATAAATGTCTTAAGTAGGAGAATGACGGGTGTCCCAAGCGGTGATGCCACAACCAGATATCACGTTCTTTGTTACCAAGATGATGAGCATTGTTTGCCTGACCAATTCTGAAGTCATCAATGTAGTATAGCCCCCCTCGTTTAGTACCACGACCAATAATCTCCTTGGTTAGAATATCCTGAAACAAGCAAATTTTTGGATAGATTAGTGCGCAGCAGTTCAAATCCTCAGTAACTTGTCCCACCGACAATAATTTATTGGAAAGAGTTGGAACAAGTAAAGTGTTTGATAAAGAGAAAGAGGATGACAGTGCTACTTCTCCAGCCCCTGTAACTGGATATTTTTCACCGTTTGCATTGGTTATGCATGTCCGTTTTGGTTGAGTCGTTTCAATAAAGTCTTGTGGATCGTATGTCATGTGATCAGTTGCCCCAGAATCAATAATCCAGTCGTGGTTACCTGATTCATTCTGGGCCAGGGAACAATTTGCTGCTGCTGGTAAAAAATCCTCTTGAGATATAAGAGAAAGGTGAGGTTTGATTGATGAAGAAGTAGTTCTCTCAGAGCTGACAAGTGCAGCACGACCACTTTCACGCTTTTTCTTTGTCTTGAGTTCATGCCACCAGTCTGGATATCCATGGAGCTTGAAACAGGTTTCCTTAGTGTGTTTCATATTCCCACAGTGTGTACAACCACCTCCCTCAACTTGTGTTTTTGATTTCATGCCTGGTTTCCCATCCATTACCATCTGAAGAGAAGGTTGTTGTTGCGATTTCTGTCCTCCTTTTGATATCATGGCCATGCTGGAACTGGTATCTGCTTTTGATAACATCACAATTTGTCTCAGATCTTCTCGTCGGACATGGGCATATGCCTGTTCAATTGTTGGAAAAGGGTGAAGTTGAAGCACATCAGCTCGAATCTTGTCCAAGCGATCATCAAGTCCGTCCAAGAAAGTATAAACTCTATCTTCCTGTATAATAGAGTTATATTTCTGTATATCAACTTCACATTTCATGGGATTTGGACGTCGAAAATCAATCTCTCTCCAAAGACTTTGAAGAGTGTTGTAATATGTCTCGATTGATCCTTCCCCCTGTTTGAGTCTTGTCACGCTTCTCTTGAGATCATAGACTTGTGAGGTGTCGGAGCCATCAAAATACGTTGTGGCAATAGTATCCCATACTGCCTTAGCCGTTGGAAATCTGATGTAATTTCCAATTAGTTTTGGTTCCATGGAGTTGATTAGCCATCCTTTTACCACTGCATTTTCAGTTCTCCACTTTCTGAAAGCAGGATCTATCTCTGTAGGTTGTGGAAGATCTCCATTTATGTATCCCAACTTGTCTTTACCAGAGATATACATCTCAACAACTTGGGACCAGAGTCCATAGTTCGTATCATTCAACTTGATACCGATTGGTGCAGCAACAGATTCATGAGTTGCTGCAGTTGTTGTCTGACTCAACATCTGTGATATTCTGGATGTTAAGTCAGCAAGGGTTGAGGGATCTGCTTGGGAGTTTTCTGTTGAGGAGGTAGGATCTCTCATTTTCTCAATCTTCCAGAATTCTATCTTCTTTCCCTTTCTTTCTGTTGGCTCATAGAAAGAATCAGACAGATCCTAGAGTTGACGCTCTGATACCATGTTACAATGATATATTCTTCTTATTATTTCTGTTCTGAATATGAGCAAGTTCTTATAGCATATACACGGCTGCTAAGTATGGAAAGTAATAACTATTTACATAGATTTTGGCTAGGATCATGGTGATACATATTTTGTGGAGCTAATGGATTCTATCCTCGTGATTTCAGCAATTAATCTCAATGACAGTTCATGCCAACATTTAATGCATAAACCCACATGGCCTCACCTTGGGTTTCTTCCCAACATTGGCCTCACCTCCTTCTCTCTATTTAGTTTAGGACTGTTGTTATGTTTGGTTCTCCCTTGGTATTTCTTCATTAGGTTATTTGCCTGACTGAATGGAACAAGATGAGTGTCTCTTCCTGTTGATTTTTCATTTGGTTTCAGTTTTTTTTGGCAGTTATGGATTTTTTACTTCTATTGTCAACTCATGTTGGGCTTTTTCTATTTTGATTTAGAAAACAAGAAAAATATTAAAATTTGTGTTTGTTCATTTTGTGAATTTTCACCTCGGATTTGTTGTTACTTGGATATAATGGATTCTTCTCTTTCTCTTGGTTGTTGAATTTTGCAGCGGTGTCAGCACTTCAGGTCATTCAGCAGTCTACTAGCTTGGATCTCGGGCGGGAGGATAACTCACCGATAATATGGGAACCTATTGATTTTCTTAGAGAGCTTTCAGACATTAATTTGAAGTTAATTAGTCCTCCTTTGGGTGCCTTATTGGATCTTAAAACACTGTAAACTTAACTCTGACTTTTCCTGTTGTTTTCATTTGATTTCACTTTTTTTTTTCCTTCATTTCTCATTCCATTGCAATTTGCTTTAGAGATTTGCACAACACATCACTTGCTGGAGAGATACAGAACTTGGAAAGCCTTCAACATCTCGAGAAACTGCATGCACGCATCACTTGCTGGCAACAATTTTCAACTGAAAACAAAGTCCTGAGTAGCTTATGTTGTTCCCAGTAATGATATGGAAGAAAAGGAGGTCTAACTTCCATAATTTTGGTTAATATATGCTGCCTATTAGATGGTAGACTAACCAATCCTGCTGGTGAACCTGTTATTAAGAGTGTTTGGACTAAAGAAGAAGAGAGAGACAATGGGGAGGCTCTTCTTTCTCCTCTACAAATTTTAGCTACTGTTTCCAGTGAAAAAGCCATAGGTAGTATCCAGCTTTCCTATGCAAAAATCTGTTGATTCTTTAGCGTTCATGAGATGTCATGTGATGGCGACAAATTCTGCAAGTCCCAGTGGAGCTGTAGGCTTGGTATGTTTATCTTTCATATATTCTTGAGAAATTCCTTGCTCTTATAAGCTCTAGATATTACTTTGTTAAACAAGTGAATCATATGTCAACGTTTATCTCTTATTGCAGTTTGTTGTTCAATGATCTCTCGTGTTTTAGATATGACTGTAATGTTTTGAATATAAATAGATAGGAAAAGGCTATAGAGCCCTTGGTGGTTTAGAAGTGGGTATAATTAAATGAAGGGTATTGTAGTAATTGTATAAATACATAATATATATAAATAGAAAAAAAAAAAAACAAGAGATCAGAAAATTTAGAGTAAAAACTGACGGGAGAGAGAAGGGAGAAAGAAGAAGAAGAAGAGAAAAGAGGGGAAAATAAGGGAAAAAGAAAAGGAGTTGGAGGAAATAAGTTTAAAGGTAAGATTTAAGTTGTTAAATATATAAATTTGTATTATTGAGCTTTTAATTTTGGTTTTGATAAATGTTAGGGTTTTGAAAATTTGTGTTTTGGGTTAATTGATGAATTAAGTTGAATGTTATAGAGTTAATTGTTGTGGGTATTTGATTATTTGGTTGATTTTGAGAGATTGAATTGAAAGATGATGATTTTGAGTTATGAATTGTGTAAATGGTGAATGTTGAGTTAGAAATTTGGCAAGAACAGTAGGTAACCTGTGAGAATTCTGAGTTGGAGGTTGAAGATGATGAAAATTCAATTTGGTCCCTCAATTTTGGAAAATTACAGTTTAGTCCCCAAACTTTGGAAAATTTGCAGAATGGTCCCTGGAGCCTATTCCGAGATTCTGAACAGAATAACATATGAATTATGGACAGAATTACTGTATAGATAAGAGAATTTAACACTTTCAATTTGGTCCTCCAATTTGACAAAAATTACAATTTGATCCTAAAAATTTGGTAAAATTCCAGAATGGTCCCTGGAGTATAATGAGATGATCTGGACAGAAATGAGGATGAATTATGGACATAATTTCAGTATATTCATGGATTTATGATAAATTTTAGTTTGGTCCTCCAATTTGACAAAAGTTGCAATTTAACCCTTAAGAATATGATAAATTACAGATTAGTCCCTAGCTGTAATATTACTTTTTTCAGATTATTTTGATGAATAATTGAGGGTTATTTAGTGAATTATTACCAATTTTATTAATTGTTTTATTATGGATTAGATTTCGGGAAAACCGTTAAATGTTGGGTTTTTAGGAAAGATAACTAGTTAGTTCAAAAACATTTAGGGTTATGGAATACACCCTTAGATAAGTGTATTAAATAGGTTATATATATTCTTTTGAGTCATTCTTAAATATGTCTCCTTTATATTCAGATAATCCTGATATTCTACCGGCGGGACGTCAGTAGGATTTTCTTCGATATCAGCTTTGAGTTTTGTTGCTTTCGAGTCAGGTGAGTGGATAATTTTCCATATGCATGAGAAATATTATAAATATTTGATTTGCTAATATGAATTGGATCATGCTTCTTGATAATATATATGTTAATTATTATCCTTGTTTTGATAAAGCATGATCAATTATTGAATCTGAATTCTTGATATGAACCAACATATATTTTGAATTGACTTCTGAATTGATAGCTCCTCATTTGATTGATGTCATGAGTTGAGTTTTGAGATATGAATATGTTTGTTAGATTATGATTATGAACCTATGGTATGTCAGTCAGAATACCCATGCTAACAGGGTAGTGTTAGTCTTTGTGCACATCGTATCTGAACCCTAGTTGGTCGGGGGAGTCACCAACCTGTGTGGACTGATCATCCCACAGTACGGAGCCTCATGCTCATTGCATTTTGATTTTCTGACGAGTTTTACCATATGATCTTCTTGTTATGGCCAATTTGAGAACACTTCCATAAGAACCTAAATCCATACTTGTATATATATTTCTCATTGCTGTATTACCTCGTGTGTGTATATTGAACGTTATCTACTCACTGAGTTGTTGAACTCACTATCTCATTATTTATCCTTTTCAGGCTTATAGCTTGATAGCAGGTCATTTTGTTGGACCTTCAGAACCTGCTTTTTTGGTAGTAATTTGTACCTTTTCTTTATGTCTAGTTAGTGCTCCAAAACTCTGAACTTTTATAAACTTTTGTATTAAGACAATTCAATTATATTATGAAGTTGATTTTGTTATTAATGCTGCGTTGAACTCTGATTGAGTTAGGATAAGTTGTGTGTAAGTTTGGGTTCGCATAGGTATGGAACCTTGGAGGGGAACCTTGTCTATGTGCCGGTCATGGATCCGGGACTCGGGTCGTGACAATGACTGAGGAAAAAATGACTACAGTAATGATTGATTCTGCAACCTTTCCCTGCTTATTAAATCCCAATTGTAAAGAGTTGGACCAACAACTCACATTATAGCAGTTGTATCATTCCATTCTCAGAATGTTTTTGAAAGAAACAAACCAGATAAAGAATCAGCAGTACAAGAATCGATCTTACACTGTAAAATATCAGCACTAAATACTATTTTCTCTTTGCCATTAAAAGAAGTCGTGTCATGGCAACCTTGACAATAAAAATCACGCTATAAAAAAAAAAACATGAATGGTATTAAACTTTAAGTTTGTGTGGGATATCATTATCAATTAACATTAATAACATTACTAAAAGATGATAGGTAATTAAATAAAAGAAAATTTTAAACAATGTCAAGAAGATCAAATATTTTTATGTGTATTTATTATTAAGCTTTTCTCTTTATTTTTAGTTAGTATTAATAACTATTTTGTTTTTTACAATTTTAATATTTTTTAACAAATTTTTATCGTATATTTTAATAGAATGTGATTTAATATTTACTTATTTTATAGTGAATGTCTTATCATTGTTTTTTGGTTAGGAGACATTTTTTTAGACCTATTTGTTTTCATTTTTTTCAATTGTTTTTCTATCTTCTTTTTTTATTTTATTAAATAAAACATTGATTCCAAGATACAATATTATTAAATATATAGTCCGTGTTTTGAGATCAGATATTACAGCTATATATATATATATATTTATTTTATTTAGTCTTTGATTAAATATTATTTATTTTTTCCTTGATTTTCACATATTATAACATGAGTAGCAACTAAAATACAAATATTTCATAATTTTTCTTTTTGATTATCAATTTTGATTATTTATATTTAGCCATTTCTAAAATCGAAAAATCTTTAAAAAAATCCAAGGAAATAGAAATTGATATAGCATTGGATCTCATATACAAATATTTATATTTTATTATTAAAATATCTTCTCCTACTACTATAGCTATTATATTAAGATATTTATGAATTACTTCAAATCAAGTAATATTATTATATTGGCATTATAATTTCTACAGATCCTTCTATTTTAGAGAGTTTTTTTTAACATATGTTAAACACATATTAAAGTCGATATAGATACGAATAAAAACTTTATATTTATTTTTTGCTAAATATCTAATAATTTCATATAAAAAAGTTAAAGATAACATAACACAATAACCTAGAGTCTCCTATGAAAAAAATTCTAATTTAATAATTTATTTAATTTTATTATTTTTAAATTTTAATTATATGGGGGATGAATAAAAAGTAAAAGTACACAAATCATTTTGCTTAAAGGAGTCTTCTTTTAATATTAATAATAAATTTAAAAATATTTCAAAGATAACATAAAAATAATAATCAACGATCTGATTTAATAATTTGATAAAATTTTATTATTTTAGCTTTTAATTATTAAGCATTTTTAGAGTTCTGCTAATCAAAATAAAATACCCATGAGATAATGTATAAATTTAGGGTGATTTAAAAAATTTTATTTTATATTATTTATATTTTTATATGATGTATTGAAAGTTCATTTTTCTATTTACTACTTGTTAATAGGTGATTTGATAACACTTTGCAAACATTAATCAGTATCCACATAAATAAAAAATGAAGAAAACTCAAATGCACAAGGTATTTAGTTACGAAAAGAAAACATTTTAAAGAACTCTTTAAAAAAAAACCCATTCAGGGAAGCCGAAC
The DNA here is from genome assembly GCF_951802175.1 of Populus nigra. Classification (NCBI taxonomy): domain Eukaryota; kingdom Viridiplantae; phylum Streptophyta; class Magnoliopsida; order Malpighiales; family Salicaceae; genus Populus; species Populus nigra. Next base: position 2,882,414 of record NC_084859.1, read on the forward strand.
CCAAGATAAATATTTTTTTTATTAGTTTGAATGATTACAAAAGGAGTACTTATGAACACAATCCTTTGTGTTTGTACTACCAATAGCTTGTCAGTACATCTGACGATCCATGTTATATCTCCTAACGCAATAGCTTGTCAGTACATCTGACGATCTTTAAATTGTCGTTATCCTAACTAGAACTTCTAGTTGTTAACAATTCACATAGGAACTCCTCTCTAGGACTTTGCAAGCTCTCCAACTCTTCAGGAACCGATTCTCCTCGAGAATTTCCTACATCCTCCTTGTATTTCAAGAGTATGTGTTGCGAATCTTTGCATAAACTCAGCTGATTGACACACTTGCTTCAATGTGATTGATGCTTTTATGTTATGAAACTCTCCTCTGAAGCACACAACCCACTTCTTTCTTCAAACTTAACATTTCTTATATATATGTTTTATGTGATAAAGATAAGGATAATTTTCAAGTTTTCTAGTATATAATGTTGGTAACAGATTGCTAATATATTTTACAAAAACACTGATAAAGTTATCTTCATATAACTTTTTCTACTCTATTTGAACTTATCTTTTAGATAATCTAAACTAATCTTGATAAACTTTTATCTTAGCTAAATTATATTTTCATCAATCGTAAAAAAATCTTCACTAATTTAAGCCAATAAAATGTCAATTACATGAATAAATTGTCATATGTTGGAAAAAGGGATTAGATTATATTTTAGGGAATATATTAACGTGTTAGTATCCATATTAGTATTTTTGTATTGTGGTTTAAAAAAATAAATATTTTCCTTATATGGAATTAAGTGTTTTTAATTTTATCATGTAAAATTTATATATTTTTAAAAAAATGAATACAATATACAGTTAAACATCTATAAATTAATATCATTGGGACCATGAAATTTATTAATTAATCAAGATATTATTATTAAATAAATTTATACATTAATCAATAAAAAAAATTTATCAAGGTATTTTTTTAAAAAAAACATTGAACCTAATACATGCACCATGTATTCTTATTATACGAATATTATTTAATTATCAAATTATGAATTATCGTTTTAAATAAAACAAGTTTATGAATGTAATCAATTTTATTAAATAAAAGTCATTCATATATTTATTTTTGCAACAAACTAAAATTACATTGGATGCATACTTAATTAACATACTTATGGAATATTAAGTCATGCAAAACATCTATGAAAAGAATATACAATAAAATTCAAAGGGAGACACTGAACAGTGAAATAGCAATAAACTTTTTATCTTTCACATAACTAACATTAAACTTCCATAGAATTACAAAGAACCATTTCTACAGTGAGACACTACACTGAACAGTGAAATCGTTTTTCGTTTGTCAAATATAGAGATGTCAGCAATATTTTCACTTTAATATTTTATTGATTATAAAATCAATTAATTATTTAAAAAAACTTGAGGGATTTATTTGTTTGTTTCATAAAAATACAGACATTGGTTAAATAAAATTTTTATCATAATATGCACGAGTGTTTACTTGTAAATATTTTGGAAGGAACTAGTATATGTTTTGCGCAACATAAAAAAATCATTTAGGCTTAAGAAACTACCTCCATCTAATGGATTAATTTTAAATTCTTTTGATTTGACTCTTTATCTATATCAAGTTTAAAATTAACTAATATAAAAGTTATTCTAACATGATCTAGTTAACATGGTAGGTCCAAACTAAAATTTTAAAATGACGTCTTTTTTTAACATTGATATGATGACATATTATATTGATTCTGGTTTCGTGACTTAACTCTCCAAACCCATGACTTGAATAATGAACTCCACCTGGTTTAACAACTTTAATTATTTTTAATTATTTTTTGCTTAATGATATGATAACAAAAATAGATGCTCGTAAAATTAAACACCAACCAAATGTTAGGACATTTGTTTGAGACTGCAATAATATCATAGAATGCAAACTAAAATAAGACTAATTCAAAATCAACAAAATATTAAAGGATGAAATTAAAAAAAAAAAGCCAAAAAGGATTCAATTGAAAGAAAGAAAAAAAATGGAAGGTAGAGTTTAAAAACAAAGGAACAATATGACATTGTTATTAAACCTGATCCCGTTAACAACCTTGAAACCTCTCCACTTGACTTCTTACCTAACATAGGTTTAAAATTAATTCGCAAGGGAGCTGTACGTACATGACCTAGTTGGCTTGACATGTACAAATTAAGGCAACTCAAATAACCAATACAAACATGGTTTGAATTTTAAGAAAGAAAATCAAGATGATATCTTTTTTTTTTACATTGAAATGATGATATACTAGATCAGCTCGAGCTTCGCAGTTTAACTCATCAAATGCACAACCTAAATCATGAACTCTTTGGTTTAAAAACTATTTTTATATAATGATGTGAGAACTAAAATAGACACTTACAAAATTAAGCACTAAACAAATTTAAAGATGTCTGTTTGAGACTGCGATAATTACATATAAAGAAAACAAAAACAAATTAAGATGACCAATTCAAAATCAATAAAATATTAAAGTGAAATTGAAAGAAAAAAAACAACAAAAATCATTCAATCAAAAGAAGAAAAAATTAGAAGATAGATTTTTTTTTTAAAAAAAAAGAGAGGATATGAATAATGAAGTAGGAGGGAAAACCCTAACTATTTTAGTATAATAAATAATTTTTTAATTAAATTAAAATCTTTATCTCATACAATTAGACCAAAAAAAAAAAGTTAAATAAAAAAGGGAAGAAAATGTCTAAAGACCGATTTGTAAAAAAATGAAAAGAAATAAAATGAAAAAAACACTAAATCAAGAAGCAAAAAAAATATAAGGACCACTTAAAAAAACAAAAAATATATATAAAGAGAAGCATAACTTGTTAGTATAGTGGTTTATTTCTAATTAAATTGAAAGCTTTATCTTATATAATGAGGCCAAAAAAAGAATTAAATAAAAAATAAGGATTAATTTGTAAAAAAGAAAACAAAACAAAACCAAATAAAAAAGAAAGAAAAAATTTTAAAAAATAAAGTATTTCACTATTTATATAAAAATGAAACACTATTATAGTACCTAACTAGACAAGTGGCCCACATTACCGGCTATCCTAATTTTTTTAATGCAAAAACATTGTCAAATATGAAAAAAATATATTTTAAAAACAATTATATGCGTGCAAGAGATTAGAAATTTGATTTGAAAATGCATGCTAAAAATGTAAACATGAACTAAAAAAAAATAGAATTATATATATATAACCCTTAAAAGAGATCAATAATTCAAGTGATTCATTATAGACTGTGAGGTAAAATATCGTGGATTAGTACAATATATTTATCTTTTGCCCTTCTCTACACAAAACAATTGACTTGCTAACGAGGTAAAGTTATCTTTTTCAGGTGATCTAAAGGTTATTTGTAAATTGATTGGGGATAATTTAATAGTTTTACTCCTTTTTCGCACACTAAAACTACATCGTTGTCCTTGCAAGCAAAAAAACTATTGATCTTTTGGTTAGAGTCTATTTTTGTCTATTCTATTTTATTTGCACAGTAAAATGACATCAATACCCTTGAGAGTTCAAAAATATTGACCTTGACAAGAGGTATTTTTTAGTCTTTTCCATGTTTTGTGTACTGCAAAATGATAAAGTTAACCTTAGAATAAAAAAATCTAAAATTGGCTTGGGATAACGTTTTCATCCTTGCAATATAGCTTTTTTTGTAATATTTATATGCTTTTAGTAGCGATTTAGTAATTTAAAATATTAAAATATTAATAAATTAATAAAAAAACACGTGTCAGCACATGATAAGCCACCATGTTATCAAGGAGATGTGTGATAGTTCAACGTGTAATGTAAAGGTGTAGTTGATGGTGTGACGTGTGTTGTCATATTCGAGGTGGTTCGGTGGCGACAAAGTTTTTTTTTCCTCTTCATCTTCTCTCTTTTATGCTTTAGTATTCCAGCTGAGCCTTTAAAAATTTAATTATATATTTCGGATTATATCTATATTAATGCAACTTTTTTTTCCCATAACAACACAACAACAAAGGAAAATACCATGCAACATAAACTTTTTTTCCCCGTACAATGAATGCAACAAGTACACAAATAACAAAAGATAAGGAATTTAACATAGCCATGGAATTTAAAAGAAGATATATACACTTTACTTTCCCTACTAAAATTAAACTATATTTTTTAATCCATGTCAACATATAATTAATTTATTCTTGATAGATTATCTATTTCATATGTAACTGAATCATCATACACACACACACACACAACAAATATTTTAGAAAATAAATTGTTTTAAGATTGTTAGAATACCTTAAATAGTTCATAAAATTATTGTTCTTTTTTACTACAAGTTTCCACATAACATAAAACATGTATATAAATTAATAACAAAAATAAAAATTAGATATTTTCTGCATTTTAGTATTAGTAGTATAATTGCAATATTATTTCGTGATTTATTTAATATTTTATTTTGATATTACAACCAAGAATTTATATGATATTTTCTATAAAAGATTTGATAAAAAAAATATAATAGAAAAGAGTTTATAAACAAAAACAATGTCTCAGTTAGAAAAAAAAAATCATTAATAAAAATGAGTTAGAATTGTCTCAGTTAATAAGAAGGCCCGCCACAGACCAAGAGGACAGCTTCAATGAAGCCATCCCAGCCGATGCAGGTGATTACCCGTGGGCTGACATCTCCTCGCGCACCTAGCACCAGCCAAACCGCCTCAATCTGAACATGCACCAGACAAAGTCGATGAAAAGACGCCAGGGAGCCTCAGCAGCCGAGAAGAAAGCGCGGCAACACCCACCGCGCGAGAAGAAACGCGAAAACAGAGACGGACCGCGGTACAGACTGTGAATCCACAGGATTCACACACAGTGCACCGTGTTTTAATGAGCACTCTTAGTTTATATATATATATATATATATATATAATTCCTTTAGTTTTAGTTTGTCGGTTATGAACAGTGATGCAGCACCAGAATACAGTTCTTTTAGTTTGTTAGCGAATCTGGAAAAGAATAAAGTCATCTGTCAAGCTCTGTTCACTTTGGTCCGACATGCCTCACCTCTCCCCACCTGAGCTCTCTCTCTTTCCCTCCTCCGCTCTAGGGAACCGCCACCTCCGCCGCCACCTCAACCAATAAGGCTTCAAATCTCCACCCGGTGGTTCCTTTTCTATCATGTTTTTTATTTTTAAAATTTATGTTTGCGTTTTCATTTATTTAACTAAAATTCTTATCCAGAGAGAGAAATTCGATTTTAATAACTAAATTAAAAAGATATATAATCGGATCCGATGAAATCGCTGCTCGTGAACGCAACTTGAAGAAAGGCGCAATCAGCCGATTCTACTATGGGTGGAGCATTTAGTATGGTCAGGGTTATTGTGTTGTCTATTCAAAGAAAGATGTGCCTGTAAATTTGTTAAGTTGATTCTTATCAGTCTGCTCTTTAGGGTTGATGATAGCATGAAATATTCATTGTTAATGCTCGTCGTTTTCTTCTTCTTTTTCCTAGACTAAAACATCCTAGACATCTTCTATTTTTGCTGTGGTATTTTCCTCTTTCTATTTACACTATTTGCTCCCTACAATGTTTATTCTTTCAGAGAAGTAAATGTATACATATATAACAAGAATAGGAGGGGAGGGGGAGGGGGGTTTGACAGTAAGTATTTGCTTAGAAGGGAATGCTTCTTTGGTTTTAGAAGCACCATGAAGATTCAGGCCCAAATCTTTGCTTAGAATGCCGAATACCCAGGATCCTAGCACCATATTTGGCTGTGTATATTTGTTATGCATCCATATTTGGCTGAAGCAAACTTGAGGGAACATAAAGTGCTGGGAAGTAATTTTTGTTGGAATTTATTGTGTCATCTCTTCTTTTGATGATGACCTCTTGGATGGCTGCATGAAGCTTGTTCCGCTTTTAATTTCAAGGTTAATCTATTGCTATGAGCATACGTGTTTCATTTTAAAACTCGAGTTGTAACTGAACTTAAATGAATGGTGTTGGATTTGGGCCTTCTATTTGTTTTAACTTCTACAGGGTTGAAATGATAGTGATCTTAAAGTTGAAAAGCAGCAGACAAAAATCAATTTGCCACAATGGTGCATGGTTTCCTAGATTCTTAGCATAGAGTTGAATGTTTTGTTGACCTCTCTACATCCAAAATCATATAGACAGCTACTGCTGGCACTTGCATTGGTCAATGAATACTGTAGAGTATATATTGCAGTGTGAGATAAGGTTAACTCGTTGCATTTTCATATATTGAAAGGATTTCTCTTCTTTTCTTTGTCAATTACAGCACATGCATAGAAGTTACTCAGAGTAAATGCTATTATAATGTTTTCACAGAGACTCCCCTGCTTTGCAACTAAGTCACTAATATATGAAGCTCATAGCTAGTATCATTATCTGCGTAAAATGCGTAAAATATCTCTGGAGATGCTTTCAATGGAGATCAGGTCTCAAAACGCTATGCCCACTGCCCCCATGGATCCAGTAGGTTATAATGCAGCCGAGCATTGAATTTCTAAACATCTAACCTTTTGTTTTTCTTCTTGCATTGTTATCAAACTCTTTTACATTTTATTGCTGCATATTGCTATGTATATCACCTTGCTGGAAAAATCTCATGATCACCTCCACGATGCATGGCTATTTTATATTTTATGATTGAGATGGTAGATTTTAAAGATTTTCCTGTTTAGGAGGACAGGTAAGACGTCACTTTCTTGCTTTTCTTTCGAGAGAAAGTATTTGATCCTTCTTTCATATATAATAATAATGCCGAGCATTGAATTTCTAAACATCTTACCTTTTGTTTTGTTTGTCGCATTGTTATCAAACTCTTTTGCATTTTATTGCAGTATATTGCTATGTGTATGGCATGCTTTGATCAAAAAGTTGAGTAATTGATGAATGTTAGGCAAGAATATTACATATTGTTTTTGTTTTTTGCCTCCTTTTCTTTCCCCCACCATGAAAATTGTCATATTATTTTTGTTTTCAGCCGCTTGTTCTTCCCCCATCCCCGAAAATTGTCAGAGGACACTTTTATGCTTTGAATCAAATCCATCCCAATTCTTTCGCTCGTAACTTTATGTGTGAACTGCCGATGTTTCATTTGTCTTCCTTGTTGAGTGCCTTCTTTTTTTCTGTGACATGGTTTTCCCTTTTGCCTTTTATCTTGAACAGCATCCCATAGTATGCCCCCTGAAGTTTAGAATCAAGGGCTGTTTCTCCCTATCCTATTGTCCACTGATCAGTCTCAAGCACGTCAGCAGTTGGTATCACAGAACATGCAGAATTGCATGGCATCTAATGGAGTTCAAAGTTATGCTGGTTAACAAGCAGCACTGCCTCCTGTCTCTAGTGTAACCCAGACTATCCCCAACACTGTTGTCCAGAATCCTAACATGCAGAGTATCCCTGGTGTTTCACAGAACTCAGTGGGGAATTCAATGGGACAAGGGATTCCTTCCACTATGTTTGCCAATTCTCAGAGACAAATGCCAGGTTATGCTCTTTTTGGTAGCTTTATGTGCCACTGCTTCCCCTTATGGCATTAGAAATGCCACTGCTATTGGAACTATTGCAATCACACATGCATTTGTAACCACACGATGCCCTACAGTGCGGTGCACCAACTGTTCACCTCTCATAATGGTTCAAGTCAGCAATGCTCTTTTAGGTAGCTTTATGTGCCACTGCTGCCACTTATGGCATTAGTAATGCCACTGCTATTGAAACCATTGCAATCACACACGCATTTGTTACCACATCATACCATCCAGTGCATTGCACCAGCTTTTCACCCTCCCATTCTGCATCTATAGGATTACATAACATTTAGATGAAGTTCCTAATACAAAAAGGACTTGTATTTCTATATAGGAAAATACTAATAGTCCTATCTAGAATAGGAAAAACCTAATGAAGCTCGCTATACTTTGGGAATAATTAAATACTAAATGGAAAATAAAACTGAGACGTGCAATATTTTGTAATTTTCAGCAAGTGTTAAAATTACAGAAATACCCTTGTATATGGAAAACACACAAAAATACATGAATTCTAATATTTTGTTGTCCGCATTGAAATTTTTGTAGCATCCCTAGATTCTACAGCACAGACTGGACATGCAAAAGGCGCTGATTGGCAAGAGGAGATCTATCAGAAAGTAATTTATGTGATTTACTGTTCATTAGATGGAGTTCATGAATGCCATAGTCTTGCAAGATTTCAATGGAAAAAGGTCTCAAGAAAATAAGTGGGACTTATTCCATTGAATCATGACCATATCCAGTATTGTTGAATTTTTTAGAAAATGAGGTTGAAATTCTGAATGTCTCAAGTCATAGCTGCATGTTTGATAAGGACAATTTTTTTTGTGCTTAGGAGAGTAGTAAAACGGGAATAAGAATGGTTGTTGATAAGGATAATTTTTTTTTTGTGCTTAGGAAACCAATATTTTGCTGAGCAATTCTATAATGAAAAGTTGGTGACTGATGTTTTAAAAACTGGAGTTAAGGAATGGCTTAGAGTGCATGGAGATCATGTTAAAAGTGAAGCTGTAGAGAAGGCAATCACTCAAATTATGATGGGTGAAGAAGCAGAGGAAATGAGGAGTAGAGCAAAGCTAGGAGAAACAGCCAGGAAGGCTGTTGAAGATGGTTGATCTTCTTGCTCCGATTTCAATGCTTTGATTGAATAACTGAGGTAACTGTTGAAGATGGTCGCCCTTGAAACAAAGGTAGATGTAAGCGTTATCACACATGCATAGAATATTTTGTTTCTAGTTAGTAGTGGTTTTGGCAATTTATTTTCAGTTGAGAGTTGAAAGAGTAATCACAACCGATTCAATGACCAATCCAAATCAGTTCCCTTCCTAATGGTTCTGGAATGACAAGTCGTGGCTGTTACATATTTAGCCCAAATAACTAATCAAATAGAAAGGCTGAGCTTAGAGACAGTACACTACAAATGAAGCACCCAATAGCTAGACATACAATCATAGCAAATTCATGTTCTGAAGTTGGAGAACTTGCAAAAACTAGCCACCACAAAATAGTAGTAAGTATCTATGCAGTCTTCGATGAAGAACAACCACCTGCGTCGCCAAAATGGATTGATGTAGAGAACTGCTGCAATTGTCATCACCACAACTGTGTAACATACACCGAAACTGATGTAGAAAAACTCCATGTCTATGAAACCATCATCTCCTTGTTCATCCTTAGGCCCTGGCTGTGACGACACTGCTTCCTCACTACAATTGTTTCGCAATGGGGGTCCACACATGAAAGGATTTCCTTTGTAACAGCTTTCATCGAAGGTCCCAAACTGATATTTTCTCTCAGGTGTCTTACCTGACAAGTTATTATATGCCACACTAAAAACTTCCAGTGTGGTAACTTCAGTAAGTTGTGGAGGGATGACACCATTCAAATTGTTGTAAGAAAGATCCAAACTCTCAATCTGCTTTAGGTTTGAGAATGTTGCAGGGATAGATCCAGTGAGATTGTTATGTGATAAGTTTAAGGACAGTATCTCACTTAAGTTTCCAAATTCTGGTGGGATTGCTCCTATGAAGTTGTTGTTGGAGAGATCAATACCAGACATGTAGCTGAGAACTTTCCCCTTGTATCCATAATACATATTTTTAGTTGTAAATTCTGTCACTTCTTCTGTAAAGTTAAGCAAAACAAAATTTCTCAGGTTGTACACACTATCCACTAGTGGTGGGCCTATTGTTTCATAATAAGCTTTTTCTGGCGTTGATACAATACCATATCCGACTCCCAATATCGCTTTCTGGTAACTTTCCTTGAAAGTAAGATTGCCTAAACAGGAGGGTAGTGGACCAGAGAGCTGGTTGTGTGAAACATCCAAAATGCTTAATTGTTCTAACAAGCATAACTGAATAGGGAGCTCACCATCAAAATGATTAGCCCTCAGAAGAAGAACACTCAATGATGAAAGATTGCGAATCCAATTTGGAATGGAGCCGGTGAAGCTGTTTTCTTGAAGATCCATTGTAACCAGGGAAGAGCTGTTATAAAATCCATATGTTAATGGACCACTCAATCCATTTTTGGATAGATGCACATGGGTTATTTGTGGTGGACTAAAACAAGATGGTATATATCCAGACAAGTTGTTCTCAGAAAAGTCCAAATATTCAAGCTGGTCAAACTTACAAAAGTCTCTTGGGATCGGACCCTTAAAATGGTTTCTGGACAAATCAATTACTCCAAGGTTCGAAAAATTAACGAAGCTCCTTGGAAGCATGCCTGAAAATTGATTGTTACTCAAATCTAATACATTCCATACTTTCCACCCATGTAATGGAAAATCTGATATCTTACCCCAAAAGTTGTTACCACTTAGGTAAAGAAAATTCAGGCGAGAATAATTGAACACCGAGGTCGGTATTTGCCCACCCAAATTGTTGTTTGACAGCTTGAGAACCCATATTGTTGTTAGTTGTTCTAGTTGTACTGTAGACAATTGATTGTTGGATAAATCTAAAAATGAAAGAGAGCTAATATTTCCTAAACAAGAAGGAATACAACCTGTGAATCCATTCTTAGCCATCCTTAAGGTCCATAGATTTTGAAAGATTAAACAAATATCTTTTGAAATTTGACCGTTCATGTTATTGTTGGAAATATCTAATTCGGCCAAATTCAAATATGGGTGATCTTGCAACTGTAAAGTACCAACAAAGGAGTTGTCGCTCAGATATAGTTGCTCCAATCGTGTATTGTTCTTAAGCAACCACGAAGGAAACATTCCGGTGATGTTGTTGTGGGAGAGATCAAGGGTTATTAAGTCGTATTGGTAATAGAGAAAGTCAGGAATATCTACATTGAATGCTTCTGATGTTGGCCTACTTGACAAGCGGAAAAAGACTAGTTGGAACTTGGGAATCAAATTATCAAAGGCAGCGGGTTCTGTTACTAGTCTGTTGTTCTCACTAGAGAAGAACTTGAGGCTTGAGTGGTTCAAGAAAGGCTTTATTGAAATGGGAACTTCAAAGAGGTTATTTGATAGTGAGAGGAATTCAAGGGATATGAGGTTGGTAAGAGGACCGGAGGCAATATTTCCAGTAAACTGGTTTTCAGAAACATCTAATAGTTGTAAAGATGACAAGTTCCCCAAACAATCTGGGAGTGAACCTCCTAAATTATTTCTAAAGAGATCTAACTGCTTCAGATTCTTCAATTCACACCAACCTGTACAATTTATCTTGAAACAGTCAAAATAGTGTTGGAAGAATCTTTTGTTGATGATGTAATTATAGGCGGATGGAGAGTTGTTAATTTACCTTGAGCAGGTAGGGTGCCATGGAGGTCACATTCACCAACAGACAAAACTTTAAGAGCAGGCAATGCTCCAATGTTCTGGAGAAAGTTTATTGGGAGAGAAGTATTATCTAGATGCAATTCTTCAAGGGTGCTTAAATTGAAGAAAGTTCCTGTGAAAAAGAAAGAAGAAGAGATATGATGAAAATTGTGGTAGTACAGAATAGCCATTCCATTCAATATTATTAATTAAGAATTTAAGAAACTAAACTATGATTAACCTTGACTTAAATTAGTATCCTTGAGAGAAAGGGTCTTCAGGGATGGCAATGAACGCAATGACTGCAGGAAGTCCAGCTTCCTTGAACCTATGATGTGTAGAATTGAAAACAGGCAATCAAGTAAGTAGTGAAATTAAGTGTTATCTTGATCGAGTTCTTAAAGCTATGATAAAGAACTGATACTTTTGTAGTGAGATGATTTTTTGATAGAAACAACAAATTGCCCAAATAATAGAAGATGCCAAGAGATATTCACAACTTTACCATTGACAGCCGTCGATCCTAGCAACATATTGCCTGATAAATTTAAAGACTTGAGGGATGAAAGTCCACTCAGATGTGATAAAATGCTGTCGTTGAATATATTATAGCTCAGGTCCAGGTTCTCGAGTTTCCCCAAATGTGATGATATGATCTCAAAACCTGCAAGGAGTTGTTTCTAAGAGTAAGTCATAATTATGAGCTCACGATATGCATAATATATAGAAACTAAAGATAATTAGAATTGATGAGATGTTGTTCAATTGATATATGATTCTCAAATTATACATAAAAAGAATGATATATGAACGCATATTTAATTATATAATAGATTAAGAAATAATTTATGGATAAGATCAAGAAACAATTTATGGATAAGATCAAAGCTCCATAGATATTAATCTTCATAGATGAAATTAAAGCGCAATCAAACATGATGAAATGCTATCGTTGATTTTTAAATATATATAAAGTCCTCAATTTTCTTGATTAAACAGAATGTAACTTACTATTGATAGATCCTGTCAGCTGATTGTTTGACAGATCCAAAGACTTGAGGGATGAAAATCCAGTTAGAGATGGAAAAATGCTATCGTTGCATTGATTCTCACTCAGGTCAAGGTTCTCCAGCTTTTTCAACCTTGATGACAAGACTTTGAAACCTGCATGATGTTCCTCAAAAGCATAGAAATGATAATTATAAAATAGGTTGTGCACGCTTCAAAGATTAAGATACAATTTTTAAATATCATTCTAATTTTGATCATTGGAAAAAAACAAAAAACAATTTACGGATATAAAGTCGCTAAAGATGGAAGCTAAGTTATGATAGACTTACAAAACAAGAATAATAATCGATCCATGTAAGTTTTAGAAACTTTTTCACGTTTTATTTCTTCTATGTCCAAATAATCCATTACCATTCACCACGACCATAAGGCAATATATCTTCCACCACAGAATAATATTTTGATTAAAAAAAGGTCCAAAATAATATAAAACCATGATTAAAAAGGAGAGGAAATAATAAATGGCTACAAACAAGAATTAAATATCAAATATGTGGGTTTTATGTTGTTCTCTTTATTGATAAAACAGTCGAGAGTTTTTCTAATAAAGAAATTGGCTGTCGAGAGTGATTTGTATTGGATAGTTTTTTTGATAGTTGTTATTAAATAGATATAAAGTCCTCATTTTTGTTGATAAAGAAACAATATAATTAAGAGAATGTCATGTGAAGCATTTAGGTAGGTAGAAACTGTGTATTATACAGTTGGAAAGGATCACAAGCAAGCTAATCGAGTTGGAAAATTATACAGTTGGAAAATTTTTCACCAATATATATAACTTGGAAAGGATCACAAGCAAGCTATAAAATATCATTTATATATGAATAAATAAGGTTAAGTTTATTTTCTAAAAAGAAAATTTAAAATTTTCTACCTTTTTGACTAAATAAATATTACTGGATAAACAAGGTCTAATCAGGTGAATATTTTTACCCGATCTAATCGAGTGATTTGTATGTTCTAAGTTTTCTTACCCATCATCCATTAATTGTTTTACCTAAAATGCTAAATAAAGTGATCATAATCTGGTCAAAGTCAGGTCCAATAAAAGCTTTGCTTAATAAAAAAGAGATAAAAATAAAATAAATTATATTTTTAGACCCAAACAACCATCTAATATTTCTGAAATTCACATATTACCTTTTTAATTTGCATGATTTGTTCGCATATACTAGTATTTATTTTTTTATAAAATAAACTCCTATATATCTATGGAATTTGGAAATAAATTTTTTTCTATCATTTATAAAAAAATCATTTAGTAAAACTCATTAACATGGTTACTAAACTTGGACTACCCCATAATTCTCAATTCGGGAGTAAATCTATTTTTTTTTTTTTACCATAGAACAATATTATTTCGGACCAAACATTGAATACGGGTTGACCACTAACATGTAAATTGATCTAACAACTTCATAACCGGGTTGATTCAACAACTATTAACATAAATAATAAAGGGCCTAGGCTCAACACAATAGAGAATACCTGATCCTGTCAACTCATTGTACGACAGATCCAAAGACTTGAGGGATGAAAATCCAGTTAGAGATGGAAAAACGGTATCGTTGTATTGATTCCCCCTTAGATGAAGGTTCTCCAGCTTTTTCAACCTTGATGACAAGACTTTGAGACCTGCATGATGTTCCTCAATAGCATATTGGAAGGAAATAATTAAATGCGTAGAAAGAAATGATATGAGAAGGAGAAAAGAAAAGGTTTCGAAGCTAAATAATTAAAAGGTTACCATAGAAGCTACCTCCTGATCCAGCTGTCAACTCATTATATGATAGATCTAAAGACCTGAGAATGGAAAGCCCATTGAAACATGACAAAATGCTTTTATCATTTTTATCAAATCGGTTATCACTCAGGTCAAGATTCCTCAGTTTTGATGATAGGACTTCGAAGCCTGCAAAAGAATCATCAAAGCATGATAATTGACATTAAACACCAACCAACCAACCTTCATTTATTTTATTATTATAATTAAGTGCACAAACATTCAACTAACCTTCATTCTCCAAGCAACCAACCAATCCATTAAATTCCAATTCAAGACTTTGCAATTCTTTAAAAGGCTGAAAGAAAGATGCGTTGAGAACCCAATCGCCCAAGCGGAAATCCCTTGCGTCCCAAAGAGAGAGTCGGACCACTCGCCTTGTAGTGTTATCACACTCGATCCTATGCCACTCACAACAATTACTACTGTCCACCCAATCTCTCAAGGAAACGCCATCTGGGTCCATCAAAGCTTTGATCTCCAAGAGACCAATCCTCTCTTCCTCCAAACACCCATAACAACTACCAGACCATTCGCCAACGAAAGCCAATAATGCTAGCAACATCCAAGCCCCCACTCTTTTCATCATCATCTACGTAGAATATTGTTGTTTGTTATGTGTCTTTGGGCAACCATAGAGGTCCTATTTATACTACAATTTTGGCCATTTCCATGATTTTATCTGCATATCTTATGCAGGTTCTATGTTTTGAGATTTGAATATTATTTTATTTCTTTTTGGAATATTCTTGGATTCGAATATTATTTTATTTTACTGTTTAGCACTTAGTCTATTTGCATTTAATTATATTTTGGTTACTAATTATCCAATTTTTAAAAAAATAAAAAATAAAAATTGTTGCAGCACTTCAATTTTTTTTATCGATATTCATGTTTAATTTCACGTAAGATCTTTTTGAATTTATAATTGTACTTTTCTCGTTATAATTTAGAATCATTTAGGACCTACTTGCATGGTGTCATCACTATCATATATATATATATATATATATATATATATATATATATATATATATATATATATATATATATATATAATTAAATACATAAATTATCAATAATAATAAACTCGGAATAATTATAAATTTTATCCTTGTGGATTGTGTGGATACAGTATTAATTATATACAAAAACTTCAAATATATATCTAAAAGAATGCTAAAAGTGACATTCTCTTGGGTGATCACTAGGGGTGTTCATTTTCAGTTCGGTTCGGTTTTTATCAAAAAAAATAACCAAATCTAAAAAAAAAATTTGAAAAAAAAAACCGAAACCTGGTCAAACCGACCGGGTTCGGTTCGGTTCGGTTTTTTAAGGGAAAAAACCGGTTCAAACTGATTTGGCTCGGTTTTCTTGGTTTTGGCTCGGTTTTTTCCGGTTTTGGCTCGGTTTTTTCCGGTTTGGCTCTGTTTCGGCTCGGTTTTTCCGGTTTTTTGGTTATAAAACCGAAACCGAACCGAACCGGCTGGTTTTTTTAAAATTTTAATCGGTTTAATCGGTTTTTTTTCACGGTTCGGTTTTTTCGGTTATTTTTTTTCCGGTTTTCTCGGTTTAATCGGTTTTTCAGTTTTTTTGAACACTCCTAGTGACCACCACAAGCCCATCTAAAACTCACAAGCCATATAAAAATCACACGACAGCCAATTACCTTATCTTGTGAGAAAAAAGATTTAAAAAAAAATGCATTTTCTTGGGTGTGCAGTGACTGCCAATCTTTCTCGTTATGACATTGAATGCTCTGTTAGAAGTTGCATGATGCTCTTCTCATGGGGAGCAAAAAATCAGTAGCCTCCGATGGAATCCTCATAAACCTTTCTGTGTGCTCTTCTAAGATATTAAAAATGTCAAACATACATCAATATTAAGAAAAACAATAAAAAAAGAATGCTATACAAATGGAGCTTCCAACAAAAAGATATGGGAAAAAAATGATTAGTTAATTCAAAACAGCAGCAGTAAGTAATAATTGCAAAACACGATACCGAAACCAAATTGAAAAGTGAGCAAAATACAAAACTGGTTACATGTATCAAAAGGAACTGGATCCAATTTCTACACCACTGTATGTCCCTTTTGTTCAGTCTATGTTTGGTGCAATCACCTAAGGCTAGAAACAAAAACAGCGCCTTAGTCTATGTTTGGTGCATTTTTTCCACGAGATGGGTTCGTGGAAAAACTTTGGTTTAATTGGGAATGCTGTTATTGGTTAGAAACTTTTTAATTAAAATAAATTTGATTATTTGATTGGAAAAATCCTTAAATATTATTAACACATGAAATCAATTTATTCTCTTAAGAAAAAAATATTGTAACCATATAGGTAATTTATTTATATATTTTATTGAAATATTAAATAGTTTTAAATCTTGTGGTATATTGCCGTCATGCATTTTTTTCCCTCAAGATGGGTTCGATAGACAATCACCATCATGCATTTATGAGTCCCAGAGACCATTGGCATCTGTAGCGTTGCCTTTCCTCAAGACCATTTCCATCATGCATTTATGAGTTGGTGAGACCATTTCCATCTGCCCATTGGTCCCTGAGGCCGTTGCCATCATGCATTTTTCCACAAGATGGGTTCGTGGAAAAACTTTTGTTTAATTGGGAATGCTGTTATTGTAACCATATAAGTAATTTATTTATTTATTTTAATGAAATATAAAATAGTTTTAAATCTTGTGGTATATTTCTTGTCTTTAAGAGCTATGAACTTATATCTCAAAACTTCAAAACTAATATAAAGATATTAAGTGATCATTGAGTGTGTGTATGTGTGTGTGTATAATCCTTTTGAAAACGAAAAGGATTTTGATGGAGATCAGGACATTGCACCAAATTATCCACAAGATGGGTCGGTGATACCATTGTCATCATGTAATTTTTCCCACGAGATGGGGCCGTACGCTTGGGGCTCTAAAAGCTATGGTTTTTAATTTCATTATGCACATATCTAGAATGGCAGGTATCTTTTATTTCAATTTAGAAAATGGAATAAATTAGAAGATATTTCATCTAACTTAAAATCTTATCTTATATGAATTTCACCTAAATTCTGGCTGGAATGTTTAGGTTATATTCTAACTATCCTATTATGGGCAAATAATATTTTGTTTTGCTTTTATAAAAAATTAAAATATAGTTTAGTTTTATAGTATCAATCATGTCTCTCAATCCGATAGTTGGATTAAAGTAAAATTTTACGAGGAATCTCTTGACATATATATATTTATATCGCAAATTAAAATTTTAGGGCAATTAAATTTAGAAAGACTTTGTAAGATTGTCGATGACATTTTCATAGTTTTATTCAAATTCATAATTTTGTTTTGAAAGGTCATTTTTTATGTCTTTTTTATATTGATTTTTTTAAAATTTCATTATTCAACAATAGGTTTATTGAAAATTGAGATTCATAATTTGTTTTGATTTATTTTATTTGGGGTTATTATAGTCTCATGACCCGGGTCACAGATTTAAAGGTTAATCCAGATTGTCCCGGATTGATCGATCCAATATGTTGTTGTTTCGATACTTTTTAAAAAAAATATGTCATCTTGAATTTTTTGAAGTAAAACTATATTTTTACCAACCGTCCAGACAATCTTTAAGCCCATCGAATCGATCAAGTTATATCGATTAACTCTTATTTTTTTACTTATATTTGAAATTTAAATTGCATAATTTCAAGTTAGCTTATCTTGAAATTTGAATTGAAATTATGTTTGTTAAAAGATTAATGCTAGGCAGCTCATTTCCTGCCCTAATAAAGCTCAAGGTCTATTTAGAATTAGGCTTGTTTGAGATTGTGATAGCGGTTGCGGTTTAAAGTATTTTTCGTTTAGAAATGCATCAAGATGATTTTTTTATTTTTTTAAAATTATTTTTGATATCTGCGCATCAAAACGATCTAAAAATACTAAAAATATTAATTTAAAATAAAAAACAAATTTCAAAATGTTTGGGAACACGGGTTGGACTGCGTTCCCAAACATGTACGTAGGCATATACCCAATCCAAGCACCGTAAATCATTTTTTATACGTGGGGATGGGTTTGTTAGCTTGATATGATAGATAAAAAAATTGAAAGATGATGAAATTAAAAAAAATATATAATTTTATAAATTATTTTAAATAAAATAAATATCAATTAAAAGAATAAAAATCAAATCCGATAGATAAAAAATTTCAATTAAAAAAAATAAAATAAAAGTAAATGAGGATCAAAATTGATATAAAAATCAAATTATAAGATATAAAATTCAAAACAAAATAAAAATAATTTTTTTCTAAAAGATATTCAGATTAAAAGCATTACAAAAAGAATGCCTCCTTGTTTCTTCCTTTTCAACAACTTGATTAGTTTAATTAGTATCATATTGGTTCTACATCGAAGAAAATAGAAAACATATTTAGTAATAATCATACCACCACAACATATATTATTACATTACCAATATTATTATAATCATTACATCATCATCACTGGAACAATTACTCTTCTTACTTACACTTTCATCGCTTCAACCTCTTTATATGAAGTCACCGTAGCAATTAAATGCCTCTTGATCAATCATAATTAAATTACTCCAATAATATCGTTTTTTATTCTTTTACATGAAGTCTTAATTAATTAATTTATTTATATAGGTGGTTATGAGTTACAGAAATTGAGCAATTTGGAGTATATTGGAGCATGAGAATTAATCGTTTCGATAACAGTATTGTATCATTTATAGAGGGATTTCCACCTCTTAAATCACTATATTTAGATTATAATAGACCGGAAGGGTTAATAGATTTAAAATGTTAGTTTTTTTATATACGTATTTTTTCTCTATTAAATTTAATTTCAAAAGAACACAATTTTTGTTTTGTAATTAATTAATTAATAATATTTTTATAAATATCAAGAATTTTTAGCAACTTGAAGGCCTTGAGTTTGAGCAGCAACAATATTAACGAATTGGTAGCCTCAAGAGGTAATTAGTAACACATTCACATTACCTATCTAGTAGCGAATATAATATTTGAGCCCATCCATACAATATTAATTATTTTTGCTTTTGAAATTAATTATTTTTGTTCTCTAGATGAAAACTTTCTTCAAAACTTTTGATCACTGTCTTCTCTAAAACAACTGTTTTTGCAAAGACTAGTAACATTGTATATTTTGGAGGTAAATTAGCAAATTTAAACTCTACTATTACTTATCATTGACCATTCTACTTTTTTAAATTCATAACATCAATTAAATCTCAAATTTAAAAATCAACTCATGAATTGAAATCTTTATTATTCTAATTAAAAGTCTACCATCCATTTAATATGAATAATATTCCAATTCAATTTTGGCCCTCTCTCAACACCATTTCGGTATAATGTAAATAGAATAATAATAACCATGAGGGGTGTAGCTCAACTGGTGAGGTTCTGAGAGTGCTCTCTAGAGATCACTAATTTGAATGCCACAAACCTCAGATCATGGGATTTGAAGAAGAAATGTTCAGAGTTAGCATTGCTTTCTCAGTAAAATACACAACATGAGCTTCAGGTAAGGGCTCTACCCTTACCTTTTTGATATGTTTTTGGCATTCTTGTAAATGTTATATTGCGAATTGTTTATATATAAGGGCTCGTTATTGGAAATTCAATATTAAATGAAAAATGCATTCAAAGGCAGAAAAATTGAGATCAAATCAGGTTAGGATGTTTATATCTATATGTCTTTGGGGTAGGATTATTATATGCATTATATATGCCTTCGAGGAAAGAGAAAGATATGATACATATTATGCTTTCACGGCAAGACTATTACATGTATTATGCCTCCAGGATAGTGAAGAATATATCTTAATTACAAGCTATGCTTTCAGGGAGGGAGAAAAGTATCATATAAAATATATGCTTTTAGGGTGGAAAAGATGATATGACAATATATATAAGCTTTAATAACAAAATGTAGTGGTCAGGGTTTGAAAGTAATAATAAACATAACAAAATGTAAAAGACTAAATGAATGGTTTAGAATATGGGATAAAACCAATAATTTTATAAAATTATATGTCTTCTAGGTTCCTCTTATTTCGACACCAAACTCTAGCTTTTCTAGTTTATTATAATAGGTTGTTATTTTGTAAAACTTTAACTATGTTTATTTTCTACACTTTAATTAAAAATAAAATTTGGATTGTAAGAGAGACATTATCTCTTTTTATATATATATATATATGTATATGATAATTAAATATGTTATTGATAAAATTAATGGATAGTGAGTTTGAGGACACATTTATGTGAGTATTGGTTGCATAAAAAAACAAATCATAAAACTTGATAATAATTCACTAAATAACTCTTAATTATTCATCAAACCAATCTGAAAAGGATAGCATAATGAAATCCTTTCTCAATAGCGCTATCCATTGCCCACCATATTCAATTGAACCTAGAATTTACTAAAATACCACCCGCATTATTTACCGAATCAACTGTAAACCAGTTAACTGTTGGTGTATTCCATAATGCACAAACAAATCTATCTGCAGTTGCAGCAGAACTGTAAGTTATAATATAACGAAGAATCCCTTTTCTGATTCTAGAATCCAGCGAACCTGGTGATTCCACCTCACGTTCATCCTCCACCCGCTGAAGACTGCCATTGAAAGAGAAAAGCTCCACCTTTGGGTGTAAACTGGATTGATTGCATCCCATCTGAATCACGTGGGCTTAATTAATGGAAGGAACGAACAATTGTCGGTTTTAAAAGTTTGGTTTGTAACAATCATTGTAATTTCAAATTTCCATGCTCCTTCCATTTAAGCAAGTAATAACAACAAAGAATTTGTTTAAATCTCAGTATTGTTTTAAATTTTATGTAAGATAGTACAGTTTCATTTAAAAAATGAGAAAGAACAATAAAAATCCTCAAATTCTACCACCTTCAATTCTCATTCATCAACAATCATCAATCTATGGTGCTAGTTGGAAATGGAAAGAGGATTAAATTCTGGCTTGATGATTGGACATCTTCTGGTAGCTTGGCAGATCAGTTTCCTGCACTTTTCCGGTTAACCAATGATAAAGACGCAAGCCTTGATAAGATGGGGATGTGGGATGGTCATGCTTGGTTCTGGTTATTCACCTGGATTAGACCCTTGCGAGGTAGAAACTCTGGACTTCTAGACCAAATGACTGTTATTCTTTCGAGAGTGCATCTGGACAAAGATGCAGAAGATAGACTAGTTTGGAAAGCAAACCCCTCTGGTAGATTCTCGGTCAAATCTCTATGTGGGTTGTTAAGTCCCAAACCCCTTATAGACACTAGCTTCTCTTTTGCTGGGATTTGGAGAGGAATCGTCCCTCCTAAAGTTGAAGTATTCTGCTGGATGGCTATCATAAAAAAAATTAACACTCGTAGTATGTTGGTCAGAAGAGGTATATTGGACATCTCCGCTGCTGCTTGTCCCATTTGCTTAGATGAGGAAGAATCAGTAGATCATATCCTTCTACATTGTCACAAACATTGGATAATTTGGTCTAAAATAATCAATTGGTGGGGCTTATCGTGGTGTTGCCCACAGAACTTGGCAACCCTTTTCTCTCAGTGGGATTCTATGGTTTATGGAAAATTTCAGAAAAAAGCTTGGTTGATGCTGTTCTTTTCAGTGACATGGTCTCTTTGGCTTCACCGTAATGATGTGATATTCAAGCAGACAAAACCGAATTATGATACTTTGTTTTTCCTTATTATTACTCGTCTCTGCTTATGGCTAAAGGCTATAGAACCTGAGTTCTCTTATTCAGCTTCAGATTTAATAAGGTCGGCGGAAAGGCTGTTACGATGGACTAATTATAAAAAACAAAGGGCAGTTGTTGTGTGGTCTCCCCCTATCACTAATAGCTTAAAATGGAATGTGGATGGCTCCTCTCTTGGGAAGCCGGGCCCCTCAGGTATAGGCGGAGTTTTGCGTAATCATAATGGGATTCTTCTTGGTATTTTCTCGATGTCAGCTGGGATTTTAGACTCCAATGTAGCCGAACTGAAAGCGGTTGTCAAAGCTATTGAATTATCGGCCACTAATTGCCATCTGCACCATAAACACATTATTATTGAATCTGACTCTGCCAATGTCATTAGATGGATGAATAATCCTTATAATAGGCCTTGGCTACATCATAATCTTTTCTCCTCTATTCAGAGATTAGCTTCATGCTTTGGTTCAATCACTTTCACTCATTCTTTTCGTGAGAGTAATCACATGGCAGATCACATGGCTAAACAGGGAGTGTTTAGAAACACTGAATTTGTCGCTTGGCTCTAAACTTTGCTGCATATGCGGGTTTCGTTTTCTTTCAACTCTGGATCAAGGTGAAATTCTCTTAGCAATGCTTCCTGGTGTGGCATCAATTCCGCGTATTTAGCTATTTTTGTGTTGTTTTTGCTTCAATTCTGCTTCTTTTAGCTGCTATTTGTATTTTTGTTTCTTGGTTTGTGGACAATTTTTCATAGTTCTGCTAATCTTGACCTGTAAGCAGATTTTTGTATGTTTTCTATGTCCTCCCCGCCAGATCTTGGCATTTTCTAATACAATATTATACTTCTCAAAAAAAAACAACAGCATACGTTCAAACAAGTGATCAATAGTGTTGATGAAAAATAAATCAATAGTGATCAAGTGACGAGGACTAGAGTAAGATTGGCGCCATTGTAAGCTTGACAAGCTTTGCCTACTCTAACTGCAACGAAAGATTCAGTGCCTAATCTCTGGACGGAGAAGGGGACGCCCTTGTTATGTACACGGTTGCTCTGAATGGTTCGATGATGCTCATTTTAAACATATCATGTCAAGGTTATCAATTTCATTCCAGTTAGTGTTTCATTTTTTTAATTGAAACGGTATGTTTTGGTTTTAGAACATTTCAGTGTGTTGTTTTAGGGTTATATTGTTCACACACACACACACACACACACACACACACACACACACATATATATATATATATATATATATATATTAACTCAATAAACATAATTTAAATTTAAATTTAAAGATAAATCAACTTGAAATTATACAATTTAAATTTCAAACACAAATAAAAAAGTGAGAGTTATACCGATATGATTCGATCGACTATACGGGTCCAAAGACAACCTAAACGACTGAAAAGAATATAGTTTGACTCAAAAAAGTCTAAGATGACATTTAAAAAAAAATATTGAGATGACAATATATTGGATCAACCCGAATCAACTCGATCGGGTTAACCTTCTAAATTCATAATCCAGATTATACAAGACAGGGGGAGGCTAGTGGGATGGTCCATGAGACCATTGCCCCGTAAGCTTGGGAATGGATAATATGCTTTAATTTCAATTTAGTTTAGAAAAATAAATAAATTAAAAGCTTAAGCATAAAAAAACAAATCTCAAGTGTAAGAATGCAACCACCGATTAATTAATGGACAAAGAACCTTAGATTAATATATGACGCATCTTTCAATGGAAATGTAAATTCTTTACTAGAATATCATATATTTTTTTGTATTTGTTTTCTGGTTATATTTAATTTTTCATCAGTATTCCTAACATAAATTGCTACGTATTTCAAATCTTGAAGGATTGAAAGATGGAAAACAGGAAAGAAAGAGAGATAAGGCAATTCAAAAATAGAAGAAGAAAGAGCAATAGTGAAAAAAAGGGAAGAGAACAAAAGTAGAGCAGTTTTTATTAACTATATAAGTTAATTTTATAATTACTAATATTAAATTCAAAATATGTACATATTGCAAATATGTAAACATATCAATTGGTTTAAAAGAAACGACTTTTATAAACATATATGGCTTAACAATATTAATCAACTGATCTTAATATTTTTCATTTTATATATATTAACTCTTAATATCTTTCATTTTATATATATTAAAAGTAAATATTAAAACCTATTAATTATATTAATTTGTGAAGGTATTTATTCGGATGCGAAATATATTTCTAATTTTTTATGCAACAGTACACGAAATAATGTCAGAATAAATTTGTATGATGTAATAATATCTGTTTATTTTTGTATTTTTAAAAAGATATTTTTTTAAATAGATAACTTTTGAATTATCAAGTAGTGAAACACAAAAAAAAAATGAAGAAAATGAAGAATAATCAAAGTGGTGCGGGTCCACATCAATTTTTGTTCATGTTTTTGGTAATATTAATCTCTTTATCTATTTATAGCCGTAGAAAAGAACATCACCTACTGTGTTTCTTGTCTCTTTTTATCTGGAAGATAAGGTTTGTGAACCTTCGAGTGCCACTCATTTTAGTACACAGACTAGATATTTGACCATAGCTTCACTGCCAGTTAATTGTTTTTTCAATTAAAAAAATTTATATATAGATTTCTTCAACATATTTTTTATTTAAAACTTTTTTAAGTAAAAATCAAAAACTTTATACACAAATGTAGTCAAATAAATCAAGAATTATGTGTGTTGATAAGTGAAAAAAACCATAAACAATGACTCAAAATAAAAACTGGAAAAATCAAAAGACAGGTATAAATCAAGATATTTTTTTTTATCAAATGAAAATTAAGATATTTAATTTTACAAGACGTGACATTTACGCAGTTGTGTTTTCTAAATTTTCTAATTAAAATAATTATTTTATTCGATCAAATGATAATAAAAATAGACAAACAAATTATAAATTGATTAAATAAAATAAAAGGAGAAAAAATAATATATAAGGCTACACATATTAGAAATATTTTTTGAAAATATTTTTTTTTAAAAAATAAAATTCTTCCATACAAAAGATTTTTATAAGTATAAAAAAGAATTTTTTAATTTATTCAGTTTTTTAAATAAAGTTAATCTATCGCAAGAGTACACGAAATAAGTATTTTGCCGTCATGCATTTTTTTCCTCAAGACCATTTCCATCATGCATTTATGAGTTGGTGAGACCATTTCCATCTGCACTTTGGTCCCTGAGACCGTTGCCATCATGCATTTTTCCTCGAGGAGAGGCCGTGAGACCTCTTCCAACCATCATGCATTTTTTCCACGAGATGGGGCCGTACGCTCGGGGCTCTAAAAGCTATGGTTTTTAATTTTATTATGTCACGTCTATTATTTCAATTTAAAAAACTGAATAAATTTAAAGATGTTTCATCTAGTTTAAAATCTTATCTCTAAATTTAAAGATATTTCATCTAGTTTATATAACAACTTAAAATTTTAGAACAATCAGAGTTTAAAAAGACTTTACGAAATTGCTGATGATATTTTTATAATTTAATTTAAATTCAGAATTTTTTTCCATCAATATTCCTAACATAAATTGCTACGCATTTTGAATCTTAAAGAATTGAAAGATGGAAAAAAGATAAGAAAGAGAGACCCAACAGTTCAAAAGAAAAAAAAAAAAACAAAAGATAAAGAAAGAAAAGAGAACAAAAATGGAGCAGTTTTTATTAACTATATAAATTTTATAATTACTAATATTAAATTTAAAATATGTACATATTGCAAATATGTAAACATATCATGTGGTTTAAAAGAAATGACTTTTATAAACATATATGGCTTAACAATATTAATCAACTCTTAATATCTTTCATTTTATATATATTAAAAGTAAATATTAAAACCTATTATATTAATTTGTGAAGGTATTTACTTGGATGAGAATTATATTTCTAATTTTTTATTAAAAAAGTTCTATATACTACACCTAGCTTAAGAAAATCATGTTCATTAGGATCATAGAGTAAAAGAAAGAAAAAATTGAATTGCATAAAAGTATCACTATAAGTGTTATTCTCTGAAAATATCTTCATATCTTCGTTCCTTGATAAAAGTCCCTAAACTACTATATGTCTCTAACATAGCTATTAAACACGACTCGGTGAGGGTTGTTTGTTTGTTTAGATGAGGGTTTAGGTCATAGATTAGCTTAATATTTGGAGAAAGATTTGGGTTATAGATCAAACACTATATGTCTCTAACATAGTTATTAAACCCGACTCGGTGAGGGTTGTTTATTTGTTTAGATGAGGGTTTAGGTCATAAATTGGCTTAATACTCGGAGAAAGATTTGGATTATAGATCGAACAAGTTAGCTTATTGACTGATGTTAATAAAAGATTGTATCATTTTAAGATTTTTTTTAGAAAAATCAAAATTGCGTAGTTAAAAAAAGTAAAATTAATTTTTGACTGAGTTGACTAGGTTGTGAGTTGATTTATTTAGTTGATTAGGTTTTATTGGGTCAACTCTCACTTAGTTTTTTCTAAACCTAAATCAGGTTAGGTTTCAGATTAAAATGTTAGGCTTAAATTAAATTTAACAACACTAATTAAAACCACATTGTAGAAAAAAAATTTTGAATTGCATAAAAGTAATTAACCAAAAACTTGTATTCCTTCTTATAAAGTTGAACCCATGTCATTTATTTTAAGGAAAAATATGAACCATAGGTTAACGCTAGGCAGCTCACTTTGCGTGATAATGACGGATATAGAAGACTTGCTATTTTTTTTATGAAAATAACGTGTGGAAAATCATGCTTTAATTTTGATGGCCATGGCAAAATCAAACCATTCTCGTTGATAAAATGAACCACAAATGATATTATTTTTGAAAGACTTCTTGTCATTGTCAAGACATTAAGTCTTCTCTTTTTTTTTTTCTAAAGAGTTTATTTTTTATTACACAATCAACAAGTAAGATAGATAGAAATTTACTGTGTGAGATGGGTCTGTAAGACTATATATTGCCATCTGTATTTTTTCTATGCTCATAAACCTTTCTCTATGCTCTTCTTAGATATTAAAAATGTCGAACATACATCACTAATAAAAAGACATAGGAACAGTTACGCAAAATTCCAAATGCATTTATGAGTTCGTGAGACCATTTCCATCTGCACATTGGTCTCTGAGACCATTGCTGTCATGCATTTATGAGTCCGGGAGACCAATTTCATCTGCACATTGGTCCCTGAGACCGTTGCCATCATGCATTTTTTCCACGAGATGGGTTTGTGGAAAAACTTTGGTTTAATTGGGAATGCTGTTATTGATTGGAAACTTTTTAATTAAAATAAATTCGATTATTTAATTGGAAAAAATCCTTAAATGTTATTAACACATGAAATCAATTTATTTTCTTAAGAAAAAAAATACTGTAACCATATATGTAATTTATTTATTTATTTTATTGAAATATAAATTAGTTTTAACTCTTGTGGTATATTGCTGTCATGCATTTTTTTCCCTCAAGATACAAATTTTTTTCCCTCAAAATAGCATTAAGTCTTCTCCTTTTGTTTTTTTTTTTTCTAAAGAGTCTATTTTTTATTACACAATCATCAAGTAAGATAGATAGAAATTTGCGGTGTGAGATAGGTACGTAAGACTATATATTGCCATCTGTATTTTTTCCATGATAAAGGCCAGGGGATGGTCCTATCAAGCAATTTTTCTACAAGATGGGTCCATGAGAACACTTCCATCTGCACATTGGTCCCTGAGACCTTTGCCATCATGCATTTTTTCCATGATAAAGGCCAGTGGGATGGTCCTATCAAGCAATTTTTCTACAAGATGGGTCCATGAGAACACTTCCATCTGCACATTGGTCCCTGAGACCTTTGCCATCATGCATTTTTTCTCGAGGAGAGGCTGTGAGACGTCCTCTTCCAACCATCATGTATTTTTTCCACGAGATGGGTTCGTGGAAAAACTTTGATTTAATTGGGAATGCTTTACTGTATTTGTTTTCTGGTTAAATTTAATTTTTCATCAATATTCCTAAACACGTATTTTGAATCCTGAAAAGCACGTGGAAAAGAGAGGGATGGTGAAAATGACATGTAAAGGGACTGTTTGGCAGTGCGCATAGAAAAGGGAAAATGTCATTGCCATTTTGAGCGGTGTGTTTGCATTTGATTTGTTAATTTCGAGTTTTGTCAAAGAGTGATTACTGGTCAACAAACTTTTTATTAATTTAATTTATCCTGTCATGTGAAGGGCCAAACCTGTCATTGCCAGTCATAGTCACAAGTCTTGGTCTTACCATTTTACTATTTATTTATTGATTAATTGTTTGATTAATCAACGAAACGGTTTTAAAAGTTTGGTTTGTAACAATCATTGTAATTTCAAATTTCCATACTCCTTCCATTTAAGCAAGTAATAATAACAGAGAATATGTATAGATCTCAGTGTTGTTTTAAATTTTATGTAAGATAGTGCAGTTTCATTCAAAAAATGAGAAAGAACAATAAAAATCCTCAAATTCTCATTCATCAACAACAGCATACGTTCAAACAAGTGATCAATAGTGTTGATGAAAAATAAATCAATAGTGATCAAGTGACGAGGACTAGAGTAAGATTGGCGCCATTGTAAGCTTGACAAGCTTTGCCTACTCTAACTGCAACGAAAGATTCAGTGCCTAATCTCTGGACGGAGAAGGGGACGCCCTTGTTATGTACACGGTTGCTCTGAATGGTTCGATGATGCTCATTTTAAACGTATCATGTCAAGGTTGTCAATTTTATTCTGGTTAGTGTTTCATTTTTTTAATTGAAACGGTATGTTTTGATTTTAGAACATTTCAGTGTTGTTTTGGGATTATATTGTTCATATATATATATATATATATATATATATATATATATAAACATAATTTAAATTTAAATTTAAAGATAAATTAACTTGAAATTACGCAATTTAAATTTTAAACACAAGTAAAAAAGTGAGAGTTATACCGATATGACCCAATCGACAAGACGGGTCCAAAGACAACCTAAATGACTGATAAGAATATAGTTTGACTAAAAAAAGTCTAAGATGATATTTTTTTAAAAAAATATTGAGATAACAATATATTAGATCGATTCGGGTTAACTTGATCGGGTTAACCTTCTAAATTTGTAATCCAGGTTATACAAGACGGGGGGAGGCTAGTGGGATGGTCCTTGAGACCATTGCCCCGTAAGCTTGGGAATGGATATATGCTTTAATTTCAATTTAGTTTACAAAAATAAATAAATTAAAAGCTTAAGCATAAAAAATAAATCTCAAGTGTAAGAATGCAACCACCGAATTAATTAATGGACAAAGGACCTTAGATTAATATATGACGCTTCTTTCAATGGAAATGTAAATTCTTTACTAGAATTTCATATATATTTTTGTATTTGTTTTCCGGTTATATTTAATTTTTCATCAGTATTCCTAACGTAAATTGCTACGTATTTCGAATCTTGAAGGATTGAAAGATGGAAAACAGAAAAGAAAGAGAGATAAGGCAGTTCAAAAAAAAGAAGAAGAAAGAGCAATAGTGAAAAAAAGAGAAGAGAACAAAAGTGGAGCAGTTTTTATTAACTATATAAATTAATTTTATAATTACTAATATTAAATTCAAAATATGTACATATTGCAAATTTGTAAACATATCATGTGGTTTAAAAGAAACGACTTTATAAACATATATGGCTTAACAATATTAATCAACTCTTAATATCTTTCATTTTATATATATTAAAAGTAAATATTAAAACCTATTATATTAATTTGTGAAGGTATTTACTCGGATGCGAAATATATTTCTAATTTTTTATTAAAAAAGTTCTATATACTACAACTAGCTTAAGAAAGTCATGTTCATAAGGATCATAGACTAAAAAAAGAAAAAATTGAATTGCATAAAAGTATCACTATAAATGTTATTCTCCGAAAATATCTTTGTTCCTTGATAAAACTCCCTAAACTACTGTCTCTAACAGTGAAAATATCACTATAGCAACAGTACACGAAATAATGTCAGAATAAATTTGTATGATGTAATAATATCTGTTTATTTTTGTATTTTTAAAAAGATATTTTTTTTAAATAGATAACTTTTGAATCATCAAGTAGTGAACACAAAAAGAGTGAAGAAAGTGAAGAATAATCAAAGTGGTGCGGATCCACATCAATTTTTGTCCATGTTTTTGGTAATATTCATCTCTTTATCCAGTTAATTGTTTTTTCAATTAAAAAAATTTATATATGGATTTCTTCAACATAATTTTTTATTTAAAATTTTTTTAAGTAAAAATTAAAAATTTTATACACAAATATAGTTAAATAAATCAAGAATTATGTGTGTTGATAAGTGAAAAAAACCATAAACAATGACTCAAAATAAAAATTGAAAAAATAAAAGAACAGGTGTAAATCAAGATATTTTGTTTTACAAGACGTCACATTTACGCAGTTGTGTTTTCTAATTAAAATAATTTTTTATTCGATCAAATGATAATAAAAACAGACAAACATATTGGATTGAATAAAATAAAAAGAGAAAAAATAATATGCAAGGCTGCACATATTAGAAATATTATTTGAAAATAATTTTTTTTAATTTTTAAAAATAATTTTTTTCTATACAAAAGATTTTTATAAGTATTTTTTTAAGTATAAAAAAGAATTTTTTAATTTATTCGGTTTTTAAAATAAAGTTCATCTATCGCAAGAGTACATAAAATAAGTATTTTGCCGTCATGCATTTTTTTTCCTCAAGACCGTTTCCATCATGCATTTATGAGTTGGTGAGACCATTTCCATCTGCACATTGGTCCCTGAGACCGTTGCCATCATGCATTTTTCCTCGAGGAGAGGCCGTGAGACGTCCTCTTCCAACTATCATGCATTTTTCCACGAGATGGGGCCGTACGCTCGGGGCTCTAAAAGCTATAGTTTTTAATTTTATTATGTCACGTGGTATATTTTATTTCAATTTAAAAAACTGAATAAATTTAAAGATATTTCATCTAGTTTAAAATCTTATCTCTTAATTTCATCTAAATTCTGGCTGGAATGTTTGGGTTCTATTTTAGTCATTTTATTATGACCAAATAATATTTTGTTTTGTTTTCATAAAAAAAAATATAGTCTATTTTTACGATATCAATCATATCTCTCAATTTGACTGTTGGATTAGATAAAATTTTACAAGGAATCTCCTAACATATATTTAGATAGCAAGTTGAAATTTTAAAGCAATCAGAGTTTAGAAAAACTTTATTAGATTACCAATGATATTTTCATAATTTTATTCAAATTCATAATTTTTTTTCATCAATATTCCTAACATGAATTGCTATGTATTTTGAATCTTAAAGAATTGAAAGATGGAAGAAAAATAAGAAAGAGAGACACAACAGTTCAAAAGAAAAAAGAAAAGAGAACAAAAGTGGAGCAGTTTTTATTAACTATATAAATTTTATAATTACTAATATTAAATTTAAAATATGTACATATTTAAAATATGTAAACATATCATGTGGTTTAAAAGAAATGACTTTTATAAACATATATGGCTTAACAATATTAATCAACTCTTAATATCTTTCATTTTATATATATTAAAAGTAAATATTAAAACCTATTATATTAATTTGTGAAGGTATTTACTTGGATGCGAATTATATTTCTAATTTTTTAGTAAAAAAGTTCTATATACTACACCTAGCTTAAGAAAGTCATGTTCATCAGGATCATAGAGTAAAAGAAAGAAAAAATTGAATTGCATAAAAGTATCACTATAAGTGTTATTCTCCGAAAATATCTTGGTTCCTGGATAAAACTCCCTAAACTACTATATGTCTCTAACATAGTTATTAAACCCGGCTTGGGGGTTGACTCGGCCAAGGGGCCGGGTTTCGGGTTTTATAGGTCAACTTGGGTCAACCCGGATCAATTCGGAAAAGTTAAAAAAAAATTAAAGTTTTAATATTTTATATGAAAAAATCCATGTAAATATAGGCTATACATATTGTAAATAATGAATTTTAAAAGAATATTTTAAAAAGTCTTTTTATCTCACATTAAAAAGATATTATGTTAAGCTTTTAAGTTGAAGTATTTAAAACAAAAAAGTTTTTTTAACCCACATTGAAAAAACATAACTTTTTTCTTGGGAACATAGAGTATATATACTAATAGGGGTGTTTAAAAAATCCGACCAACCGATTAAACCGAAAAAACAGAGAAACAATTAACCAAAAAAACCAAACCGATAGAAAAAACCAAATAAACCGATTAAAAAAAAAAACCACCCAGTCCGGTTTGGTTCCGGTTTAAAAAGGCTTAAACCAGTTGAACCGGACTAAACCGAACCGGTGTAATTGAATCTAAAAAAAAGTATAAAAGAAAACATCCTAAACCTAAATAGTAAATACCCTAACCCTACCTTTCCAGCCGCCCCCCTTCCCTTTCCCTTTCCCTTTTCCCCCTTCTCCTTTTCCATTCCAGTCGCCCCACCCATCCCTCCCTCCCTGCTCTCTCTCTCCCCTCTTCCCCTTCCCCTTCTTCTTCCCCTTTCCAGTCGCCCCACCCCTCCCTCTCTCCCGCTCCTTCTCCTCTATGCTCTTTTCTCTCATTTTCTCTCATATTATTGCCTTTCTACTCTCTACTTTAGTTTTTGGCAGAAAACTTGGATAAAATCCTTGTTTCTGGTTTTATTAACATGTAGGTGTGCTAGCGAGGTCTCGGTAGATTGCGAGACGCTATTGAAATCTTTGTTAACATGTAGTTGTGCTAATTTGGATAAATCTAGTCATTGTGATTCGGCTAAGGGAGATCTTTCAGATCTCAACCGAAAGGCCCGAATTCAAAGTTTTCAATAAGGATTTTTCTGAATGTGATTCAGCCAAGTTTATCCAGTGATTGTGATTCGACCAAGTTTTCTCTTATTTAATTGGTTTCGGTTTTTCTGGTTTTTCAGGATAAAAAACCGACCTGAACTGAACAAAACCGGTTTGGTTTGAACCGGTTCTTGTTTCGGTCCGGGTTATATTAACAAGGAATAGTATTTTCCGTTTCGGTTAAATTTTTAGGTTAAAATCGGAATGAACCGGACTATGAACACCCCTACATACTAATGAGTTTCAAATCCCACATTGAAAAAAGATAATTTTTTTCTGGGGAACATAAAGTATATATACTAATGGGTTTCAAATCGCACATTGAGAAAACATAGCTTTTTTCTTGTGAACATAGAGTATATATACTAATGGGTTTCAAATCCCACATTAAAAAGATACTATATTATCTTTTTAAATTGAAGTAATTAAACCAAAAAATTTTTTATCCCACATTGAAAAAACATAACTTTTTTCTTGGGAACATAAAGTATATATATTGATGGGTTTCAAATCCCACATTTGAGAAAAAAAAAACACCGGGTCCCACCTAGGTCGCTCGGGTCATGGGTTGACCTGCCGGGTCAACCGAGTTTGGCCTAGTCATTGCACCGGCCGGTCTTTTGATAAACCCGGACTGGTCCAGCCCCTAGGTCAACCTGATCCCGGGTCGACCTACCAGGTCGGTCCAGGTTTAAAAACTATGTTCTCTAACAGTGAAAATATCACCATAGCAAGAGCACACGAAATAAGTATTTTGCCGTCATGCATTTTTTTTCTTCCTCAAGATGGGTTCGACAGACCATTTCCATGAGACCATTTCCATCATGCATTTATGAGTCCGTGAGACCATTTCCATGAGACCATTTCCATCATGCATTTATGAGTCTCACGTCATGCATTTATGAGTTCCTGAGACCATTTCCAACATGCATTTATGAGTCCATCTGTCCATGAGACCATTGCCATCTGCACATTGGTCCATTTTTCCTCGAGGAGAGGCCGTGAGACGTCCTCTTCCAACCATCATGCATTTTTTGCACGAGATGGGGCCGTACGCTTGGGGCTCTAAAAGCTATGGTTTTTAATTTCATTATGTTATGTCTAGAATGGCAGGTATATTTTATTTAATTTAAAAACTGAATAAATTAAAAGATATTTCATTTCATTTAGAATCTTATCTCCATCCATGAATTTCACCTAAATTCTAGCTGAAATGTTTCGGTTCTATTCCAGCCATTCCAAATAATGTTTTGTTTTGCTTTTATCAAAAAAAATATAGTCTATTTTACGATATCAATTATATTTCTCAATCTAACTGTTGGATTAAACTAAAATTTTACGAGGAATTTCCTGATATATATTTATATCGCAAGTTAAAATTTTAGGTCAATCAGAATTTAGAAAGACTTTGCGAGATTATCGATGATATTTTCATAATTTTATTCAAATTCATAATTTTGTTTCAAAAGGTTATTTTTTGTGTCTTTTTTTAGATTGATTTTTTTTTCAATTTCATAATTCAACAATAGGTTTATTGAAAATTGAGATTCATAATTTGTTTTGATTTGTTTTATTTGAGGTTTTTATGGTCTCATGACCTGTGTCGCACGTATGCGGCGTCGCGGTGAATATTCCACTTCAATTTAAATATATCTATCTGGCAAATATGGAAAGACAAGAAATTTCTGTCTTTTATCGGTGGAAAATAGAATGGGAGTCGCCACCTAGTATTTTGGTCACTAGAAACCCTAATTGGTCTCAGAGATCGGGTATGGGGACTGATTGCATAAAGGGAAGGTATTAGCACCCCAAATACGCCTTACCTAAGGTAAGCTGCATTGTTTGATTGTCTGATAAAAAGCTAAGGTATTATTATATTTCTAATTGTTGGTCTGTTTATGGTTCAAGAAAAGTCCTCCTCAATAAGGAGGTCCTTATCTTATCGGGTAAAATCCTAACCGTTCTAACGTCTATCTAAAAAAACTATATTTTTAATATCAGGAATACGTTTTATATATAAATTCGTAATCTCATATACTAAAAGAAGACAAAAATATTTTTTAAGAATTTTTGAAATATTGGCCTAGTTCACATGGCTCTAACAAACTTGTTATTAAAGCCAAAGTGCATGCTAAAATCTTTTTTGAATTTTTTTGTATAAAAAAACAATATGATTTTTTTTGTTGTATGAAAATACGATATGATGATTTTTCTTATTTTTGAGAGTCTTGGCCGTATGCATGAAAAACAAAATATTTTTTATTTTTTTTGTTTTAAAATTGTTTTTGCAATGTTTTGACAAAAACCAGATATTTTAATACTGGATTTGTATCTTTATGATATAAATATACAAACAAGTATTAAACAAATTAGATAAAAATATGCCGGAAAATCAACAAATTTTTTAAAGATTTTTCAGATTTTTTATTTTTTTTTGTTTTTTCATATATATATATATATATAATATTACAATTATGTGGGCTAGGCCGGCCTAGCTAACTGGGCCAGAACCGGCGTGGCCCAGAAAGTAAAAATAGGGAGGGGAATTATTTTCCCCCTCCCATCCTCCTGCATGCAAAACGATATTCATTCTGCATGCAGGGGAAACTTATACCGAAAATGAAGTAAAAGTGGAGGGGAAGAAGAGTTACCTGGCGCGGAGGAGGCGATGCCTTGCTGGTCTGGCTGCTTCGCTGGTGGTGGAGGCCGTTGGCGGTGTCGTGGCTCACAAACGCCAGCTCCAAGTAGCGGTGTTGTTGTTTCAAGCGGCGGAGAGAGATGTTACTGCTCTTCCCCTCTCCTCTAGTGTTTCGTTTTTCTTTCTCTTCTTTCATTGTCAAGTGGTTTCCCTCTTTGTACTCCCTGCTCTCTTGTTTGTTCTCTCTCAAACCCTCCCCTGTTTCAAACTTACTCGTATTCTTTCCTTTCTCTATTTCGTTTCCTCTCTTTTCTATTCTCTCCGTCATCTCTTTTTTCCCCCGTCCCCTGTGCTGGTGTTGAGAGCAGTATTTATAGGTAAAAGGGGAGCGGGGGCGTCCTTATCGCTGCCCAATTGCTGCGCATGGGGAGCAGGGCTTTCCTGCCCTGCCACGGCGCCGGGTTACTTGGCTAGTGGGTGTGGCTGGCAGAGCGCGGCTCCCCCGGTTTCTCATCATGAGGAGGCGTTGGGCTTCGGGCTTTGGCAAAGCACGCGACAGGAAGGAGTAAAGAAGAAAAAAACAAAAGCTTATATCTTCCCCTGCTGCACGTCTAGGGGAAGAAGAAGGAGGAAGAGTGTCGCTCAAAACGACACTGTTCTGTTCAATTTTTTTTTAACATGAAACGGCGTCGTTTTGGACAAAACACGTCGTTTCATTTAAATATGGTGCCAGCGCGTTCACTTCCAAATCAGTCCTTAATTTATCCTTTGTTCATTTAAGTCCTCAAATGTAATTTTGATTTTAAGAATCAATTCAATTGCATCCCTGCCAACTTCAATCGCCGCCCCTATAGTTGGCCGCCTTTTCACTTTAGTCCTTGGTTTTGAATTTGTGCATTTTGACCCTCAATTGATTAATAAACTTCAAATTTCTTCAATTTGGTCCTTGATTCGATCAATTTCAGTCCCTATATTTACGCGCCATTTACAGTTTGGTCCTTGGTTTTGGATTTATGCCATGAAGTCCCTAATTGGCCACCAAACTTTAATATTTATGCAATTAAGCTCCTGATTTGACCAAATCAACTCTCAAAAATTATAATTTGATCCCAGAACTTTAATTTCTTCCAATTAAAGCCCAAATTGACTTAAAACCCAAATTTTCTTGCAATCAAACCCTCTATAAATTCAATTAAACCTTCAATAAAATCAAATTAAGTCTATAAACATCTAATTTTGAACTTTTCTCCTCAAATTGAATTTTCTTTTCTAACATGGCTCTCATCATTCAAGTATATACTGTCAAAATTTCAATCTTTGTATTTTTTTAACCTCTTTAATCAATTGTTCTTATCATTTTCTGTGCGCTCTAGCATCCTAATGCTATTATTATTTTTTCCAATTTCTTCCGAATATATATTTAGATATATTTTTTCTTTTTTTGTGCGGGGACCCAAAAATGGGTTAAACAACCTTGGTCATGAATTTCAAAGGTTAACCCAGATTGACTCGAATCGATCCAATATGTTGTTGTCTCAATACTTTTTTAAAAAAAATATGTCATCTTGAGCTTTTTTTTTAAATAAAACTATATTTTTACCAGTCATCCAAATAATCTTTGGGCCCATCGAAACGATCGGGTTATATCGATTCATCTCTTATTTTTTTACTTATATTTGAAATTTAAATTGCATAATTTCAAGTTAGTTTATCTTTAAATTTGAATTGAAATTATATATAAATAGAACAACCCAAAATGACACATCAAAATACTCAAAAACCAAAATATATTGTTACAATTAAAAAAATAGAACACCAATTAAAACAGAATTGACAATCTTTCTTGGTATAAGCCTGAAACTCCTCGCTACCATCTGCAAGAGATAGGTTACTTATACCAGTAGCAATTTAGTAATGATTGATCAGCATTTATATTAAGCTGGGCCTATTAATTCAAATGTTGATGGCGTTAGTAACAATGATTTTCTTGGAAGGATGGCTGCCTCTTGGTTGCTTGAAAATATACGGTTTTTTTAGTTCAAATCTATTCATAAAAATATAGTTTTATTGAATTTTTTTATATACTTTATTAGAGAAATCAATGTAAGCAAATTGATGGACAAACACTAGATTATCAAGTACTTCAATAGAAAAATAAAATCAATTAGAGTACTGAATAAAAAAAATATAAATTATAAGTATTTTACATACTTTATTGTTCATGAATTAAAAATAAAATAAAATAAATCTTGACTAACGTAAAAAGAGTTAACTATGACATCATCATTTTGATAATAAAACTAATAAAGATATTTTATTGATTAAATTCTTTGAATATAAGTATTCGAATTGAAAAAAAAAATTGATACAAGCTTTTAAATAAAAAAAATTTATAAAATACATATAATTTGTACTTATCATTGTCTCTTTTGCATTGCTAATACTTAACTAATTGAATATATAATTCTCATGTAAATAATGTCAGAATAAATTCAGTTGCATGAATAATACCTATTTTTTTTTGTATTTTAAAAATATTTAAAAAAAATTAAAATTTTTTAAATAGATAACTTTTGAATCATCGAAACACGGTAAGAGTGAAGAAAGTGAAGAATAATCAAAGTGGTGTGGGTCCACATCAATTTGTGTCCATGTTTTTTTTCACATTTTTGGTATGTGAACCTTCGAGTGCCACTCAATTTAGTACACATACTTAGATATTTGACCACAGCTTCACCACAAGTTAAAAAAAAAAATTCAATTAAATATATATATATATATATATATAGATTTCTTCAACATATTTTTTATTTAAAAAAATTTGAAGTGAAAATTAAAAAATATATACACAAATATAGTCAAATAAGTAGAGAATTATGTGTGTTAATAAGTGAAAAAAAAACCATAAATGATGACTCAAAATAAAAACTAGAAAAATCAAAATACAAATATAGATCAAAATATTTAATTTCATTAGACGTGACATTTACGCAGTTGTGTTTTCTAAATTTTCTAATTAAAATAATTTTTTTATTCGATCAAACAACAATAAAAACAGACACACACATTATAAATTGATTGAATAAAATAACAAGAGAAAAAATAATATGCAAGGCTGCACATATTAGAAATATTTTTTGAAAATATTTTTTTTTTATTTTTAAAAATAAATTTCATCCATACAAAAGATTTTTTAAAAAATATAGATTAATCAGAAGAACCTCCTAAAAAATTAAAAAATAATCATCATTTCAAATAGGCTTTCTAAATAACATAAAAGAGAGAAGCGATATAAATATAACTATAAATAAGATTAAGATTAATTTAAAAAAATAGAAACAAAAAAAATGAAAATATTTTTTCTTAAACAAAAAAAAGTGAACAGTGTCGTCATAGTAAAACTTGTGGGGTGAACCCGAACCATGAACTCAACCTGATTTAATAGTTTTATAGCAAACCTATAAAAAAGTAAACAATGTCGTCGAAGGTAAAACATGAGAGGGTGAACAGTGTAAGTGCACAGTGTTCACCTCACGTATTTTCTCTTAAATTTATAGCAAAACCATAAAAAAAAAAGTAACCAATGTCGTTCATAGTAACACGTGAGGGGGTGAACAATGTGTCTGCACAGTGTTCACCCCGTACGCTTTAGCTTATTTAGGGTGAACCTGAACCATAAACTCAACCAGGTTTAATATTTCCCCCCTTAAATTTATAGCAAACCTAAAAAAAGGTGAACAATGTCGTCTACAATAAAAATATGAGGGGATAAACAGTATGGTTGCATAGTGTTCACTTCACATATCTTCCCCTTAAATTTATAGCAAAACCTAATAAAAAACAATAGTGAACAGTGTGTCCACTATAAAACGTGAGGGGGTGAATAGTGCAGCTACACAGTGTTCACCCCACACGCTTTATATTATAAGTAACTAGTTTTGTATTGGCGCTCCGCGGTGGGGTGGTTATTTTTTAAGTAAAAAAAAATTAATAAGCAAGCTCTTACAATGCGCTTTTTAATATATATTTTTTTCAATCACAAATCAAAATGCGTATACATGTATTTAGTAATTAGATCGATATTTGATAAAGAGATAACTAAGATTAAGATATTTGATATCACGACATGGGTCATGTGCTTAGTTGTGTTTGTACAACCATATGCTCCGATAAAAGGTAACAAAAAAGTCATACCCAATGCTGAATGAAGAAACTGGAAAAAAAAACAATGAAAAAAAAGACACGGGTCAAACTGTGTAAATACGCTAACCCTGTGACCATGAGAACATGATTGAGATTGTAACAGCCCGACCCAACCTGTCATATATTGTCAGCTTTGAGCCTTAATTACCGCCCTCACGGTTTTGTTCCTGGTGACGCGAGCTCACTTCTGAGCCTGACGCCTCAAAACGTGTATAACAAGTTAGCACCAGCACTACTAATAAGGCTAGCAACTAACTCCTCACCTGCCGATGTGGGATCTTACAATCCACCCCCCTTAAGGAGCCCGACGACCCCGTTGGTATCATCGGACAACCAGTGAGGTTAGCTTTGATATCAAATATAACAGCCTGGCCCAACCTGCCATATATTGTCCGTTTTGGGCCTTACCGCCCTCACGATTTTGTTCCTGGTGACACGAGCTCACTTTTGAGCCTAACGCCCCAAAACGCATATGACAAGTTAGCACCAGCACTACTAATAAGGCCAACAACTAACTGCTCACCCGCCGATGTGGGATCTTACAGAGATAATCATATAGAAAGGAAAGTGAAAAAAAAAGCACAAATACCAATTCTAAAAAAGATTAATGTTGAAGGATGAAATTAAAGAAAGTATAAGGATACATGATTTCACAAATAGATTCATGCACTAAGTTGTGTTTAATAGCTTTGTTTTTGAGAATATATTTTTTATTTAATCAAACAATTATCTATGCAAATAAAAGGTAAAAAACCACAAATAAAAGCAAACTGAATCAAATCATGAAGCTCGATTATAAAATAACCTAATGTTGAATGATGAAACTTTTAAAAAATTAATTAAGAAAAACAAAAAAATATAGGCCAACCCGTGTTAACCCGATAACTTGCAATTATCGGCACATGATTGAGATAACCTCATAGAAAAGAAAGTGAAATAAAAAAAATATGAAAACCAACTTCCGGAAAAATTAAATGTTGAAGGATGAAATATATATATATATATATTAAAAAATATCAAAGTTAATCCGTGTTAACATTTGAAACTCATGATTGTGATCATAAGACCAAGACTACCAAGCATAATTCAAACCCCAAAAAACAATGAAGCTGATTTTTCAATAAAAGAACATCGAGGCATGAAACTTTCAATAAAAAAATAGGAAAAAAAATATGAATCAACTAAGATTAACTTGTTAACTCCACGATTATGGAAACATGATTGGGATAACCCTTTTAAAAAAAAAGTGATAGAGAGAGAACAAAAGTGGAACAATTTTTATTAACTAAATAAACTTTATAACTATTAATATTAAATTCAAAATATGTACATATTGCAAATATTTAAACATATCATGTGGTTTAATAGAAATGATTTTCATAAACATGTATGGCTTAACAATATTAATCAACTCTTAATATCTTTCATATTATATATATTAAAAATAAATATTAAAATCTATAATATTAATTTGTGAATTTATCAATTCAGATGTGAATTATATTTCTAAAATGTTATAAGAAATTTCTATATACTACAACTAGCTTAAGAAAGTCATGTTCATCGAAACTATAGAGTACAGAAAAAAAAAAAGAATTAATTGCATAAAATTAAGTAATTAACCGAAACTTATATTACTTCTTAAAACGTTGACCCCAAGTCAAGTTTATTTATTTATTTATTTTTGGAAAAAACATGAAATAAAAGGTTTTAATGCTAGGCACATGACGATGATGGATATAGAAGACTTGCTACTTTCTTTATAGAAATTACGTGTTGTAATCCATTTTTGGGTATCCCACAAATAAAATAATATATATATATATACAAAAAAAACAAAAAAAACAAAACAAAAACAAAAACGGAACACTGTCGTGTTGAGAAACACTGTTCCCCTCTCTCTCTCCCCGCTCGCTGCCAAAACCCCAAAGCCCCGCGCCCCCTTGTAACGACAAGCCAGCAAAGGCGTGCCCGTTGGAGATCTCACCCAGTGTCGTGGGAGGGACACCTCTGCTCCCTATGCGTGACAGCAGGGACGCGCCCCCTGCTCCTCTTTGCCCTATAAATACTGCGCCCAACCAACACCAGCAGGAGGGGGGAAGTTTTTTTGAACGGGAGGAAGTTTTTTGAACGAGGGGAGGATTTCGAGCGTAGAGAAGAGAGAAATCGAGAGAGGGGGACGAGAAAAAAGAGGAGGAAGATTTGTTTGAGAAACAGAGGAGAGAAAGCCAAACGGTAGAGAGGAGAGAAAAAACAAAGATTGGGGCCTCTGCCAGATAAGAAGAAGAACCGTGCCTCACCCCCCTGGAACCACTGTCATTCCTCCATCATCATCACCGCCAGCTGCCACTGGCCTCCCAGTCGACAACAGCACCGTGAGAAGCAAAAGGAAGAAACAGACACAGAGGAGAACACAGCAGGAAAAAAACACAGAGAAGAAAAAGAAGAAAAGTCGTCCACCGTCCCAGCCATCCTCTGGTCAGCAACCGCCAGCAGAACCGCCTTCAAAGCCACCGCAGGTCAGCACGCTTCCCCTTATCTCTTTTTTTCTGTTCATCTTCTTGCATGCAGAACGTGCACTGTGCACGTTCTGCACGTAAGAAAATAATTACCCGGTTACTATGCAGATGCACAGTATACAATAACCAGTCCATGTTGTTTCGGGCCGGGCTAAGTCCAGCCCTGTAGAAACCAGGCCTCAATTTATTTTGGGCTGATTTCGGCCCAGTTTTCTTTTGGGCCGGGTCTGGCCCATTCGAACAAAAATTCTTCAAAAACTATTTCAAAAAATCTGTGATTTTCCGCAATTTTATTACTGCATTTTGATCAATGTCGGTTTGTATTTTTATATTGTAAAGATACAAATCCGGTATTAAAATACCCGGTTTTTGTCAAGTCATTAAAAAAGAATAAAATAAAAAATGTTTTGTTTTCATGCATACGACCTCGTCTCTTCAAAATAAAGAACAAATCATCACATCATATTTTCATACAACAGAGAAAAATTTCAAAAATATATATATGTATTAGCATGCAATTTGGCTCTAATAACCAGTTTATTAAAGCCATGAGAACTAGGCTAATATTTCAAAAATTCCAAAAAAATTATTTTGTTTTCTTTTACTATCTGGGTTTACGACCTTATACGTAAGACGTATTCCGGATATTAAATTCTTGTGTTGAGGTCAGAATTACCCGATAAGATAAGGATCTTCTTACCGAGGAGGACTTTTCTTAAACCATACCAACAACTAGGAAACACGAAAAGATCTTAGATTTTATCAGACAATAAAACAATGCAGCTTACCTTAGGTCAAGGGGTGCTAATATCGTCCCTTTACGCAACCAGTCCCCGTACCCAATCCCTAAGACCAGTTAGGGTTCATAGTGACCAAAATACTAGGTGTCGACTCCC
The DNA here is from genome assembly GCF_951802175.1 of Populus nigra. Lineage (NCBI taxonomy): Eukaryota > Viridiplantae > Streptophyta > Magnoliopsida > Malpighiales > Salicaceae > Populus > Populus nigra. The sequence continues at coordinate 2,925,669 of NC_084859.1, forward strand.
ATTCCATTTTCCAGCGATAAAAGACTAGATTTTCTTGTCTCCTCATATTTGCCAGATATACACATTCGCGGAAAACTCGCCGCACACGTGCGACATTACGTTTGGAAAATTTAGGCCTTGAAAAAAATTGAAAATAAAATACTATATATCATAATTATTAAACCCAGACTGGCCTAACAGGTTGACCCGGGACTCAGTCAACTTGGTGGCTGGACCGATCAGGTTAAGGCAAAAGACCGGGGTAAGCAAAACCCAGTTGACTCGCTGGGTTGACCTGTGACCTGGGCGACCCAGCAAAACTCGGTGGAGACCTGATTTTTTTTTCAAATGTTTTTTTTTCCTAGTCAGAGACCCCTCTTTTTAATATATATATATATATATATATATATATATATATATATATATATATATATATATATATTGTTTTTATTTTTTTGACCCGTTGGGTTGACCCATGAGCCGGCGACCCGGTTGAGACCCGATTTTTTTCTTCAAATGTTTTTTTTCTCCTAGTTAGAGACCCCTCTTTTTTATATATTTTTTAGTTGGTTATTGACCCTTTTCAAAGTTCACTATAAAAATACTAGAAGAATGTTTTATTTTTTCAATGTGGGATTTGAAAAAAATTATTCCATTAGACACTCAGAGTTTCATTTTTTTTTCTCTAAATTATAATGTGATCAGGCCTATCTGACTTAAATCATCTCCATATGCTATATATGAGTGAAAATGATCTTAGTGGTTTCTTTTCTCCGTGTCTGGCAAATTTGACTTCACTTCAACTACTAGATCTCTCTTCCAATCACTTGAAGATCCCTATGTCATTAAACCCATTATACAACCTTGCAAAACTCAAGTCTTTTTATGGTTCAGGTAATGAAATATACGTAGAAGAAGATGATCATAATCTAAACCCAAAGTTCCAGTTAGAGTTCCTTGATTTAAGAGGTTGTGGACAAGGTGCGAGAGCATTTTCCAAGTTCCTTTACCATCAGGTGAACCTAAAATTTGGGGATCTTACAAACATCCAAATGAAGGGAAAGTTTCCAAATTGGTTGATTGAGAACAACATATACCTACATTATCTTTATTTAGAAAACTGTTCTCTTTTAGGTCCATTCTTATTACCAAAGAATTCTCATGTGAATTTGCCAATCTTAAGTATATCAATGAATTACTTCCAAGGACAAATCCCTTCAGAAATCGAAGATCATTTGCCAGGGTTAGAAGTTCTATTGTTGTCTGATAATGGTTTGAATGGAAGTATTCCTTCCTCGTTGGGTAACATTACCTCGTTGCAAGTGTTAGACCTATCCAACAATAGTTTGCAAGGGCAGATCCTTGGATGGATAAGGAATATACCTTATCTTGAATTCTTAGACTTATCAGGGAACAATTTCTCTGGTCCTTTACCGCCTAGATTCGACACTTCTTCAAAATTGAGATATATTTATTTGTCTAGAAATAAGTTGCAAGGATCGATCGCAATGAAATTTTATGACTCCTCTGAGATATTGGCCTTAGATCTTTTCCATAATGATTTAACCGGTAGAATTTCAGAATGGATTGACAGGATATCTAACTTGAGATATATATGGTGTGACTATGCCACCATCACCAACGCCAACTTCAACAAAAAATAAAGATGTTCATGGCTTCATGGATATGGAGGTTTTCTATATGAGTTTTGGGGTTGCATATATCATGATATTGCAGGTGATAGGTGTAGTTCTGTACATAAATTTATATTGGCAACAAGCTTGGTTTCACTTTATTAAGGTGAGCATCAACAATTGCTATTATTTTCTGGTGGACAATCTTCCCATTTTATCTAAGTTTGGATTTTCATAGCCTTTTATCTTGATGGTTCTAAGCCTTGGCGCATCGTTTTGGACTTTAGTTTCAAGATTTAAATAAGTTTATATTGATTTTCATTTGAGTTTTGTTTTTGTTTTTAGCTTTTGTGTGATATAGAATAATGAAGTTTCTTCACTAATTGCTCTATGATTGGATTTATAAACTTAGGACTGGTAGTTTCTACGTGAATTAATAAGGGATGGCTTGGTATTCTGGATTGGGTTTGGCAGACTGCATGTTTCAATAAAATAGATTACTAAAGGGGATCGATTTTGATTATGATTTGATGTGGGACATTCTCTGCGTGCCTACATAGAGCGTGGCTTCTTGAAACTCCAAAAAATATATATAGGTTAGTTCGAAAGAATTTATATAATCAACCCTAATCAGAATTTCCCAAGAAAGAATTAACTAAAGACTTTAGTTAATGCTGATGAACACGAGTAAATGATTTGTTAAAGAGAAAACCATGTATTTAAGAACCATTGCTAAGCTACAGGTTCTGGAGCCATAAACCACTTATATTTACTGGGGCTATCCCAAATTCAGACAAATCCATTTGTCCAGTTCGGAGAACCTTCAAACAAAAAGAAGAATTAAACCTTGTAAAATTGGCTATCATCAAAAGGACAAGAAACAGAACAAAAAGGATATGGTCAATTTCACTATCTGAGCATAACACACCTCCAGCACCAATATTACTCAGAATTCATTGCAAGTCTTGCAATTTCACTGGTTCTGATGAAGAGTTTACATCACTCATTACTTCTGCACCAAGGTTTGGGACAACTATTCTAGGTATGTGTTGTTCTCTATCACCAATTTGGAAACTCTCCCTTTATTTGGATGTTTATAAGATCTAAAGATTGTAGGTTCAACTGATGGTAAAGGAACTTGGGAAATGCTCCACCTTGTCCATGACACCTCAAACCAAGAGACTCTAACCGGAACTTTGGGCTTAAATTATGTCCATCTTTTTCTGCATATATTTCATTATCCAAACCATGAAAAGATGAGTTTTGAAGAGCCTGCCACATTCAATTAAACAAGAAATTATATTCATTAAAAAAAACTATTTGGATGTCTTTCTCTGTTTGTTTTTTTTTTCTTTTTTTTTTTGTCAAAGTTGTGGTATGAATTCAAATACTAATAGATTTGAGAATTCTCCAAGACTATACTATTTGGCAATCTATAAAATAGACCCACGGAATGCTAGGCCAGCAAAGTCAAAATGGAGTAGTAGTACCTCATCATATCCAAGAGAAGACTATCAAGGAACGAATATTTTCGGAGAATAACAGAAAATAGATCAAACAAAAGCATTTCCAAAATTTGTCTTTACAGTGAACCATCTTACTGGTGGGGCAAAAACCTGATGGACAAATTGTTTAATAGAAAAGGAGGACATTTAAAAGAGGAAAAGAGGAATTCTTTACAGGGCACAGTCACAGATAAGTAGTATGGAGTTAAAATTTATTAATTTACCTCGAGAAGATACAGTGCCACTGACTTAAAAGTTGTTGAAAAGGAAGGCATTTAAGTACCTTGTGCCATCAAGATAGAGTCCGGTGACTGCTGTCGCAGATAATACTTTCCCAAGAACTACAGTGGGCGTGGCCTTTTAAAAATCCACGAGGGTAGGGATCTGCGATCAAGGTTGTCAAAAATATTTTTTTGACACGATATGAAAAATACAATATAAACTTGGATCGTAAACTCGAATCGTAAAATAACAAGAAAAATACTTTAACTAATTTTATATTAACAATTTCAATCAAGTAGTAAATAATAATATAACATAATTAAAATAAAAGTTAAATAAACAATACAAATATCTAAACACCTTAAAATATATAATTCAAATAAAAATTCATACATGGTTTAAATAACTTAAAAATACGAAAAGAAAAAAATAAGATTGAACAACTATGTTTTATTGATAGAGTTTCAAAACATTTTCTAGAGGACAGGTCTTGAAACACACTACAAGCAACTAGTGAGATGATACAACATTCTAAGGTATGTCACCAACTTCAAAAAAAAATTAACAGAGACCAATACAGTGAACCTGTGACAACAAGAACAAAAACGTACAAAATGACATCAATTTAATCTCATGTCACCTCACCTTCCACTTTTTTTATGTTAGTAACAAGTCCTAAAAATAATGTCCAAATATCCCACCAAGCAAGACATGTATTTCAAGTTCTCTTTGAGTCTTTGTCGTCTCTCTTTGTACTTAACAAAAGGTTAGTCTAAAACACAGTATTTCTCTATATATAAGTATTCCTATACTTATTTTACTCCTTTGATTCCTCATTATCTACCTCTGTCTTCCCATGGTTTCGATCCTCCGATCATGCCTTCCCGGCCTAAAATACAGTATAAGGCTTTCCCATAACCAAGATCCTCTAATGCTGGTGTTAGTCTGCTAAGATTGAAAATTTGAGATTTGGGCAACGGGGAAAGGGGAGACTGGGGAGTGGGGACTATGTAGTGGAGTGTCAGGGGACTCGGACAGAGAGGCAGTAATTTTTTTTAACTTTTGGGGGTTAAAATTCAAAATCGGTCAAACTCGGTCAAACTCGTAAAATCGGTCCGATTTTAGCAATTTTAACCGAGTTTAACCGATTTTGACCGATTTCGAGTTTTAACCTAATTTGACACATTATATACATGTTGACTCGTAAAATTGTAAGATTTTAAGAGTCAACTCGCGATTTTAACAACCTTGATTGAGATAGTTAAGAGAATCTTTGAGGAGCAAGAGAGCGATTCTCTCTTCCTCCAAGCAACCAAGAGGCAGCCATCCTTGCAAGGAAACCATTATTACAAACACCATCAACATCTGAAGGAACAGCCCCATCTTAATCAAATATAAGAATTTAAGAGATGAAAGCCTCTCCATTAATGATAAAATACTGTTATTAAAGTGATTTAATTCCAAGTCAAGGTGTTCCAAATGGTTAATTTTGATAGTTCATAAACACCTATATAAAAAAATAATGCAGTGAGACAAAAAAAAACTGAACTCAACCCTTTGCATCTTTCCATTCCATCAATATCGACAAAGTAACCTGAATCTAGTCTGAAGGTGTACTTACACAGCCCTTTGCATGTTTCCATTCCATCAATATCGACATCCTCTTGAGTTTCCAGCATTAATTCCACTCTGCTATTTTTATCTCAACTAATTTATGCTGTCCTCTGCCCCATTTTTTTTTTTATCAATTCTCCGAAGTTTGTTTGTGTTACTTTCTTTCTGACTGGCACCTGAAGAAATCAAGCATATGACCGATAATGTTTTGCTGGTTACTTGTACTTCCTAGATCAAAGTCATGAAGGAGACTTATTTCCCTGAAATAAATGAAATGTATCAGAGAATTGCTGCCAAGTTACAGCAGGTAAATTGTCTCCGCAATTTCTTCCAGGTTATCTGTCCACGCATGATTATCTGCAATTTCCCCAGGTTGAGCTTTTGTATTAATTTGTTTTCCTCATCAGCATTGCCTGTCACTGTATCATCTGCGCTAATCACCTACCCCTCCCCCCATTCCTCCCCCACAACCATGTATCGACACAGAAGAATTGGAATAGAAACATTTTTTTTCACCGTATCATGCAATTTTTAATTCTCGTGTATGTTAACTTTGCTTTCCAGCATGACTCTCATCCGCAACAACCGAAGTCAGAACAGCTTGAAAAGCTGGAGGTATTCAAGGCCATGTTGGAGCGCTTGATAACATTCTTACAGGTCTCTAAAAACAACGTCACACCTAGTTTCAAGGAGAAATTGGGTTCCTGTGAGAAGCAGTTGTAAGTTTTCTAAACCCAAGCAGATTCAGGAGGCCTATTCCTAATCTACAGCTCGGACAACTTCCCCAGCCTCCAGTTCATCAATTGCAGTCCCATGAAAATCAACTAAATCCCCAGTTGCAATCATTGAATGTGCAAGGTTCTATACCAACGATGCAGCAGAACAATATGTCAAGCTTGCAGCATGGGTTTCGATGTCACAACCATACATGATGATGCGGGACGAGAGGTTTTAAGAAAAGAAAAGGGGGGAAGAGAGAATGATGAGGATATTGTAGCAAAAATTTCACAGGATTTACTACAAATCCAAGCCAATTATACTTGATTTGTATGTATATGATATGATGAGAAAATAAACATGTATGGAAAGTACAATATGTATAATGAATGAATATAGAGTTAATATAACATAAGGCTTGAAGGAAACCAAAGTTTTGAAACACGACCCGACTTGGTGGGTCGACCCGGGACCCGGGATTGGAACCAGGCCGGGTTTTAGAAAAAATAGGGGAAGTCACAACCCGGGGTGACCTGGCTAACCCGGCAAAACCCAGTAAAAAACCTGGTAGTAACCTGTTAATTATTTTTTTACCAAAACGACACTGTTTTGATTTATAAAAAAAAAAGTTACGGTTGACCCGGTGACCTGGGCAAAACAAGTGACCCAGGCTGGGTTTAAAAACATTAAAGGAAACATGACCAAAGATTTTCTTATGATTTAGGAGGAGCGACCAGGATTGGATCTTTTGTTGGAGGAAGTCACGAGACAGGCAGAGCAGGTGCGTGGTTTTCCCTTCCCTTTGCACTGATGTAATTTAATTATTTAGGAGGAATGCAATTATATATATATATATATATATATATATATATATATATATATATATATATATATAATGCTCAATGTAAATAAAGTCTGGTATATTTATGAGAATAGCTTTGGCTAACAGCATTCGTGGTAGGATTTGCCGGGAAAGTAATTATGAGATTAGCTTCGGCTAATGGTATCCGTGATAGGATCGCTGAGAAGTGAATTATGAGATTAGTTTTGGCTAATGACATTTGTGGTAGGATTTGCCGGAAAATGAATTATAAGATTAGCCTTAGCTAATGACATTCGTGTTAGGACTGCCGGGAACGATTAATAAGATTAGCTTCGGCTAATGATATTTGCATTAGGATTGCCGGGAAATGATCAATAAGAGTAACTACAGCTAATGGTGTCCATGTTGGGACGCTCAGGAACGATCAATAAGACTCAATTTGTAAAGTGTATTGTGTTTGGACAACCTGGAGGAAATTGATAAGTACAATTGCTCAAAATTATTCAGATTGGACTATGCAAAGTTGAAGACTTAGTGAATCCAATTAAACAAAGTTATGAGTTCATGTAAGAAGATAAGAGTATCCAATTAAAGATATGTAAATGGTGTTAAATTGGGTTTTAAATGATTCCAATAAATTTATAAGTTAATTACTAAGATTCCCATGTAACTAATAGAAAACTTATGCCTCATTTGTATTTGTTGCATGATCATTTATATTTCTTGTACCAATATAATTGCATCCATATGAAGTTTTTGTAACAGGTCTATCTAATATCTAGGGAGCTCATTAGTTTTAGGACTCTGTTTTTGTTAAACTTATGTACAAATTAACCTTAAGCATATTAGTATTAACTAGTACATGTTATAAGCTATTTTGTGTAATCTTCTATGTGTATAAAAACTCTTAGCTAAGACTTGAAGCATATTATTTTGTGTAAACTTGATGTGTATAAAAACTCTCAGCTAGACTTGAAGCATGTTATTTTGTGTAAACACTATTGCATATATTTCCATTTGATTTACCTTTAAAACATGAATAGTTTCTTATAACCATCTACTAATTGTTAATTCATGAATGATATGATTTAATTAGACCTTTATTCGCATAAAATGGAGTCCATTTTAATTCTTCGAGTAAATGGCAATCTTTGCGGGACCTAAAAAAACATTACCCTAAATTTAAGAGCATATATTGGGATCTTTTTACATTGATGGAACAAAATAATTGGGATTGTTACATACACTCATACCTATTCTTACAGTGTAATTTTATACCGCAAAGGAATAAAGTCTATAAGTAATTCCTAACATTTATTGCTATTAATTCCACTACCAGAAATTCGCTTAATACCAACGGAATTGCCGATAGAATACTTCTGTCGGTAATTTGAGGTCGCCATTACCGATTGACTTTATTCCATCAGTAAACTCGTTGGTATATACCGACGGCCACATTCCGTCGGTATCTACCGACGAGATTACAGACGGGATGTTAAGAATAAAAAAAAAGGGTGGTTCGCTGACGTGGAGGTATTTTTTACCGATGGAATCACTGAGGGATTAAAAACGTCAGCTCTGTACGGTGACGTGTCCGCTTCACCGATGAACATGCCAACGGAATCACCGCGGGATTCAAACATCAGCTCCGTATGGTGACGTGTCCTGTGTTACTGTCAGAATCACCGACAAAATCATAGACGGTATGCGTCCGTCAATGAATCCGTCGGCAAAAGTTAATATATCCCCACTCTGCCGACCCTCTCCTCCCGTATTTCTCCTTCTTCTTCCCCATCCCAACTCTCCCCAACTGCAAACAACCAGCCCCCCTAAAAAAAATCTCCCTTTTCTCACCACAACAAGTCATATTTCTTGAAGTCTTCCCGTCACAGCATCCGTGTTCTGATTTACCGACGACTTTTTATCAGTTGTTGTAGGTAATTCTATCTTTTAAAATTTTAACATTTAAATGTCAATTTTATTATTTTTTTAGTATATGTATTTTTTTAGTAGATGTACATGTTTTATTGTTATTTCTCAAACAAACTTGTAGTATATGAATGTATAGTTTTATACTAGTTGTGGTTTGTTTTAGATTTTGTAAGATTGTATTTGTTTGTAAATTATTGAAACTTTATTGAATTACCAAATTACATGTGTTGTTTTGAAATAATTAATAGCTTGTTTAATGGGTCCGTTTTAATTTTTATCAATGGTATTGCGGAGTTGTAATTTATATATATATATGTATTAATTTGTATGGACGTTGATAATTGATAATGAACAGTTAATATTTATGAGAAGTTGTAATTGGTTTGTTGGATAATCTCGAGGTAAACCAATATTTTTGCAAATTTATTTGCCTAACATAGTTAATTAATACATGTTGTCATCATAATTTTATAAAAGTTCGATAGAAGTCATGGATGATCGTTCATGGATGTATCGAGATTCACCCCAAGGATTGCAGAGGATGGATTATTGTAACGGGGTTCAGGGTTTTATTAATTTCGCTACATCTATTCCCAGAAATTTTACTGGAGGCGGTATTAGGTGTCCATGCAGGAAGTGTCAAAATAAAAAGTATCTGCATTCAGATGTTGTAACGATGGATTTTGTAAGATTGTATTTGTTTGTAAATTATTGAAACTTTATTGAATTACCAAATTACATGTGTTGTTTTGAAATAATTAATAGCTTGTTTAATGGGTCCGTTTTAATTTTTATCAATGGTATTGCGGAGTTGTAATTTATATATATATATGTATTAATTTGTATGGACGTTGATAATTGATAATGAACAGTTAATATTTATGAGAAGTTGTAATTGGTTTGTTGGATAATCTCGAGGTAAACCAATATTTTTGCAAATTTATTTGCCTAACATAGTTAATTAATACATGTTGTCATCATAATTTTATAAAAGTTCGATAGAAGTCATGGATGATCGTTCATGGATGTATCGAGATTCACCCCAAGGATTGCAGAGGATGGATTATTGTAACGGGGTTCAGGGTTTTATTAATTTCGCTACATCTATTCCCAGAAATTTTACTGGAGGCGGTATTAGGTGTCCATGCAGGAAGTGTCAAAATAAAAAGTATCTGCATTCAGATGTTGTAACGATGCATCTTCTACACAAAGGGTTTATGGAGAATTACCAGTGTTGGTATGCACACGGAAAAGTATTTGTTAGTAAGAGGAGAATGGGAGAAAGGGTGGTTGGGTTAACTTCTAGTGCTAGCAACGTGCATGAAGCGGCAAATGACAACACTAATCCTTACAGGAATATGGTTATGGATGCAATGAGAATGAATCAAGGTAATGTCAGTCAATGTCTAATTGTAGAAGAAGAACCTAATGCAGATGCAGCTAGGTTTTTTGATTTGTTGAAAGACTCTGACGAACCATTATAGGATGGATGCACGAACCATAGTAAATTATCGGTCGTAGCACAGGTGTTCCCCATCAAGTCAGATCACGGGTTGAGTGAGGTCGGGTATGACAAGATTATTGAATGGGCGAGAAGCATTTTACCTGAAGGGAACAGGCTGAAAGAGAACTTCTATGCTGCGAAGTCCATGATGAAACCCCTCGGTTTAGGATACCAGAAAATTGAGATGTGCCCTAACTTCTGCATGTTATACTACATTGTAAATGCTGAGATGACCGAATGCATGACATGCGGGCATTCCCGTTACAAACCTAGAACTAGCACATGACATGGCACCAATCACATGATGCGGTTGATGGAGTGATGGTGCATCCTTCTGACGGCGAAGTGCGGAAACACTTTAACAGTATGCATCCTCACTTTTTAGTTGAATCAAGGAACGTGCATCTTGGGTTGTGTACAGACGGATTCAACCCATTTGGGTCATTTGCTGCTCCTTATTCTTGTTGGCCAGTCATACTAACGGTTTATAACTTGCCACTAGGGATGTGTATGAGGCCGGAGTTCATGTTTTTATCTATGGTCATACCAAGTCCGAGCAGCCCAGGCCGGAATATAGATGTTTGTCTTCGACCGTTAATTGATGAGTTGGCGCAATTGTGGTCCTCCGGAGCTTTGATTTATGATATATTAAGGAAACAAAATTTCGTTATAAGGACGGCTTTGATGTGGACTATCAATGATTTTCCAACTTATGGAATGCTTTCTGGTTGGAGCACACATGGGAAACTAGCATGTCCATACTGCATGGAAAACAACAAGGCATTCACGCTAACAAACTGAGGTAAAGCTTCTTTTTTTTACTGTCACCGTCGTTTCTTGCCACATGATCACAGGTACAGAAAGAATAGAAAAGATTTCTTTGTTGGCATATTTGAAAAGGATGTTGCACCCCCGCGTCTTTCTGGTGAAGAATTGCATGATGTTGTATCAGAGTACGGTGACATTGTGTTTGCTCTCCAATCAGGTAAGTAGAAGTTCCCTGGTTTTGGTTTGACTTATAATTGAGTAAAGTGAAGTATCTTTTGGGAGCTTCCTTATTGGAAGACCAATCTTCTCCGCCATAACATTGATGTCATGCACATTGAAAAAAACATGTTTGAGAACATTTTCAACACCGTCATGGATGTCAAGGGAAGACAAAGAACAACATCAAGGCTAGATTGGATGTAGCGTTGTTCTGTAACCGTAAAAATATAAAGTTGGTTTGTGATGAGTCACGGGTCGTAAAACCAAGAGCAAGCTTCGTGTTAGAGAAAAACGCACAACTACTAGTCTACAAATGGCTTAAGAGTCTGCGTTTTCTGGATGGACATGCCTCGAACATAACAAGGCTGATTAATATGGAGGAATGCAGTTTGTATGGAATGAAGAGTCATGACTGCCATGTGTTTATGCAAACACTCATCCCATTAGCTTTTCGTGATTTGTTGCCAAAAAGGATATGGGATGCACTCATGGAGATCAGTCATTTCTTTAGAGATTTATGCTCCAGCAAGTTGAATGTTGATCATATTGAGAGGCTTGAAATGAATATCACCGAGACACTATGCAAACTTGAGATGATATTCCCTCCATCATTTTTTGACTTAATGGAGCATCTCCCCATACATCTACCGTTCATGGAAAAAGTTGGAGGACCGTTCCAGTATAGATGGATGTACCTATTCGAACGGTTAGATATTACAGTTGCAATGTAATTCATATGTAAAAGTATTTTCTTTGTTTTTCTTCATTGAAAATATTTGATTAATTCAATGTAGGTACTTGTTCAATCTCAAGAAAAAGGTTAAGAACAAGGCACATGTTAAGGCTTCCATATGTGAGGCCTATATTGTTGAGGAGATCTAAACATTTATCTCATACTATTTCGAACCTCGTCTGAGAACGAGAATCAATCGCGTTCCACGACATGATGATGGTGGTGAAGTGTCTTCTAGTGGAAACTTGTCAATATTCTCTAATCCTGGACGACCCACACCTAAAAATGCTGTAAGAGGAAGATATTTGTCAGAAATAGAGTTCAAACAAGCACACAATTATGTTCAATTTAACTGTGATGAACTGAGACCTTTTATTCAGTAAGTGTATATATGTGTAATACTAATTAAACTTTGCCAATAATATACTGTTAATTATATAATGTAATATAATACACTCATTACCACTTGCAGGGAACATCGAAAATATTTGTTGTCCAATAACTCACAGCTGACCGAATCCCAGATCTTTCAATTACAAGATGAACAATTTGCCACATGGTTTAGTAAGTGTAGGTTGCGTGATTTTTGGTATGAAGCACAAAAAAGGGGGAAAAAAAACCACAAGAGATAGGGGTTTCCAAGGCTGGAATGATGTTGCGGCTTGGAGGTATTTCAAACCGATATACATCCCGGAAGATATATGGCCGCACTATCTTGAGTTCGTGACGTCTGAGCAGCTCACACGACGCTCACAGTCCGGTGCTGGAAACCGGAATCGGCCATTTCATGGCTCGGTGACAACGCACACTGGCGGCTCCGTTCCGTTTGCTGCACAAGCGAAATGGATGGTAAGATTAATTTAAATGAAATATATCGTTAAATTAAGTTGTTGTTAATAAATCTTTTTTCATTGTAGGCTATGTCTCTTGGACGTGAGCCGAGCCCGATGGAGCTGTTTGTGGAGACGCACGTGCGGAGTCAAGATCGCCAAAAAAGGGCGCAACAGTTCGTTGACAACCGTGCTCAACATTTCGTGGTATGTTTGTTCAACCATTTTATTTTGTAAGTTATTATGTTTATTGAATTGAATATGATGATTACTTTTTTTATTTTCAGGAGACCTATAATAATCGGTTGAGGGAGAGATACGGGGATGATATTTTGACCCATCCGAAATTCGATCTGGATTTGTGGATGGAGGTTGGATCATCAGGTGGACCCGATAAAAATCAGGTTTACGGGCTCTCCAACACTACGGCCGACAACTTGCGGTCGACCCGTAGTGTTTCAACCGTTGGGAGCTCCCAATCAATATCGAGCTCCCAATCTAAGGAGTTCGTGACCTTGTAGCAACACACGGCTCATCTCACCGAAAAATACGACCACCTATCAGTGGAGTACGCACAACTCAAAGCGTCTCATGCACAACAAAGAGCGGAGTCTGAACAACAAAAAGCGGCTTATGAACAGCTTCGTGAAATGATCATGAACATGGCAACACAGAGTGGAACATGTGCGCCTAATCCTTTTTGGTCGTATAACCACCAGCCTCCTTTATATTAATTTGTAATAAACATTATTTACCTTTAAAATTTCATTTTAAATTTTTTTTGAAACACATTTAGTTTGTAATGAATATTAGTTAACTTTGATTTTTTGTTTTTGATGTTTAATATAATTTTTTTGTTTTTGATGTTTAATATAAATTTTATTTGCATAATTGGTTTTTATTACCATTAATTTATATAATTTTATATTATGTATTCTAAATAATTTTTTAAAAACAAATTTAGAAAAAACTATTACAAAGGGTTTTACCGACGGAATGAATCCGTTGGCATTTGACAGTAGCTGCCACATTCACCGACGCATTTACAGACAGATATATTCGGTCGGTATTTCATACACTCACCTACAGCTTTACTGACAGAATTAATCCGTCGGCATTTGACAGTAGCTGCCACAATTATCGACGAATTTACAGATGGATATATTCGGTCGGTATTTCAAACACTCACCGACAAATTTACCAACGGTACGTAGCCGTCGGTAAATCACGATATCACCGACGGAGTAAAATCCTTCGGTATATTTCAAGCGGGAAACTTTTTTTTTGGCGCGCAAATTCTATTTGTAAAACCATCGGCAAATGATTTTTTTGTGTTTCCGATCGATATAGCGACGAAATGTGGAATTACAGATGAAAGGAAAGCCGACGGACATAATCTGTCGGTGAAGATGTCGGTAAATAAATCACCGACGAACTGGTAATCACACACCGACAGAATATTTCCATCGGTAAAACTGTGAAATCTTGTAGTGTATACTTTGTTTTTTTGTGTTCAATTTTAATGTTATCACATTTATAATAGTTTTCATCGTGATTCCATCAGGTAACGCAATACAGGGCTCAGCTATGCTAAAGGCAAGGACATGTAGTTATTCGCTACTTCTACCATTGAAGGTGATTACTATCAAATCAGCGGATTCCATACATTTTTTTTCATAATCTAAGAAATTAATTTTTTGTCTTTATATATTTTTCTAACCTAGCTATCATGCCTTCTCCCATTATCATTTAGCTTATTTTCAAAAAAATTTAATCAATTTACTTCCTTTTACTCCTAGGAAAACCAAACCTCGCTAGCACTGTTGCCTCCTTATGGTATTTCCACCCAGAAATTCTTGAGGTTCTTCCATATAATCATTAGTAAGCTAGCTCTTTATCTTCTTTTTTGTCTCACTTATGTTCTTAAATTATGTATCTCACTTCTAAACATTTTATCAAGTTTAAAGTTGATTGTATTGTGACTGATGGTAATGATATTGCAACATTTCTAATAATGGGAAAAACTGCTAAAAACTTCTTTGGCTCCTCTGCCCACTACTATCTCTATGACAAGGGGGTTTATTGATTGCATCCCACCTCCCATGATTGAAAAATTAAACAAGGACAAGATTTTCCAGCTGAGATTTGGAGTTTTTGGCTCAGTTGTCAACCATTGTGACATCATTGTTATTAATATCTTTGATGACATTGTAACTAATGAAGCTTCACACCAGCCTGTTGAACCAGAGCTACATGTTGTTGATATTCCTCTTAATGATCAAGCAACTTCATCATCCTCTAAAGTTGCCTCTCCATTGGACCCAACAACACCATCACCTCTTCCATTGTCTAAAACTAATGCTAATTTCTCACAACAGCCACAAGTGTCCCCAAGGCAACCATATATGGTTGGTCCTTTGCCATCACAAACCAAAAGACAGCTGCTGTTTGAAGATTAAACGCCTAATGAAAGGTGACTTATTAATTTATTTTGGATTCACAGCTCCTATCTCTTATTTAAAAGTTGTTGCCTTTCAATTTCATCAATGTCAGTTGTTTCTTTTTGTTTGAAGAGTAGCAGATACATAACTTATTAATTTATTTTGGATTCACAGCTCTACAATAGCTGCTGCAGCTGATCCTCGAGGTGGATTTGCATCACTTGACCGTGATACATCAGCCATCACTAAGGCAAATGATCCACCAAGCAAACGCCAATGCCCTTAGCTTACACGCAGCGTTTAAATAAAACCACGGCCACGCTAGTCTTGTTTTTCATTTCTGTTAGTTGTTACTATTGCGAAAGACTCCTGTAACTAAGCTAATAAATTCTCTAGAATCTACTCCCTACTACTATATTTGTAACTACTTATAGAACAGAAGGAGAATATAGAATGCAATACAATTATCGTGTTTTCTCCTTTGTTCCCTCTACTCTTTCTCTCGTCTTCTTCCCACCACCCCTCTGTTATTCTACGTACTCTTTATGTTAGTTGGGAAGGCCACTGCCACACTAGCTCATCAATTGGATTCTCTTCTAATTGGTTCTCTCAAGAATCAACTTGCAACAGATTCCTACAAGCTGCGGGCAAATCTTCAGTGTTTCGACAGGCAACCTCATGAGCAGAAGAAAGACAATCTGCGACCACTCCAAGCTTCTCGTTGCTCCCCTGTTCCGATTAGAAACAGAGATTCAAGAAGCTATGCCACTGTCCTGAAACCATCATCTCCTTGTTCATCATTAGGCACTGGCTGGGACGACACTGCTTCCTCACTACAATTGTTTCGCAATGGAGGTCCACACAAGTTACCTGTGGTTACCTGACAAGTTACAAACGTCAATTACAGAATTATTTTTCCAAACAACCATCATACTGGTGGTCTTCCATAATCTTTTTCCAAACAACCCTCAGATAGTTAACCTCTATGCAGTGTGAGAAAAGGTTAACTCATTGCATTTTCATAAATTGAAAGGATTTCTCTTCTTTTCTTTATCAATTACAGCACATGCATAGAGGTGTTCATACTAAGAGTAAATTCTATTGTAATGTTTTCACAGAGACTCCCCTGGTTTGCAACTAATTCACTTATATATCTTGGAACATAGCCATAAATGAAGGGTTCTTCCAGTTCAAGAAAATTAACCATGAAGCTCGTAGCTACAATTTTTAGACAGAAGGGTGGCCAAGTAAACTCCTATACTCTGGAGGAAGTAAAAATAGATGTCTATGTATTTTGATGTCGTATATTACTTGACCGACACTTGCTTATGTCATTATTTATTTTTACTTTTTGCTAATGATTCCATACATTTCTCATATTGGTGTGGTTTGTGAGTTCAGGGTTCTTGCTCGTTGCTACTAACTTTACTTGCCCAAACATCATGGCTTGGCCAGAACCAGCCTGGCCCAAAAAAAAAAACAAAACAGGGGGGGGATTATTTTCCCCCTCTCGTCCTCCTGCATTCTACATGTAGGAGAAACTTATACCAAAAATAAAGTAAAAGTGGAGGGGAAAGAAGAGTTACCTGGCACGGAAGAGGCGGTGCCTTGCTGGTCTGGCTGCTTCACTGGTGGTGCTGTGGTGGAGGCCAGTGGCGGTGTCGTGGTTCACGGACGGCAACTCCAAGCAATGGTGCTACTGTTTCAAGCGACGGAGAGAGAGGTTCTTGCTCTTCTGTTTATTTCTCTCGCAAACCCTCCCCTGTTTCAAACTCGTCTTCTTTCCTCTCTCTCTCTCTCCCATCTGCTTTCCTTTTCTTTTCTTCCCATTTCCTTTTTGTTTCTCTGTGTTTTTTCTTTTCATTTCTCTGTGTTTTTCCTCCTCCTGTAACTGGTGTTGAGAGCAGTATTTATAGGGTAAAGGGCAGAGGGGGCATCCCTATCGCCGCCCTATCGCTACGCATAAGGAGAGGGGCCTTCCTGCCCTGCCACGACGCCAAATGAGGTGGCCAATGGGTGTGATTTGCACGGACGGCGCCGGACGAGGTGGCTAATAGGTGTGGTTTACAGGGACGGCTTCGTTGGCTTCCAATTATGAGGGGGAGTGTGCATGCGGGGAAGAAATAAATGAGAAACACAAATTTCTATCTTCCCCTGTTGCACGTCCAGGGGAAGAAGAAGGAGGAACAGTGTCACTCTAAACGACACCGTTCTGTTCTTTTTTTTTTTAACATGAAACGACATTGTTCTTATCACAACACATCTAGTTGGGTAATTCATACTACAAGTTTCAATAATTTACAAACAAATACAATTTCACAAAATCTAAAACAAATCATAACAAGTACAAAATTATACATTCATACTGCAAGTTTGTTTGAGAAAAAACAATAAAATATATACATACCCTAACAAAATACATATATTAAAAAAATTCAATAATAATAAAATTCACATTTTAATGTTAAAATTAAAAAAGATAGATTTACTTACAAAAATGACAAAATCCACAATAAATGAGGACACAAATGTTGTGACTACAAAAAATAAAGAAGGATGATTTGTGTTGAGAAGTGAGGGATGTTTTTGGGGGGGAGGGGTTATTTACAGTTTGGGAGGGGAGAGTTTGTTTAGATGCAGGGATGGGGGAAGAAGAAGGAGAAATAGGGGAGAGGAGGGGAGGCGACGTGGTAATATATTAACGTTTACCGATGGAATCATCAACGGAAATCTTCTGTCGGTGATTGCATCGACAATTTTGCCGGTGAAGGGGACACATCACTGTACGAAGATCCCAGTTTGAATCCCTCTGCAATTTCATCAGTAAAATCGCCCACAAAAACTTCCACGTCATTGCACTGCTTTGTTTTTCAAAATTCTTTATACTCCATCTGGGATTCTATTGGTATATACCGATAGAATAATTATGTCAGTATATACCGATGATTTTAGCAACGGATTTAAATTGGTCGGTAAATATCACCACAAATTACCGACAGAAAAATTCTGTTGGTTTTAGTCCAAATGGTGAATAAACTATCCCAAATAAAAATTAGGATATTATATTTGTTTTCATTTACACGTCAACGGAAAGCCAACCAGTTCTCGGAGTGATCAAATCATGCCAAACAGCTGAGAATCTTTACAAGAACTCAAGAAAATGTTAGGATACTGACATGCAAACCTGACAAGATAAAAGGCAAGGGATAGGATAAAATGAGAAATGAGACACACAAGAATTTACGTGGTTCACCTAATTAGGCTACGTCCACGGGCAAGTATAGAAGGATTTTACTAAGTAATGTGGGAATTACAACCTCTCTCATGTAATAGGAGAACAACTAAGAATCTCTCTATTACTAGGAGAAAACACCTCACTTACTCTCTCACAAATACCTCACAACTTTGTGGGATTACTCTCTCTTCACTCTCCTCTTCTTCTTCTCTAACTTGGTGTGCAAAATAAGCTTGAAGGCATTGCCTATTTATAGGCAAGAGTGAGGGGACAAAAGCCATAAATCATGGCACCAATTATGCCACAAATTATGCCATAAATCATGGCACCTATTTATGCCAACAACTCCACTAATATTTGTCTTCCACCAATTAATTAAGTGGTGGCTTCACATTCTCCCACTTGAAGACTTTGATGATTTAATCAAGCCTTCACACTTGATCATCTGTGATTCTTCTATCTTTTCTATACTTGCCATCTTCATGCTGCTTACGTTTCTACACCATATATACTTATCAGTGTTGACTGGTTTGGTCAAAGCATCTGCTGGTTTTTCCTTTGTGTGAATCTTTTGAAAGTCCACACTTCCATCTTCCACCACTTCACGAACAAAGTGATACTGAACATCTATGTGTTTTGTTCTTGAATGAAACGCTGGATTCCTTGCAATATGCAAGGCACTCTGACTATCACAATACAAAGGAATCTTTTCTTGTTTGTGTCCGAGCTCCTCCATAAGTTTCTTCATCCATATTGCTTCTTTACAAGCTTGTGTAGCTGCCATGTACTCAGCTTTTGTTGTGGATAAAGCTACAACAGTCTGAAGTTTAGAGACCCAGCTCACAGCTCCTCCTGCAATTATGAACACATAGCCTGTAGTGGATTTTCTTTTCTCAAGGTCGCCAGCAAAATCTGAATCAACATAACCTCTGACAGTAAATTCTGATCCTCCATAACATAATGCGGCATCTGAGGTACCGTTGATATATCTCAAGATCCTCTTAATAGTATTCCAATGCTCTCTACCAGGATTTGCCATGTATCGACTAGCTGCTCCCATTGCTTGTGCAATGTCTGGTCTTGTTCATATCATGGCAAACATTAAACTTCCCACTGCTGATGCATACGGTACTCGAGACATCTCCATCCTCTCTGCTTCATTGCTAGGAGACATACTTGAAGATAATTTGAAGTTAATAGGAAGTGGGGTGGAAATTGGCTTACAATCTTGCATGTTGAAGCGACATAAGATATTCTTCAAATAATTCTTCTGAGAAAGCCAAATCTTCCTCTTACTTCTGTCTCGGTGAATTTGCATCCCTAGAATCTTGTTTGCTGGTCCCAAGTCCTTCATATCAAACGCCAACTATGCCTTCAATTCTTGGACTCGATCTTTGTTGGGGCCTATCACCAACATGTCATCCACGTACAACAACAGAATGATGAAAACATCATCTTCTTCAAACCTCTTGTAATACGTACAATGGTCTGAACTGAGTCTGTTGTACCCAAGGCTAATTATGAAGGAATCAAATCTCTTGTACCAACACCTCGACGCCTGTTTGAGACCGTATAGAGATTTGTTCAACCTGCAAACCAAGTTCTCCTTGCCTGTTTCAGCAAAACCCTCTGATTGGAGCATATAAATTTCTTCTTCAAGTTCTCCATGAAGAAATGCAGTTTTCACATCTAACTGCTCTAGGTGAAGATCAAATATAGCACACATTGCCAAGACTACTCTGATTGTAGTAAGTCGTACCACCGGAGAAAATATCTTATTGAAGTCTATTCCTTCTTTCTGAGCATATCCTTTCACTACCAATCTTGCACGATACCGCTCCACTTGATCATTGCCATCACGTTTTATCTTGTAAACCCATTTGTTGCCAATGGCCTTTCTTCCTTGTGGTAGCGGAACAAGATCTCAAGTGTTATTCTTGTGCAGAGCTTCAATCTCCTCTTGCATTGCTGTCATCCACATAGATATTGTTGATACACGATGTCGGGCGACGGCTCCCGCTTTTTTTGTTTATTTAACAAAAAGGGTTTTTTCTCAATTGGTCGAATAAAGATTTTATTGGAGTCGCCATCTAGTAATTTGAGGGAACTAGAAATTCCAAATTAGACACTGGTCCCAGAGATTCGGGTACGGGGTTAGTTATGATTAAGGGAAGGTAGACACCACCCTTAAAACATCCTTTCAAAAGAAAGGTTACCCTTACTTGTGTGTTTTTTATTTGATTCAAATACGATTATATTTTGGGCTTATTTGTAATTATTTTTAAATGATTTACGTCGGTCCCTAAAAATAGGAGACATGTTAAAAATGACATCAGTCCCTAAAAATTAGGAGACTCGTCTAAAAACTGACGTTTTAACCCTAAAAAGGAGAATTACGTCTGGGTTACCAAAAGAAATAATGGAAATAATCCATATTTGGTATTTACATTTTTGACATCGGTCCTTTAAAAAAAGAGACGTGTCGACTTTGGTTTTTGTATTTTTTTTACAACATGCAAGAAAATTTACAAGCATTTATATATAAAAAATATCAAAAATACCAGTTGAAACCCAAAAAATTACCTGAGTGTCACTGTATAGGTAAAATACTGAAATACCCTCGAAGTTCTCCGAAAATTAAGAAAATGCCACTGGCGGCGCGTGTGGCACACGCGCGGCTACTGTTGGCGGCGGGGAGATTTTCCGGCGAGATTTCTGGCCAACCGATGGTCCATCCTGGTAGATCTGATGTCGAGGATTCTGATGGTGGTGGTTTTGACGGTCGTTGATGGCTGATGAGTGAGAATCGACGACTTGAAGCTTCGGTGGCCGCCGACAATCGCGGCCCTTTTCCGGCCAGATGAGGCCGTGAAAACGATGAAAACCACCGGGGTTTTTCTTTACAGCAGGGGAGAAACCTTTCTGTGGTGGTGCGGAGGCTGGAGACGGCCGGAAAGTGGAGATCGGATGGGAGAGAGAGCGTCGTCGGCGAGAGGAGAGAGAGGCTCTGAGATGTGCTATGGTGTAAACGCGTGCACGGTGCACCAGTGCAGCTGAAGGCTGTGAATCGTTGGATTGCCGTTGAACTGATCCTGCGGCTGCGATTGGCTGGATCTGCAAGTTGATCGGACGGTCTGGATGAGCGGAGCTTCGATCTGGTGTGGCGCGGTGCTCCGAAAGCTCGGTACACCGGATGACGTGGCGCAACGGGATCAAATCTTGGAATATTTAAAAGGCTGAGATGTGTCGGGATATATTTGCTATTTATAGCCACTCACAGGGGACATGCAAATCTTTAAATTTCTACAAATCTTATTTTTTAAATCACCGTTTGCTTTCGGCATTTGTTTAATCACCGTTTGCTTTCGGCGCAACGCGTTGCGCCGTTTGACAATTTTTTTATTTTATTTTATTTTATTTTTTATTATGTATAATAATATATATTTATATAGGTAAAATTAAAAACTCTATTTAGTATTAGAAAAAACCTGATTCAACCACTAAAAATCCATTTTAATGACTGAAACTTATGTTGAAACACTGGGAAAAAAACTTTTGATGGGTATCAACCTAGTGAACCGGGTTTTGGTCGAAAATGATGGTTTTTGACCCGAAACAGCTCGAAACTCATTTTTTACCCTGGTCGACATGGTTTGACCCGTATTGACCCAGTGGACTCAGTTTTGGTTGGAATTGACAGTTTTGGCCCGAAACTCATTTTTTACCCTGGTCGACACGGTTTGACCCGTATTGACCCGGTGGACTCGGTTTTGGTCAAAAATGACGGTTTTGACCCGAAACGGCCCGAAACTTTTTTTTTACCCTGGTCGACACGGTTTGACCCGTATTGACCCGGTGGACTCGGTTTTGACCAAAAATGACGGTTTTGACCCGAAACGGCCCGAAACTCATTTTTTACCCTGGTCGACATGGTTTGACCCGTATTGACCCGGTGGACTCAGTTTTGATGGAAAGATGCGGTTGACTCGAGAAAAGTATATTTTTGAATTTTTAAACTTTTTTCTTAATTTTTTTTGGATTTTTATAAATAATAATAGAAATAAAATAACATTCGAGAAAATCTTCGTGGATCCAAAATTGGGTTACAACAGTTGCCCCCTCTTTACAATGCTTACGGTGCAAAGGCATTGGAAAATTCATTTTCTTTTGACTTTGCATAGTAAGTTTTGTAAAGAAAAACGATGGAAGTGTTGCAAAATGCACAGATTTTCAGTTGGTCTAATTCTTATGGGCGACCTGCCCAAGTGAAAAACATGAAAGTGTTTTCATTATTGATCTTGTGAAATACATGAAAGTGATTTCAGATTAATGTTGTGAAATACATGAAAGTGATTTCAGATTAGCATTGTGAAATACATGAATGTGATTTCAACAATGGTTTTGTGAAATACATGAAAGTGATTTCAACCTTAGTCTTGTGAAATACATGAAAGTGATTTCAAAATTGATTTTTTTTGTGAAATACATGAAAGTGATTTCAACCTTAGTCTTGTGAAATACATGAAAGTGATTTCAACATTTGTTTTATGAAACACATGAAAGTGATTCCAACAATGATTTTGTAAAATACATGAAAGTGATTTCAACATTGGTCCTATTTTCCAGGCGACCTGCCCGATGATAAAATGCGAGGAAACTCGCAAGTGCTCTAATTGTTCCAGGCGACCTGCCCGATGATAAAATGCGAGGAAACTCGCAAGTGGTCTAATTGTTCCAGGAGACCTGCCCGATAGTGAAATGCGAGGAAACTCGCAAGTGGTCTATGTCATCACCCAATTTTGGGTGATTCCCCAAAATTCATTTTTTTCCAAAAAAAATCAAAATAAAAAAAATAAATTAAAGGTCTAAGTGTACGCTGTTATGCCCAAAAGTAGAAAAATGCACATTCAAGGTCAAATTAAATGAGTATTGGACGAATTTGCATAAAAATTAAGTCTAATGACATAATTAAATTTTTAATGGGTCAATTTGATTTAATCATGGGCCAAATTGAATTTTAATTATGTTTAAGAATTAATTTGGGTCCAATTGAAGGAGTTAATTAAGTGCAAGGACTTAATTATACTTTAAGCAGGTCAAATTAATTGGAGGACTTAATTGGTGAAAAATTAAGTTTGGGAGCTTAATTTGGACTTAATTGAAAAATTAGGATTTTAAGAGACCCAATTTAATTTTTACCAAGTGAATTGATTGAAATCAGGGGCCAAACACAAAACTTGAGGGACCAATTTTGAAGCCCAAAAAATACTCTACCTATAAATAGCAACCTACAACTCAAAACAAAGGGGGGGTATTTTTGACAAAAAAAAGAAGAAAAAACCTAAACCTAACCCTAAAGAAACCCTTAATCTTCTTCTACCCGGCCGCCCCCCCTTCCCCTTGGTTTATGGAAGAATTTTCCCCTCTCTTGCCGGCCAAGAGCCTCCATCTCCCCGTCATCTTCCCTAACAACCAGAGAAGACTCCCCATCTAAAGAACCAGTCGGCGGTGCCCCCCTGGATTTGTTTCCTCTTCCCCACGCACGGCTGCTCCCACTCGGTTTTCTCCTCTCCAGCCGGTTCTCACATCTTCTTCGTTCCTCTCCCACCGAACCAGCGATCATTCCCCCTTGCCCAACGACAGCTTCTCTTCTCTTTCGGCCAAAAAAAACAGACCCGGCTCACTCCAACGAGCACCGCCTCCAGCAGCGCTGATCCACCCTCTCCACTGCCTTCAACCGACCCGAACGCAGCCACACCAAACCGAGACCCAGCTCCTCCATATCAATGGATCCTCTTCTCCTCCGGTCTCCTCGTCGCCTCCTTCAACCAGCGTCGCCGACCGGAGCAAACCATAACTTAAAAAAGGAGATTAAGAACATATCCGAAACAAGGGAGGAAGGGATTAAAACCAACTGCTTTTTGCTGTGATTGTGTGTTTTTGTTTCCTGTGCAGGTGACGGTGGGTGTCACCACCAACAGAGGAGAGGAGGAGGTACCCGATCCACTGGTTTTGGTCTCCATCTGCGGCGGCGCGCGCGCGGCCAGTGATGGTGGCGCGTTGGAACACGTGCCGCCAGTGTTCCTATGCACTGTTTCCGGCTGCAGAAGGGTTCCCTTGCAATTTTGGAGTTTTAAGGACCATCTTGTAAATTTGAAATTATTTTATGTAATTTTTATTTATTTTTGAATATTGTAATTTGTATTGTGGATGTAAAAAAACAAAAAAGCAAAAACAAAAAAAATAAAAAAAAATGCATGTTTGTATTTATTTCAGGGATCTTTTTACAAGAAGATGGCAAAAGAATAAAGAAGGATTTAATATTTTGATTGGATCACGGTGTAGAAGTACAAACTTGTACGGAAGTTGTATTTCTAAAATCTGATAAAAAGACAAAATTTTTAGAACTTTTTTAACACATCAAAGCCACGAAGCAGCTTACCTCAGGTAAGGTGCGTTAGGGGTGCTAATACCTTCCCTGACCACAATCAGTCCCTTACCCGCGAATCTCTGATAAGACCAGTCAACTTGGGTTTCCTAGTAACCCTCAATTAAATACTAGGTGGCGACTCCTAAAAAATCAATTCTAATTAACAGAGAGAGCGAAAACCGCCATCGCCAGGACGGGGACGCCGCGCGCAGGGGTGTTTTCCGACGTGCGACAGTCTAATTGAAAATACTTGAAAGTGATTTCAATATAATTTTGTGAAATACATGAAAGTGATTTCAGCAATGAGCTTCAGGGTTGATGAAAAATTCTAAAGGAAGTCATACATGTATGGTTGAAATCTGATTTGTAAATCGATCTCAGAGATGATGAAATCTTCTCAAGAAAGTCTTGTATGTACGGTTGGGATTTGATTTGTAATTGGATCCCAAAGATGAGGAAAGCTTCTCAAGAAAGTCTTGTATGTACGGTTGAGATTCGATTTGTGGATCCCAAAAATGAGGAAAGCTTCTCAAGAAAGTCTTGTATGTACGGTTGAGATCTGATTTGTAAATCCCAAAAATGAGGAAAGCTTCTCAAGGAAGTCATGTATGTATGGTTGGGATTTGATTTGTGGATCCCAAAAATAAGGAAAGCTTCTCAAGGAAGTCATGTATGTATGGTTGGGATTTGATTTGTGGATCCCAAAAATAAGGAAAGCTTCTCAAGGAAGTCATGTATGTATGGTTGGGATTCGATTTGTGGATCCCAAAAATGAGGAAAGCTTTCCAAGGAAGTACTGTATGTACAGTTGAGATTTGAGCTACCGTTCAAAACGATGGTAGGAGTAAATTCCTTATAAATCACGCAGTATTTGGCAAAAGACATCATCAACTTCTTGCATTTTCAATACTCTCAAAGTTCTTAACTTTTGAAGCTTTAACCATGTCTTCCTCTTCTTCCAATGCTAACCCAAACCCTGTTCCTACAGTAGAGCCTGCAGTTTGGCGTACTACCTTTGAAGTGAATGGTCGTCCGGTTACAATAGAGGATACTGTAATGGACAATGAAGATATTGTTGTAGCCGTGGCTAGAGACATGATCCTTCCTCGTGATGAAATAATGCTAGCTGCCAGGACCGATATTGAAGCAGTGAATCAGTCACTTGCTCTCAGTATCAGAGCTACTTCATCTTTGGTGAACGTTGCAGAGCGTCTTCATGCCAGAAGACTTGAGTTGAATACTCAGGTTCTTGATCTCCATCATCAGATTGAGAATTTAAGGAATAGACTCCGTGATAAAAGACGTCACAGAAACAACTTGGAGAGGAGAAACCAAGAGCTGAATACATGTGTTGACTTTTGGCGGGACTATGTTAACACACGACACCTTGAGTTCGAGGAAGAGATGGAGCGTATGCATAAACAATTTGAGGAATTCCGAGGCATAATTAACCATCAAGATGAAAATATCCCTGATCGTCCTTGCACTGTTTAGCATTTGTACTTGTAAACCCCTTTTCCATGAATAAAAATCCATCTTTCTTGTCTTCATTTATGAATTTTGCTTTTGTGGAATTGCCATATTTGATGTGATTTACAAGAACTTCAATTCATGTGAGTCTCGTTGGATCCTAATGGGAATATTGTTTCATGAAATATCTGCAAAATAATTATGCAATGCATGTGAAGTTAGATGATATGCAATGCATCTTACCTGTTTTTGAAATATAGGTTCCCCCCTCTTTGATGCTTCATCGTCATAGGGTGGCTTTGTTTGCATTCCAAAGCCTTCTTTGTTCTTTCGACGCATTGGCTCATTCATGTGCTAGCCATCCGCTCAGCTGTAAATGCAGTGCCCATCTTGGGCTGTTCGTGATAATTACTACTCTCGCTGTTTATCAAGCTTGACAATGCCCCCAAGTGTAGTGTTGCTTGATTCATCATTAAGAAGTTTAACAAATCGTTCATCTCTTGGATTCTTTCAAGAATTGTTCTCTGATTGATTGTGCGCATCGTGTCAACACCCATCAAGATTGTCAATCAGTTATGAACTCACCTCCAGTTGAAACATACCCTTCAAGTATATGCAGTCATCCACTTTCATGGAACTGTCATGTCATTCAGACCTGCATTTCATACTTTGTAGTAAAAAGCTCATCGTTGTATGCTCAGTTTCTTTCTCAATAAGTTCTTCTCAACTCATCTAACTAGATTGTGAAAGAAATGCCTCAACCTCATTAATGATGTCGTTTTTATCACCCATACTCATGTGGTGCAGTGCACATTGACTTCAAATCAGATGGTCCCACGGTCAGTCTAGGTGGGTGCGGTGCATCCTTCCAACATTCATGCAAAAGCAATCATGTGATAACATCTTTCAATAGTCATAGCCATATTGGAGATGATAAACCAAGATGAAGATATGAAGATGTCCTTCAGGTACATCTTTGCTCTCAATTGTTGTCGGGGTTTACTGGATCATAAATTGTTCTTGAACATCATTGCCCTTAATTGATCTGAATGTGCTCATTCACTGATTATCATTCTTTGATTCATCATTTGATCATCTTTACCCCCCAGCTGATTTAAATACTGTTTGTTTTCCTTCTTGAAGGTCCATTGTATTGCCCCCAGCAGTGTCGAGGAGAATGATGTCATTTCTGTCAGGAATTTGCAAACTCGGTCGATGTTTTTCTTGTTTGAAAATCTTTCTTATTTTGGAATCAAATCTCACATTTCAAAGGTCATGTCTATTCAAGTCTGATTGTTGAAATGAAATCAAAGAGATGTCAATTTTTGAAAGTATTTTTAGAAATCAAGCTTTATTGGTCAAAGATCCAACACACGCTATTGAATGTAGTCCTTTGCTTGTCTTGTACTTTTGAGAGAGAAAAAATTGACTCGTTGTAAGATTAAAATGGCTTTTTCCATGGTTCTTTGTATCCATTTTAAACTCTAATTTTGGGTATATCTTTTGATTATCTGTGATGAGGTGACCTTTTATGAATTTCAAGAAAAACAAGGTACCTGAGTCAAAACTTGAGGCTTAATCAAGAAAGATTGTTTCTTTTTCTTAGCACCAATTTTATCAGCATGCATAATAATCAGTAGCTTGATTCATGAAGTCACGACCTGTATGAAACAACTCTTCAAGTTTTGAGATCGCCATTTATCGGTTCAGATTGCTTACTTGATTAAAAAGGACTTTCTAAAGCACGTAATGTAGGCTATGGTTCCTGACTATGAAAGAAAAGAATTTCACAAGCTTAAAAGGTGTTTGAGGGTTTCATGAACCTAGGATCACCATCAATTACTCATCAATCTCTTTTCCTCACGTTGTCTTTGTAGAGACAGTGACATATAACCTTTTTAATCTCAAAAATCAAAATTTGTTTAATATAGGTCATAACGCAAATCCAACTTTTCTTTGATGAATAGCCAATCTAATCTTTTGAAGATCATATGGAGGCTTTACCATAAACACACCAAAAGACATAACGCTTGATTTTTCGTGTTAACTTTTGGTATTTGTTGTGTCTTTATCAATCTTTGGCTTTCTTCTTCTAGCCCTTTCTCAATTATTGGACTTTTGTTCTAAGTCTTCCCTTTATCCATCGACTCTAACATTGTCTTCGTCTTTTCTAGGAAAAGACTCTCATTGCCCCCAGTGTGGGGTGTGATCCTAGTCAGGGTTTTTTTATAAAAGAAATATTCTATCAGCTCAAAATGGGACTGCAAGGGATATATATTTCAAGAATTGTGAAAGGATGAAACAAAAATGGCCTTTTCTCATTTCAAGCTAGGTCGGTTAGAACCGATAAATTTTGACCTCATCCAATGTAATGATTTAGACTTGTACGAATCATAATTCATGAGTCCATAACTACTAAATCCACTACATGTCATTATGCATACTACTTAAACTTAGCTACATGGTGTATGGTTCAATTTCATGTGTGAGCTCAAAAGTTTCTTGGTCACCTCATGTCATTTCAACAAGCATCGAGTCATTCAAGCAAAATAATTTTAATCTTCAGGATTGACTAATCTTAAACGCATGTTGGAGCTTGATAAAAATATTTTGTCAAAATAACCTTTGAAAGAAATATCTCATGCGTTCAGAACAACAAAGGGACAAAGAAAAGACATATTTCGTTAAAAGATGAGATGTGATCCCAAAATAAAATGCAGAATGACAAAACTCATAACAAAAAGGATCGACAGTTTAACACTCTTCTTGGATCAGCTTTTCTGGCGATATCTGTGTTTTGCCAAGCATTTCGATCACTTGTCATTCTGAGGATGTTGAGGTGACAATATGGCCGATGACGTCATTTTGCAAAAACTCAACTTGATTCTTGAAATTCTTGCAACTGTTCAACTGAATGGCACAAAATCCCCCAATAATATTCATGTATCTTTTACTAAGGGATGAGGGCTCAAAGGCGCACTCAAAAGGAGTTGAGGGCGCAAAGGCGCACTCAAAATGGAGGTAGGGTTAGAAAACGCACTACCTAAGGGATGAGGGCTCAAAGGCGTACTCAAAATGAGTTGAGGGCTCAAAGGTGCGCTCAAAAGGAGGTAGGGTTAGAAAACGCACTACCAAAGGGATGAGGGCTCAAAGGCGCACCCAAAAAATAGAGGTGAGGGCTCAAAGGCACACTCAAAAGGAGTTGAGGGCTCAAAGGCGCACTCAAAAGGAGGTAGGGTTAGAAAACGCACTACCTAAGGGATGAGGGCTCAAGGGCGTACTCAAAATGAGTTGAGGGCTCAAAGGCGCACTCAAAATGAGTTGAGGGCTCAAAGGCGCACTCAAAATGAGGTAAATTGGCGGAGTCAGGGTAATAAGTCCAGAGTCTAACAGATACTGGTAGACAAACTCGAGTGGTCGAGGTATGTCAATCTTAGCAAAGATATTTGAGCAATTGATGCTACAGTGAGACCTGGTTGGACCACATAATTAAGGCTTCCCATCATCAGGGTCATCCTTTGATTCATCTCTCATTACTGTTCTAGAATTCTTGGTAGAATCTTCAATCATTCCCCTCTTCATAGCTTGTTCAATTCTTTCTACAATCCTCACAACATCATGTCAATCTTCCCATGTTGTTGTGGTTATTTGTGGATTGGTAGAAACTTTCCAACAGCCAGTGATCTTAGTAACGCATAGAAACATGTAGCACCACCACTGCCGATGTGTGGAATCACGTGTTGTCTTAACTGGAAGAGAAAATGATGAATCTGAAACCCTTTTGTCTCCTCTTTGATTCCTCACTGGCAGTACAGCAAACAAACACCTATAGTGGGAATTCTGCTTTGTTAAAGTTTCAATGTCCGCTCTTGTTTTTTTCAGAGCAGCATCCGATACTGCTGGACCGGAATGGTGTTGACAATAGAGATGTCTGGAAAAAAAGGTCAATGCACTAGGAACAGAAAGCTAGCAGCTATTATGTGCTCTTGGAATATGCAAAGGCTTTGAATGACTATCAGTGCAATTGAACGAGAACAAGGGTTGTCGTCATTAATTGATGACTGAAGGCATTGCTGTCATTGTTCATGACAAAAAAAGAGAGGTGCAACTTCAATGGAACGTGGGCAAGTAGTGTTCCCAGCAAGAGACTGTGCAAACGTTCCCTTTCCATTATTGAAGCTCAACACTTATTCAAACAGATTTGTGAGTTGAGCTACTTCACCTTTACTGCTCTCAACTTCCTTTTGATAACAAGCCTCTAGCTAACCCTTGTCTTGATTTTCCATCTTCATCAGTCCATTAGACCTCAAGTAGGGGAACGTATGTTTCAACCGTGTGCATGCTTGATAAATGAATGAAATGCACAAATGGATGTAAAATGCCATATGTTTTATGCATGCTTGTTATTTGTTTCAAGGTTTCCTTATGACTAGGAATAGACCAGATCAGATTCTCTTAAGAAAGTTCTCACTGAGGACTCCAAACCTACAGGAACTTGAACCGATTTGGGGGAGAAATTTGATGCCATAAATCAGAATCAAAATAAACATTTCTCATAACAAAAAGATGATGAAATTGCCTTTTATTAATTGATAATATTAAAAGTACAATAAGTCAATCTTTCCAAAGCCTTGGACCGTCATATGCTGAGATCTCATTAATTCCATCTCTGATCAACCCAAAAAACTGATGGAATTCATTTCTGGTCATTGGCTCACCATCTGCTATTTGTTGGGCTAGGCCTTTTAATCCTAAAGCATAATTCTTGGCATCATCTGCTTGTACATGATAGCGCATAGTTTCAGAAGCCCAACGTTCTGCTTCTCTTTCTGCATTTTCTTTTTCTAATGATAAGGTTTGCTCAACAAAAAGCAAATGGTCGACATGCTCATCTAAATTGGCAATGACTAAATCTTGATTTTGATGTTGCTCTTGAAGTGATTCATTTTTCTCTTCCAATTTTAATACCATTTCCCCAGCTTTTGATGCTTTTCTAACCCATCTCTTCATGTTGACATCTTGCTTCCTCTTATCTTCTAACAAAAGTACATATTTTTCTTGTAATTGCTGGAACTGAAGTTGTTGATGTTGTAGCTGAGCTGACAAGTCATCCTTTTCTTGTTTTATGATAGCCAAAGTTTTCTCTCGAGTGGCTAAATTAGATTCTAACTTTCTTTTTTTAGCCCATAACTCTTCTACTTCAGCATTCAAACTTAGGTTATAAGATTCTTGTTGGGCGCGGACTTCTTCGTGTATGTCTTCAGTAGACTGAATCAAAGACCTGAGTGGCCCTTCAAAAGGAGGAACTTTGTACCCTTTCCCTCTCTTCTTTTGCCATATTGGATATCCTTCAGTTGTTTTTCCTTCTACTCTCTTAGCAGAAGTAACCCTACCAGGATGTTTCCATGCCTTCTTCACTAACTCCAATAATTTATTCGAGGTCTTGAAATCTTCATAAAATGTTCCCAGTTTGGTAGTCCTTGGAATAAACTGCTCAAATCCAAACTGTCGTAAGACCATGTTGGGACAGTAACTAATACAGCAGCGGGCTCCTATCAACGGGACCCATGGGTACTCACCACAGTATGTCAGATAACATTTGAAATAAAAGTATCGACTTCTCCAATGAAATGGAGATTTACTTAGACTCAAGAACATTGATTCCCATGTGGTTCTTCCTACTTCATGCAAGTGTTTTTCAGCAAAATTCTCCAGCTGAGAATAAAGATGCCATGGGGTACCAACCAAACCTGAAATCTTCCCCTCAATCATATGACTCACGGTCCAGACAAACAACAACTGCAAGCAACATCTTAAATGACCATTTCCGGCTTTTCTACAATAATTTAAGGATGAGAAAGTTTCTGCCAATATTGATGTAGCCGGGTTAATTTTAAGGGTCACCACATTTTTTAATACATTAACAGCCTCAAAATCGATCATTCCTTCGGTAGATGGGAAAAGAACCAAACCATATATCCCTAAGGCCAAAATTCTCAATCGAATTTCATTGCTTTCATCATGTAATCTCCTCTTGAATATGGCCTCTAATTCATTCCAAAACCAACCCTGGCTATTTCCTCGTTTAGTTGCATTTGATTTTGCTAGTTGACAGTCTGTCTGGGTAATCCAAGCAAAGTTAGAAAGTGCATGCTCTATAGGTGTGTAAAAGTACACCTTTTCTGACTTGGGACAATTTAGCAGGGATTCATACTCCTCGATAGTAGGAGTCATATCCACAGTATCAAATGTGAAGCACCGATATTCTGGATCCCAAAACCCTATCATGGCCTGAAAACAAGCATGTTGGACCCTGATCTTCAGTAAATATGATAGATCCCCATATTGTTTCTGAAAAGTGATTTGATCATGAGAGGATAACTTTTCCCAGCAGTCTAGCAGTTGTCCTGTACCAAGTGGTCTGTCATCTAATTTAACATGCTCTGGCAACTGAGACTCAAATTCTGATGGCAAACAATCCCCTTCATCATGTTGGCTCAATTCTGATCTGGTCAAAAATTCCTCAATAGTAATGGGTTTTTCCATCTCACACTTCCTGTAAGGATCGGTGGAGATTTAATGAGCACATGAAATGTATATGAACATGTATGTTCATGCATTTACATTTGTTCGTGTCCTAATGGGTATATCCTACTTGATAGGATCTAGCTCATAAGGTTTGGCTGAGTTTAGTCTATCCTTAAAGATATTTTTTGGTTCTTAGATTGCCCGAATTACTGGTGAAGTAATCGGCCTCTTAACCTTATACAACATGAGTAGGGGAGAAAGACTCCACAGTACTAGTTGCATAGGGTGAGTTACAATCCAAGCGAAAGTCCAAATGAGCATCAGTGGACATAAGTCACACTTGCCACTTGAATCTCTCTTTTCTAACCTTAAACAGGACAAGCTCGGGTCCAGAGCTTTTATGGGTTCACCGTGAAGTGTGTGAATACACAAATAAATAACATGTATGCATGTGACAATATGGAAAATTAAAAAGAATCACAGCATAAAATAAATAATGCAAATAAAAATAAATACCCAAAAATAAATAGCAATAAGAAAAAGCAAATGAAAAGCAAACACAAGCAGTTGGCTCAACCCTAAGTCCCTAGTGGAGTCACCATTCTGTCGATACACGACGTCGGGCGACGGCTCCCGCTTTTTTTGTTTATTTAACAAAAAGGGTTTTTTCTCAATTGGGGGAATAAAGATTTTATTGGAGTCGCCATCTAGTAATTTGAGGGAACTAGAAATCCCAAATTAGACACTGGTCCCAGAGATTCGGGTACGGGGTTAGTTATGATTAAGGGAAGGTAGACACCACCCTTAAAACATCCTTTCAAAAGAAAGGTTACCCTTACTTGTGTGTTTTTTATTTGATTCAAATGCGATTATATTTTGGGCTTATTTGTAATTATTTTTAAATGATTTACGTCGGTCCCTAAAAATAGGAGACACGTTAAAAATGACATCAGTCCCTAAAAATTAGGAGACTCGTCTAAAAACTGACGTTTTAACCCTAAAAAGGAGAATTACGTTTGGGTTACCAAAAGAAATAATGGAAATAATCCATATTTGGTATTTACATTTTTGACATCGGTCCTTTAAAAAAAGAGACGTGTCGACTTTGGTTTTTGTATTTTTTTTACAACATGCAAGAAAATTTACAAGCAT
Organism: Populus nigra; assembly: GCF_951802175.1. Classification (NCBI taxonomy): domain Eukaryota; kingdom Viridiplantae; phylum Streptophyta; class Magnoliopsida; order Malpighiales; family Salicaceae; genus Populus; species Populus nigra. The sequence goes on from NC_084859.1 coordinate 2,959,405, forward strand.
TTATATATAAAAAAGATCAAAAATACCAGTTGAAACCCAAAAAATTACCTGAGTGTCACTGTATAGGTAAAATACTGAAATACCCTCGAAGTTCTCCGAAAATTAAGAAAATACCACTGGCGGCGAGTGTGGCACACGCGCGGCTACTGTTGGCGGCGGGGAGATTTTCCAGCGAGATTTCTGGCCAACCGATGGTCCATCCTGGTGGATCTGATGTCGAGGATTCTGATGGTAGTGGTTTTGACGGTCGTTGATGGCTGATGAGTGAGAATCGACGACTTGAAGCTTCGGTGGCCGCCGACAATCACGGCCCTTTTTCGGCCAGATGAGGCCGTGAAAACGATGAAAACCACCGGGGTTTTTCTTTACAGCAGGGGAGAAACCTTTCTGTGGTGGTGCGGAGGCTGGAGACGGCCGGAAAGTGGAGATCGGATGGGAGAGAGAGCGTCGCCGGCGAGAGGAGAGAGAGGCTCTAAGATGTGCTATGGTGTAAACGCGTGCACGGTGCACCGATGCAGCTGAAGGCTGTGAATCGTTGGATTGCCGTTGAACTGATCCTGCGGCTGCGATTGGCTGGATCTGCAAGTTGATCGGACGGTTTGGATGAGCGGAGCTTTGATCTGGTGTGGCGCGGTGCTCTGAAAGCTCGGTACACCGGATGACGTGGCGCAACGGGATCAAATCTTGGAATATTTCAAAGGCTGAGATGTGTCGGGATATATTTGGTATTTTTCAAATTGTTTTTTTGTTAAACAATATCCTACTCTCGTGAAGAAAAACTAAAAAAAATATAACAGTTATTTCTTTCTTTTCTTTTCTTTTTCTCTTTGTTTTTCTTTGTTTTTCTTTCTTTTTCTTTCCCTCCCCCTCTGGCGAACTGTCACTGGCTATTTATAGCCACTCACAGGGGACATGCAAATCTTTAAATTTCTACAAATCTTATTTTTTAAATCACCGTTTGCTTTCGGCATTTGTTTAATCACTGTTTGCTTTCGGCGCAACGCATTGCGCCGTTTGACAATTTTTTTATTTTATTTTATTTTATTTTTTATTATGTATAATAATATATATTTATATAGGTAAAATTAAAAACTCTATTTAGTATTAGAAAAAACCTGATTCAACCACTAAAAATCCATTTTAATGACCGAAAATTATGTTGAAACACTAGGAAAAAAACTTTTGATGGGTATCAACCTAGTGAACCGGGTTTTGGTCGAAAATGATGGTTTTTGACCCGAAACAGCTCGAAACTCATTTTTTACCCTGGACGACATGGTTTGACCCGTATTGACCCAGTGGACTCAATTTTGGTTGGAAATGACAGTTTTGACCCGAAACAGCCCGAAACTCATGTTTTACCCTGGTCGACACGGTTTGACCCGTATTGACCCGGTGGACTCGGTTTTGGTAAAAAATGACGGTTTTGACCCGAAACGGCCCAAAACTCATTTTTTACCCTGGTCGACACGGTTTGACCCGTATTGACCCGGTGGACTCGGTTTTAACCAAAAATGACGGTTTTGACCTGAAACGGCCCGAAACGCATTTTTTACCCTGGTCGACATGGTTTGACCCGTATTGACCCGGTGGACTCGGTTTTGATGGAAAGATGCGGTTGACTCGAGAAAAGTATATTTTTGAATTTTTAAACTTTTTTCTTAATTTTTTTGGATTTTTATAAATAATAATAGAAATAAAATAACATTCGAGAAAATCTTGGTGGATCCAAAATTGGGTTACAACAGATACATCTGTGCTTTTGATAGCCTCATGGAAAGTTAATGGCTCTCCATCCTCTGTTGGAAGACAATATGCAATATTGCTCTCAGTACTATATTCTGAGTGCCAAGCCGGTGGTCTTCTTTCACGAGTCGATCGCCGAACTTCAGGAGTTTCAGACTCTATTTGTTCTTGCTCTTCATGCTCTGTGTAGCTTCAGAAGAAGTATGATTCTGAGTATTTTAAATCAGGACTGCTGTAGTCTCCTTTAGAATGCTATTATGTTCTTCCATTTGCATTTTACCTTCTGCAAATATGACATCTCTGTTGATGACTACTTTATGGGCAGTGGGATCCCACAAGCGATACCCCTTTCACTCCATCAACATATCCCAAGAATACACATTTTCTGGATTTTGAATCCAGCTTGCTAACTTCTTGTGTATTGTACATCACGTACACAGGACTTCCAAATATATGTAATCGAGAATAATCAGCTGGCTTCCCAGTCCACATCTCCATCGGTGTCTTCAACTCAATTGCAGTTGATGGAGATCGATTTATCACATAACAGGTGGTATTGACTGCTTCTGCCCAGAATGACTTTCCTAGACCTGCAGCCTTCAACATTGCTCTTGTTCTTTCTAATAGAGTTTTGTTCATCCGCTCTGCCACTCCATTTTGTTGTGGAGTGTATGCCGTTGTGAACTGCCTTTTGATACCTTCATGTTGACAGAAGTTATCAAATTCATCACTGGTATATTCTCCTCCATTGTCAGTCCTCAAACATTTGATCTTCTTTTCAGATTCAAGTTCCACCCGCGCTTTGAAAGTTTTAAAGACTGTGAACACATCTGCCTTCCTTCTAATTGGATACACCCAACATCTCCGGGAGAAGTCATCTATGAATGATACAAAGTATCTTGCTCCTCCCAAGGATACAACCGGTGATTGCCAAACATCAGAGTGAATCAGGTCTAAGATGCATTTGCTCTTAGTTGTTGATGTGCCAAACTTCAACCTGTGATGTTTGCTTGTAACACAATGCTCACAAAAGGGTAAAGTAACCTTTGTAAGCCCATGGAGTAACTTCTGATCAGAGAGAACTTTCAAACCTTTCTCTGACATGTGGCCTAGTTTTTGATGCCACATCATCGTCTTCTCTTTGCAGGACTGGCTGATGCAATTGATGCATCTGCCCCATGATGTGTTTCTCCCATTAATACAAACATGTTTGCAGCTGTCTTTCTCGCCTTTAAAACCACCAGCGCTCCTTTGACAATTTTCATTATTCCATTGTCTGTTCGAATCTTACAACCAAGACTATCAAATTGTCCTACGGACAAAAGATTCTTCTTTAAGTCTTTCACATGTCGCACTCCTGAAATAGTGCGAATTAAGCCATCATACATCTTCAATTTGATGGTGCCAATACCAGCAATCTCTACAGCATGATTATCACCCATGAACACTTTGCCTCCAGAGATGGGTTCATATGTATGGAACCAATCTCGATTAGGAGTCATATGCCATGTTGCTCCTGAATCCATTAGCCAGACCTCAGTAAGCTCTTCTTTATCTATAAAGATTGTCGCTGCTTCACTATATAAAACCTCCCCATCTTCTGAGGTGCTTGCAACACATCCTTGAGGTTTTGATGACTCTACAGTGTTCTATATACCCTTTTTAAACCAACAATCCTTTTTGAAGTGCCCTTTTCTGCCACAGTTGTAGCATTTCACAGTCTTCTTGCTTCTTGATTTGTACCTCCCTTGCCTTTGACTCCCACTGGAGCCACGCTCCGTTGATCTCCCTCTTGACACCAATAATGCCTCTGCTTGGTTTGAACTATTTCTGTCTCCTTTATTTTTGCGCCTATTTTCTTCTTCCAAGATGACGGCTGCAACATCATCAAAGACTAAATAGTCTGTGAGGATATTATTGGTTAAGTTGATAATGAGCTGATCATACGAATCTGGAAGACTTTGAAGTAGAAGCTCTGCACGTTCACTTTCCTCTATTTGTTGACCCAACGTAGTGAGTTGTGAAAATAGAGTTCTTATTGTGTTGATGTGGTTAGTCACCGCTATGGTTTCTGCCATTCGAAGGGTATAAAGTCTCCGCTTTAAGAAAATCTTATTGTGCAAAGACTTGGACTCATATAGCTTTGTTAGAGTCTCTCATATCTCCTTAGCTGTTTTCTTCTCCGCCACACTTGATAATACTTCATCAGCTAATGCTAAATGTATGTTAGCAATAGCATTGCCATCCATCTCATTCCATTTTGCATTATCAGTGATCTCCGCGGGTCGATCCCCAATTGCTGCCAAGCAATTGTCTTTCCTTAAGATTGCCTTGATTCTCATTTTCCACAATGAAAAATTGCTCCCCTTGAACCTCTCAATCTCGTACTTTGCTGCCATTTTATTCACCGTGATCTATTCAGCTATCACCGTTTCACCGATCTGTAACGTATATAGAACTAGTATCGTGTAAATAATACTTCACCAAGTAAGTTCTCAGGAAAGATTGGAGGGGTCATAAACGGTCCCGCTTAAAACCCAATCTCCTTAGACAGAACTTCCTAGCCTGTATTTATTCACCGCACTGATTTTCTATAGACGCCAACAGTATCGTATGTAAACAGTATCGTATGGATGAATAGTGCCGTATAGGTGAATAGTGTCGTAGACGTGAATAGTAGCCGTATACGCGAATGACTTTTGTGTATTGACAACACCAACCAAGAAGGCTCTGATACCACTGTTAGGATACTGACATGCAAACCTGACAAGATAAAAGGCAAGGGATAGGATAAAATGAGAAATGAGACACACAAGAATTTACGTGGTTCACCCAATTAGGCTACGTCCACGGGCAAGTATAGAAGAATTTTACTAAGTAATGTGGGAATTACAACCTCTCTCATGTAATAGAAGAACAACTAAGAATCTCTCTATTACTAAGAGAAAACACCTCACTTACTCTCTCACAAATACCTCACAACTTTGTGGGATTACTCTCTCTTCACTCTCCTCTTCTTCTTCTCTAACTTGGTGTGCAAAATAAACTTGAAGGCATTGCCTATTTATAAGCAAGAGTGAGGGGACAAATGTCATAAATCATGGCACCAATTATGCCACAAATTATGCCATAAATCATGGCACCTAATTATGCCAACAACTCCACTAATATTTGTCTTCCACCAATTAATTAAGTGGTGGCTTCATAGAAAATTACCATATGGCTTGAGGAAAAGATTTATACTACCGCCACCAATCAAGTATTTGCCTAATGCAAGGTTTGATAATTACGATATTCTCTAGAGATGAATATAGACATGCATTTATACATGTACAAATGTGTGTGTAGTGTGCCTATACTTCCTCACCGTTCATTCGATATGCAAGGCTGATTGGGAGTGACCATGTTCAAGTACAAGGGAAGTGTGCAAAAAGAAAATTGTGAATCAATACATAAAATAATTAAATTAAAAGAGAGGAGAAAGAAGTATATCCTCACAAAAGATGAAATGATAGAGCATATATCAATTTTCCCCCTTCTCTTGTAACATGGATTGCTCCAAGAGCTAATGTTTTGTTATTGATATTTGATTTCAATCTGATTATCTATATAAAATATGTCTAGAGATTCTTTCGATGGAGATCAAGTCTCAAAACGCCATGCCCACTGCCCCCATGGATCCAGTAGGTAATAATGCTGCTGAGCATTGAATTTCTAGACATCTTACCTTTTATTTTTCTTCTCGATTTGTTATCAAACTCTTTTACATTTTGTTGTTGCATATTGCTATGTATATCGCCTTGCTGAAAAAATCTTATGATCACCTCCACGATGCTAATTTTTTAATGCATGTGAAGTGTTTCATCTTTAACTTGTTAAGGGACAAGGACTCTGATGCATGACTATTTTATATTTTATGACTGAGATGGTAGATTTTAAAGATTTTCTTGTTTAGGAGGTAAGACGTCACTTTCTTGCCTTTCTTCCGAGAGAAAGTATTTGATCCTTTTTTAATATATAATAGTGTTTTCGAGCATTGAACTTTTGTTTTCAGCCGCCTTTTCTTCCCCCAACCCTGAAAATTGTTAGAGGACACTTTTATCCATCCTAATTCTGTTGCTCTTAACTTTATATGTGAACTGCCGATGTTTCATTTGTCTTCCTTGTTCAATGCCTTCTTTTTTTCTTTGACATGGTTTTCCTTTTTGCCTTTTATCTTGAACAACATCCCATAACATGTTGTTCAGCCTCGAGCATGCAAAATTGCATGGCATTTAATGGAGTTCAAAGTTCTGCCTCCTATCTCCAGTGTAACCTAGACTATCCCCAACAATGTTGTCCACATGCAGAGTATCCCTGGTGTTTCACAGAGAACTCAGTGGAAAATTCAACAGGGAATCCCTCCACTATGTTTGCCCGGGTATGAGCTTGTCATGTTGAATCATCTCTTCTAGAATTTTGTCGAACATAACCTTCTAATGACTACCACTTATGTTTGTGCAATAAAACATCAACTTTGACAATCGCCCTTTCTTGACGTGGTAAATGGAGACAATTTTCTCTTAACCTAGCCTGTCTGTAAGCATGGTTGATGGCTTGTTTTTTTTACTGATGGTTCCACATAACGTCAAGAAAAACCACCCTTGAAGCAGCAAAATATGTATTCCTTCATAACAAGTCTTGGTTGATACGAACAGCACTTTTGTCTTGCTACTTGCATTGTTAAAATGCTTCATCAATGTTTAACTTTCATCTACTTTAAGCTTTCTCTGAATATATAATTTATTCTCTTTGGATCCAACTAGATTTTAACTCAAGCTACTTGATTACTATGAAGATGATGATTCTGATTAAAAGGTGTTAAATTAATTTGGATGTAATTTTCATTCTGTAATAAAATTGAAATTATGTAAGAAATTTGTTGGTGCTTCGTTATACATTATATTTACATTTTTTGGATAATATTTTATGTGTTTTAGAGATTTATTCATTGTTTGAATAATTCCACAGATGTTATTTTTTTAATTGTGGTTGTGGATTTAATGTAAGCAATTATTGGCTTGAAGATACTTAGTATTGTTATTATTATTGTTGTTGTATGTTTAGGTTGGATTGATTATAAAAAATAACCAAAAGTAGTAAAAACACCATCAGAATCGCCAAAAGACAGCTCCATTCTGTTAACATTTTCATCGGTAATTTTGTACCCTTCTCATTGAAAAGTTACAGAAGGTTTGGGTATTCATAACGGAATCAACAACTAAAAATTATGTTAAAAATTAATTTTCAATGGACTTGCTCATGCAAAATGGGCAATAAAATCTAATTTTTTAGTGCGAATAATCCATCAATATTTTTGTCAGCAACAAAAATTACCAATAGAAATGTTGATAAAATGACAATTCTTGACGAGTAACTTGTTAACAATAGGTTTTCATAAAAAATTCTATTGGAAATTAAAATACTGGCAAAAATTTCCTTGTCACTGACAGAATATTCTATTATTGTTTTCTAATTTTTTGATGGTGCTTAAATTCATTATAGTGTAAATTAGTTTGAAGTTTGTATGCTACTTGCTTGAATATATTTAATAATCTCAATATGCAAATCCTAATTTTTTTGTAAAAACAACTCGGTCGCCTCAAACACCCTTGCATGAAGAGACATGCATGAAGAGGCATTAAAAAAGATCTAGACTTTCTAGGTTTATAACCATGGTAGACTTCAAATGTACTCATGTCTATTAAACAATTGATCGAGCTATTATAAAAAAAATTGGGTTATCAAAAGAACTCAATTTTTATTTTTATTATGATCACTCACTAAACATCTTAAAATAATGCTTAAACCTCAATTGATCATATTAGTTCGGCCACTTTTTTGTGGGTTGTAGGTACTGAAGAATTTTAACTTAGGATCAATCATGTTCTAAAAGGTTTACCAAAAGTAACTCATAAAATGCACACTCTTATAAGAGATTATGGTTTTGTAAAAGACTATACAACTTGACAATCTCATCAAAATAGAATTTGGATTTTAAAAAATCAAGGTAATATTTTTTTTTAATATTAAGACAACAACATATTAGATCAATCAAGGCTTTGTGACTTAACTTGTCAAACCTGTGACTCAGGTCATAAACTCTACTAGGTTTAATAACTCTTTAAAAAAAACTATTTTTATTTAATTATATTATAATAAAAATAGACACTCATAAAATTAAGCACTAACCAAATACCAGAATGTTTGTTTGAAACTAGGATAATCTTATAAAAATTAAATCAAAATAAATCATGAAAGTCAATTCAAAATTAATTAATTATTAAAGAATAAAATTTTAAAAAATATAGCAAAAAGGTGATTCCCTATCAAATATTTTAGTGTTTGATTCTTTTAGTGATGTTGGTAAATTTTCTTTAAAAAAAAACTTTTTTCATATCATTTGTTTAGATCTACTTAAAATTGTATTAAACTAGTATTTTAGATATGGATCGACAATGATGGAAAGTTACTACATCATTGGTTTGATGATAAAAAAGGTAACACAATTATATTACTTTTCTAAAAAAACTAGAATGTTTTTTTATATTGTTCATATTATTTAATTCATATGATAACAACATTATGTCGTAGCTCAATTGGTTGACATACCTGTGTAAACCTAGGAATTGTGGGTTCGAGAGATTGAAGAGGCAACTAAAAACAAACAATATGTCGTCTATGTTTTCCTTTTTTAAAAAAAGGCTTAATAAAAAATATAAAGTGAGCCTTGCTTTATAAATTTTTATTTGAATTTTAAAAATTGTTTTCAATTATTATATATGTGACATAAAATGTTTTTTCATGAAAGTTCAATCCAAATCACATTTTTATTCTTAGAATTTTTAAATATATTTTGAACATGATTTTATCATATTTATAATTTTTTAACTTTCAATCACACATAAAAATATAAACATACTATTTTGATATTTTTTTTAATTTGTTGTGACAATTATAGAATATTTTTTTCATAGAAACAATGATTCTAGTTAAGAAAAAAAAACTTGCATTCACTAAGATAAATAAAAAATATGTTAATAAAAAAAATTATCTTGATAGAGAACAATTCACTGTATTTTCAGATTTAATAATAATGTCAAAAAATTTCCTTAGACTTTGATATTTTGTTTTTCTTTTAAAGTTTTTTGATCTCCACAATGTAGCACTAGCATACAAACTTGTATATTTTTAAAGTAGTATTTAGTTACTATTCGAGACAATAAAGACAAAGATAGAGGAGACAAGACATAAAACAAGATGGAGATAAAATTGTGTTCAGTAATGATGTATAAAACAAAGTGACTATTTTTGTATACTGTTTGATTATGGTGGACAAGAAAGAATAAAATATAAAAAAATATTTTACATTTAATATGTATTGTTGTCAAACTTATATATGTCTTAGTTGAGTTTTAAAATTATGACAATAATCATTTTTTTACCTTTATATGTCTTAGTTGGACAATTTGGAATTGAGTGTTTTTTATAAGGATATTTTAGGAATAAAAAATAAAAAATATTAACTTTAGAGACATGTCCCCTTTATACCTCATGTTTTAAAAATATAAAAATTCATTTCAAAATTATTTCAGAAACAAATTTATTTTATGTTTATCTTTATATTTATCTTTTTAACCAAACATATTTATGTTTGTATTGTTTCCATCCTTTTAGGATAATGACCGAACACTAACTAAAAGATCTACAACTGTCAAGGACAAACTTGGCTTTATTTTATCTTTAATTTCTTCTCAGTGATGTCTCACCTATTTGTAGAGGCACTTGATCAAAACTTAGTTGATTCAAATGTAGACTTTGAGAGAAAAAAAAAATCATAGAGTAATGTTTGAATCTTGGTGTTTTTTATTGGCTTAAAAAAATTACCAACCCACCAAAACCTGTTAATTTAAAATTTTAGTTGAATCAAGCTTTAAACTGGATATAATATCTATGATTTTATAAAATTACTATGAACTTCCCTTCTATGTCTTCTTATTTACTCATTTGATTTTATGATGTTAAGATGTTCACATTTATATCATGATTAAACTCTAGGGTATTATTGAGTTATTGTCTTAGGATAAAAAGGATGAAGACAATAGAGATAAAATTGTGTTTGGTTGAAAAGATAGAGATATAAAAATAATTTATTCATAGGATAATTTTAGAGTAAATTTATGTACTTTCAAAATAGAAGGTAGAAATAAAATATATCTTCATAAGAAATATGTATTATTTTTATTTGTAAAATATCATTGTAAAAAAATTTTAATTTCAAAATTATCCGATTAAGACATGTGAGAATAAAAAAAGTTATTATTGTAGTTTTAAAACCCAACGTGAGAGTTGGCTTGGAATAAGATATGTGATCTTTGTTAATCTAAGTTAAAATAAGAATAAAAATAATTATTATCATAATTGTAAAATTCAACTTAAAGGTTTTGGGTTGATCATTGACTTGTATCAATAAAATAATATAAATGTTTTTGCCTTCTTTCATTTGTATTCATAGTTTTCGTCTTTTTTTTTATCCATAACAGAAACGAAATTCCATCTGGTTGATAACATATAGAAACTTCATGTTCAAGCCTTTCTCTTGTCATTTATTTTAAATAAATTGAAACACAATTGCGAGAAGAAAAGGAAGAAGATGACATGTGATCCTGGTGCCATGCAACATTTTGACATTAACAATATTTTGATATTTCCATTAATTTATAATATACAAATATATTTCCACGTTTCTTTTATTTGGATATAACATTTTTCCAATCGAATTTGTTTTTTTTTGAAATTCTATGTTCATGATATTTTTTAACAATAAAAATAGCATTGAATGAGTTTATACTTCAATTAAAACTAAAAATGTGTTAAGTACAATGGACTGTACATGATAATATAAATACTAAACAATGTGTAATTAGACTGAATTGAAGTTTTTTTGATATTTAATAACTAACAAGTTTTTCGATATTCTAGGTAAATAATTCATTTTGCTAAAATAATAATAATAATAATAATCACCTTAAAACATTCTAATTAAAAAAGAATATTTCAAGTTTATTTTTAATGATTACTTATACAATGAATTTTTCAATATTTCAAGTTTTTCGTATAATAATTTTTGTACAAATTTTTTATCCGGGGAAACTATGGAGTATGGACAAGTAAAAGATCAATCCTTATCATGTCCAAAGTGTATATCAAACATTTTACAACTTGCCATCTGCAACAAATATATCACAACTTGTTTTTATTGTAGAAAAAAAAAAAAAAAAAAAGAAATAGGAATCTGGAAAAGAATAGTCATCTACTTCACTTGAGTCCAGCATTCCTTACCTCTCCCGGCCTTCCCTCCCTCCCTCCCTCCTCCGCCTATCGGAAACCGCCGCCGCCAATAAGGCTTCAGATTTCTGCCAGGTGCTTCCTTTGCTATCATGTTTTTGTTTTTAAAATTTATGGGTGTTTTCATTTATTTCATTGTAATTATTATTCAGAGACAGAAATTCTATTTTAATAATTAAATTAAAAAAACAAATAATCGATCCGATGAAATCTCTGCTAGTGAACGCAATTCGATTTTAATAAGTAAATTAAAAAAATATATAACCGGATCGGATGAAATCGCTGCTCGTGAACGCAATTCAAAGAAACGCACAATCAGCTGATTCTAATATTTTCTTTTTCAACCCCCCCCCCCCCATAATTTACATGATATTATCCGATTTTTCTCACAGTTATTGTTGTAATAATCAAGCCCTAAATTCTTGAACCCAAATTTATTTTATTTTATTTTTAAGTTGAGAATAGAAATCAATTCAAATCTTTTAGGCTCGATCGATAATTTGTTAATTAGTTTATGCAGCAGCTGGAGTGGAAGGGATATTACTGCCGGAATGGCCGAAAAATGAGCTGTTTGGTTGATTCTTCTTTTTTGGAATTTACTGAATTCTTCAAAATTATTGTGTTTTTAACAACAAATCGATATCCTTGGGTTTTATGCTCGCTCACACATGGAAAAAAGAAAGAAAGAAAAGAACTTTAAATTTTATAATTTGGTCATGTTAACGTTAAAAAAATAAAAATAACAGGTCTGCCTTGATAACCCTACATGATATATCTTTCTTTTTAGGACTGCTCAGCTGGTCTTGAGTATGAGGTGAAAGCTTGAGAGCATGTGGAAGTGTAAAACAAATGACTTCGTTCACTTCACCCCAAAGGCGTACCTGTGCGTCTAGTTAGGAAGAACATTTTATAACTTACCTCAAGGTCGAGCATGGTCAGGGTTATTGTGTTGTCTATTCCAAGAAAGATGTGCCTGTAAATTTAATCTTATTTCAACAAGAGTTGTTAAGTTGATTCTTATCAGTCTGCTCATTAGAGTTGATGATAACATGAAATATTCATGGTTAATGCTTGTTGTTTTCTTCTTCATTTTCCTAGCTTAAAACATCCTAGACAATCTCTTTGGGATGGGTTATTGTTTGTGGCCTCTTCATGTTCTATTTGCTGGGGTATTTAGACTACTGATATTCATCGGGATTTGAAAAGCCTTGTTTTATGACTTTGTTTTGTTTTCTTCTTCTTTCTTTATTCTTTTGGGGATGTGGTATTCTCTTTGTTCTATTTACACTATATGCTCCCTACAACATTTAGTCTTTCAGAAAAGTTAATACATGCATAAATAACAAGAACAGGAGGGGAGGGGGAGGGGGTTTGACTGTATGTATTTGCTTGCGAGTAAAAATTGGTAAGCACCTGAAAAAGGTCCTGTGCCGAATCTAAATTGGTAAGATGTGATATACTGATATCTAGAAAGATAACTTAATCTATCTATTGAAGTAAAGCATTTAAATGCGTATACAGTGTTTTTGGAACATTAAATATCTTATTTGATCAGAATCTGTGAACCTAAAACCACAATGAATACTGCAAGTTTGTCATTGTAAACATTGCATCGATGATGTATCACAAGTGTTGCTCGAAAACATCAAGTTAAAATTGAAGCACCATGAGTTTCTCTATGGCTTGGTTTACCAACACTCACCATCTGTTGGTGCGGCAAGTTATGAACTAGCTGGCTAGTTTTTTGCTTCCTTGGTTTTAGAAGCACCATGAAGATTCAGGCCCAAATCTTGCTTATAATACCTGAATACCCGAATACCCAAGATCCTAGCACCTTGCCCTGAATGGTCGTGTGTGTTTGTTATGGCTGTTCAGATTTTATGCATCCATATTTGGTAGAATTCTTTAATAAAGTACATGCTATTAGATGGAAGTTCTTTTTAAATCTATTCAAGTCTGAATAAACTGATATTCCAATTTTCATGACTTTGATGTGCTCTTACTCTTCTGCTGTTCCTGACTTTCGTTTTAGGGTCTATTCTAACGTGCAATATAATTTTTTTTTTTTTGTGGTGATAGAAGTGATTTTTTTTTGTTGGCCAAAACCCCATGGATGCCAATAATTGGAGGCCCACTGCCCCAGGCAGAGAACCTGTGATGGACACAGGTGATTGGAGAACTCAATTGCAGCCTGACTCACGGCAAAGAATAGTCAACAAAATGTAAGTATCTGTTTGCTAATATGTGCAAGTGCTGCAAAATAGTATATCTTGTATTTAAATGAAAGAAAAAGAGAAGGGCGAAAGGTTAATTAAAATCAACAGGACTGCCATGAGGCAACCTCAAGTATCATACACCTCTGTTTTTGTCTTTTTCATTTTTCACTTGTTTCTCACAAGAAGTGAACTTGAGGGAATAAAAAGTGCTGGGAAGTAATTTTTGTTGGAACTTCTTGTGTAACATCTTCTTTTGATGATGACCTCTTGGATGGCTGCATGAAGCTTGTTCCGCTTTAAATTTCAAGGTTAATCTATTGCCATGAGCATTGCTGTTTCAATGTCAACCTTGAGTTGCAACTGAACTTAAATGAATAGTGTTGGATTTGGGCCTTCTATTTGCTTTAACTTCTACAAGATTGAAATGATAGTGATCTTAAAGTACAAAAGCAGCAGACAAAAATCAATTAGCCACAATAGTGTATGGTTTCCTAGTTTCTCAGTATAAAGTTGAGTGTTTCGGTGATATCTCTACATCCAAAATCATATAGACAGCTACTGTTGGCACTTGCAGTAGCCAATGAGCACTGTAGAGTATATATTGCAGCGTGAGATAAGGTTAACTCATTGTATTTTCATAAATTAAAAGGATTTCTCTTCTTTTCTTTGTCAATTACAGTGCATGTATATAAGTTTTCTTACTCAGAGTAAATGCTATTGTAATGTTTTTACAGAGTTCCCCTGGTTTGCAACTAATGCACTTATATATCTTGGAGCATAGCCATAGCCATAAATGGAAGGTTCTTCCAGTTCAAGAAAATTAACCATGAAGCTCGTAACTAAAATTTTAGACAGAAGGGTGGCCAAGTAAACTCCTACCTCTGGAATAATACGGGGAAAGGAAGTAAAAATAGATGTCTGTATTTTGATGCCATATATTACTTGACTGACACTCGGCTATATTGTTATTTGTTTTTACTTTTTGCTAATAATTCTGTTGTACATATTTCTGATATTGGTGTGGTGTATGAGTTCACGGTTCTTTCTCACTACTGCTAACTTCTCTATACCTGCCTTGTCATTAAAAATTAAATGCAATGTTTTACATGTACAGAATGGAGACATTAAAGAGGCATCTTCCGTTTTCTGGTCAGGAGGGATTACAAGAACTCAAGAAAATTGCCATACGGTTTGAGGAAAAGATTTATACTTCCGCCACCAATCAGGTATTCAGCTAATGCTAGGTTCAATAATTTGGATATTCTCTAGACACGAATATACACATGCATAAGTTTGTGGATTCATGCTTGTACACATGTGTGTGTAGTGTGTCCACACTTCCTCACTGGTCATTCTGTAGAAGTTCTCATCTTTTCGTTAATTCTCTTGACAAGTGTTTTATTTATCGTGACCAAGGTCCTTTTCAAGTACAAGGGAAGTGTGTAAAATGCAAATAATGAATCAATTCATAAATAATTAAATAAAAAGAGGGGACACAGAAGTATATCCTCACAAAAGATGCAAATACAGAAAGCCTAGCATATTAGAAAGAGCATATATCTCTTTTCCCCCTTCTCTTGTAACATGGACTGCTCAGAGATCTAATGTTTTGTTATTGATATCTGATTTCAGTTTGATTATCTGCGTAAAATATCTCTGAAGATGCTTACAATGGAGACCAAGTCTCAAAATACCATACCCGCTGGCAATGGTAACAAACCCCTGGATCCAGGAGGTAATAATGCTATCCAGCCTTCAATGATGCAAACCGTCTCTGGTCTTCAACAGAACCAACCATCTTCTGTTCAACAGTTAACACAACCAATGCTCCAGCAACATCCACAATCAGTCCTCAGGCAGCAGCAACAACCTCAACAGTTTGCTGGTATTCATCAGCAGCAAACACCAATGATGCAGCAGCCACTATTGCCTCCACAACAGCAGCTAATGGGGCAACAATCAAATACCACTAACATGTTGCTAAATCAGTTAATTGGACAGCAAAACATTGTTGGGGACTTGCAGCAGCAGCAGCAGCAGAGATTGCTAGGGCAGCAGAATAACCTTCAAAATCTGCAGCAGCAGCAGTTAATGGCTCAACAAAATAACCTCTCAAGCATGCATCAGCAACAGTTGGGCCCTCAAAGTAATGTCACTGGTTTACAGCAACAGCCGTTGCTTGGAGCTCAGCCTAGTAACTCAAGCATGCAATCTAATCAGCCCTGTCTACACATGCTGCAACAGCCCAAGGTTACGCTGCAGCAGCAAGCACAACAAAGTGGAAGTGCTTTGTTGCCGAATCAAGGGCTGCAGTCCCACTCACAGCTGCCACAGCAGCAATTGATGGCACAGATTCAATCACAGCCTGGACAGCTGCAACAGCAATCAAATCCATCACAACATGATCTGCAGCAAAGGCTTCAAGCATCAGGCTCCTTGCTTCAACAGTCAAATGTGATTGATCAGCAAAAGCAGTTATATCAACCTCAAAGAGCCCTTCCAGAAACGTCCTCAAGTAAGTTTTTCTCATCCTTGCAGCTTTCTAACCTTGCTTTTGCAGCTTTGTGCTTTCATGTTAGATTATAACATATTTATTTAAATTTCTTGAAAATACAATAATGGTTCAAGTCAGTAATGCTCTTTTTGGTAGCTTTATGAGCTACGGCTACCACTTATGGCATCAGAAATGCCACTGCTATTGGAACCATTGCAATCACACATACATTTGTTACGACATCATGCCATCCAGTGCATTGCACCAACTGTTCACCTCTCATAATGGTTCAAGTCAGCAATGGTCTTTTGGTAGTTCTATGTGCTACTGATGCCACTGCTATTGAAACCATTGCAATCACACTCATTTGTTACCACATCATGCCCTCCAGCTCGTTGCACCAACTGTTCACCTCTCATTTTGAATTAAACGGATGTGAATTTTAAAAATATATGTATAACTGGACAATGCATTTGACGCTAGGGTAACTAATCATCAGCCAATTGATTTTTATGGGAAGAAAGAAATTGGCAAGTGGATTAACTCTGAGGCACTTAAGGTTTGGTGTGCTGATAAATCATCACCTTGCTGGAAAAATCTCATGATCACCTCCTCGGTGCTAATTCTGCAAGGCATGTGAAGTGTTTCATCCTTAACTTGTTAAGGAACAAGGACTGTGATGCATGACTATCTATATTTTATGATTGAGATGGTTTTTAAAGATTTTCCTGGTTAGGAGGTAAAGTGTCACTTTCAAGCTTTTCTTCCATGATAAGTTTTTTGAGCCGTTTTTTGTTAATATATAATGATCACTTGTTTTTTTTAATATATAAAGAATAAGGAGCTTTATTAGGTTTTCCCTATCCTAGATAGGACCATTCATTTTTATTTTTTTTACTAATGGTCCTATCTAGGATAGGGAAAACCTAATAAAGCTCCTTATTCTTTAGGAACAATAAAATACTAAATAGAAATAAAACCAAGACCTACAACATTCCATAATTTTCAGCAAGTGTGAAAATTACAGAAATGCCCTTGTGTGCAGAAAACATTAAAAAAATACATGAATTCTAATCTTTTTTTTGCCTGCATCAAAATTTTTGTAGCGTCCCTAGATTCTACAGATCAGCAATGCTTTTTTGGTAGTTTTATGTGCTACTGATGCCACTGCTATTGAAACCTTTGCAATCATACTCATTTGTTAACACATCATGCCCTCCAGCTCGTTGCACCAACTGTTCACCTCTCATTTTGAATTTAACGGATGTGAATTTTAAAAATAAATGTATGACTGGACAATGCATTTGACGCTAGGGTAACTAATCATCAGCCAATTGATTTTTATGGGAAGAAAGAAGTGGATTAACTCTGAGGCACTTATGGTTTGGTGTGCTGATAAATCATCACCTTGCTGGAAAAATCTCATGATCACCTCCTCAATGCTAATTCTGTAAGGCATGTGATGTATTTCATCCTTAACTTGTTAAGGAACAAGGACTATGATGCATGACTATCTATATTTTATGATTGAGATGGTTTTAAAAGATTTTCCTGGTTAGGAGGTAAAGTGTCACTTTCGAGCTTTTCTTCCATGATAAGTTTTTTGAGCCTTTTTTTTTTTTAATATATAATGATCACTTGTTTTTTTTTTTTTTTTTTTTTGGGGGGGGGGGGGCGGTTTCTCTGTCTGTTTGAATGATTACATAACGTTGAGATGGAGTTCCTAGTACTCCAAGCTCCAAGTCCAAAAAGGACTTGTATTTCTATTTAGGAAAATACTAATGGTCCTATCTAGGATAGGGAAAACCTAATAAAGCTCCTTATTCTTTAGGAACAATAAAATACTAAATAGAAATAAAACCAAGACCTACAACATTCCATAATTTTCAGCAAGTGTGAAAATTACAGAAATAGCCTTGTGTGCGGAAAACATTAAAAAAAATACATGAATTCTAATCTTTTTTTTGCCTGCATCAAAATTTTTGTAGCGTCCCTAGATTCTACAGCAGAGACTGGACATGCAAATGGTGCTGATTGGCAAGAGGAGATCTACCAAAAGGTAATTTCTGTGGTTTACTGTTCATTAGATGAAGTTCATGTATGTCACAGTCTTGCAAGATTTCAATGGGAAAGGTCTCCTGGAATTTGGTACAAGGGAGTTTTATTCAGCTATGGTTGCGATTAGTTAGGAAGCATTGTAAGTTCCATGATTGCAGCAACTAAGAAACGATAAATTACTGATAAGATGATTAAGGGTAAAATATTCAGATTTCTAGGTCAAGAGGGTTATTTTCTTGGTACTGACACAACAATTTTTTCTATTGCAAATCTCTCCCTTTCGATTTTTTCCCTGTATTTCCATACATTTATTGTGTGGTGAGTTATTATTTTATTATTTCCAACAAGTCCAATTGACAATACTTCTTACTGTAATAGACAGACTTGAAAACAAGAGTGAACTGCTTCAGAATAGTCATCGTTATATTTGGTTAAGTGAACAGTTATTTTCAGGATTACAATCAAATTTGCTCTGAAACATGTGACCATGGAAGAAAGGAAAATAAGTGGACCTAATCCATTGAATCATGACCATGTCCAGTATTGTTGAATTTTTTAGAAAACGGGGTTGAAATTCTGAATCGTTTAATGGCTGTAGTTGCAATTCATAACTGCATATTCGATGAGGTCAATTTTTTTGTGCCTGGGAGGGTACTAAAACGGGAATAGGAGTGGTTGTTGATAATTAGGATATAAGGGTTATAAATCCAATGTTATAAAGCTAAGAAGTGTTTACCAAAGTCGTGGCATCCATTGACTTGAGTTAGAACAATAGAAAACAATGGTGACTGTAGTTTGCCGTGAGACAAAGTAACTGAACTTGACCAACCCCTGAATCTTGTCTGAAGTGGTAACTACACAATCCTTTGCATCTTTGCATGCAATCAATAACGATATTCTCTTTCGAGTTTTCAGCATTGATTCCACTCTGCTATTTTTATCTCAAACAATAAAAGCTGTCCTCTGCCATTTTATTTATTTATTTATTATCAATTCTCTCAAGTTTGCTTATGTTTCTTTCTGACTCTGGCATGTGAAGAAATCAAGCATATGATTGATAATGTCTTGCTGGTTATATGTACTTCCTAGATCAAAGTTATGAAGGAAACGTATTTGCCTGAAATAAATGAAATGTACCAGAGAATTGCTACCAAGTTACAGCAGGTAAATTGTCTCTGTAATTTTTTCCTATTTATTTGCCCACACATGATTCATAAACCCCCACAGTTGAGCTTTTGTATTAATTTGTTTTCCCCATCAGCATTGCTTGTCACTGTATCATCTGCACTAATTACCTCCCCCACCCCAACCACCCCACAACCATGCATTGACACAGAAGAATTGGAATAGAAACATTTTTTTCACTAATGTTTTACTAGTTTTGCTAGAAAGGGTCAATGCAATTTTTAATTCTCGTGTATGTTAACTTTGCTTTCCAGCATGACTCTCTTCCGCAACAACCAAAGTCAGAACAGCTTGAAAAGCTGAAGGTATTCAAGGTCATGTTGGAGCGCTTGATAACATTCTTACAGGTCTCTAAAAACAACATCACACCTAATTTCAAGGAGAAATTGGGTTTCTATGAGAAGCAGATTGTAGGTTTTCTAAACCCAAGCAGATACAGGAAGCCTATTCCTAATCTACAGCAAGGACAACCTCCCCAACCTCGTATTCAACCTATGCAGCAACCCCAATCTCAAGTTCCTCAATTGCAGTCCCATGAAAATCAACTGATTCCCCAGTTGCAATCAATGAATACGCAAGGTTCTGTACCACAGATGCAGCAGAACAATATGTCAAGCTTGCTGCATAATTCCCTTTCAACTTTATCTGGGGATTCGAAGTCACAATCAAACATGATGAATCCAATACAACCAGGCTCCAATTTAGATTCTGGACAAGGAAATGGACTGAGCTCATTGCAGCAGGCACCTGTAGGATCTGTACATCAGAATCTCGTGAGCATTTCCCAACCAACCAAAGTTAACACATTGTCAACACAAAGTGGGGCGAGTATGCTGCAGCCAAATATTCCTCTTCAGTCGAATTCCAATATGATTCAACACGAGCATCTAAAACAGCAGCAGCAGCAGCATGAACAACAGATGCTACAAACACAACAGCTTAAACGATTGCAGCAACGCCAGAATTTAATGCAGAATCAACAGATGCTGCAGCAGCAGCAGCAGCAATTACACCAGCAAGCTCCATCTCCTATGCCAGGAGATTCTGACAAACCAGTTTCTGGTATTTCCTCACTCTTAAATACTGGAAATACTGTACACCAACCATTTGTTGCACAAGCACTGGCTCCATCCCTTGCAATTGGCACTCCTGGGATATCTGCATCACCTTTGCTTGCAGAGTTTACCAGTCCTGATGGTGCTCATGGCGGTGCTTTGACAACTGTTTCTGGCAAGTCAAATGTTACAGAGCAACCACTTGAGTGCTTGATTAAAGCGGTTAGTGATGCTCTCCTTTTGGTTTTACTCCACCCCACCCTTATTTTGGAGGTTTCTGAAAAAGAAGAAACTTCTTTGTGAATGAGATGGTGATGCTGTAATTTTTTTTCCCAGGTGAAATCTCTGTCTCCCAAAGCACTTAGTGCATCTGTCGGTGACATTGGCTCCGTTGTCAGTATGATTGACAGAATTGCTGGTTCTGCAGCTGGTAATGGATCTAGAGCTGCAGCTGGTGAGGATTTGGTAGCAATGACAGGATGTCATCTTCTTTCGTTTTTGTCTTTTTTATTTTTCACGTGTTTCCCACAAGATGGGAACTCGAGGGAATAAAAAGTGCTGGAAGTAATTTTTGTTGGAACGTTTGGATGGCTGCATGAAGCTTGTTCCGCTTTAAATTTCTATGTTAATCTATTGCTATGAGCACTGGTATTTCAATTTGAAACTTGAGTTGCAACTGAACTTAAATGAAAAGTGTTGGATTTGGGGCCTTCTGAATATACAGTACCTGTGTAAAAGTTTTCTTACTCGGTGTAAATGCTGTTGTAATGTTTTCACAGAGACTCCCCTGTTTTGCAACTAATTCACTTCTGAATATATCTGGGAAACAGAAAGGCAATCAACAAAGAGTAAGGCATCTTCTGAAGAAACAAAGAAATTTAATACCCTAAACTAAGCAGCAGGTAGAAGGCAAAAACTGAGCACAAATATTCGGGAAGGGACAAACGAAAAAAACCAAAAAGAAAGCAGAGAAAAATACAGACTCAAATTCACAACACCCATTTTCTTTCCATTGGAACACTTTAAATAGTTTATTAAATTTATAATGATCTGATTTCTACGCATATGAAAAAATCAACTTAATGATCAATTCTCTATAATTTCAGCATTACTAAAAACATCCAAACTAATAAACTATTAGTTATTATAGTCATTTTAATAAACATTTTAGTTATGAATTCACCAAACATTTTGAACCATTCATATTGATGAATTAACATGTAAATTTTAGATTTTTTTGACTTGTTAGTTCCTTAATGAATTACTTCTAAAGCATATATCTCTAAGCATTTTTTATAGAATATAATTCTATCAAATTCACTTTTACCCAATCCATAATATAAAATATTCATGGCTTTAACATCCATAAAAAATAACTTTTTATCATTGTCTGTATATTCACTTCTAGTTTTAGAAATCTCAATACCATTTTTTAATTTTATATTTGTTGGTTTTTTCAATTAATTTTATGTTGATTTTGTAACTTATTTGTTTATTTTATTCACTCATGGATTCGACTGTTGGGGCTAACGATAACTTGGACAGTGGACGGTCCAAGGCATGTGAGGCAGTTACGCTTGCAGCATGTGTGCTGGCAGTGGGCAGTTGGCTTGTGGGAGAACATGCCGATGCAGTTGCAGCAGTTTTGGGAGCAGTTGTTGGCAGTTTGCGGCAGTTTCTTATGTGGGGAAGAAAGTGGCCAGAACATGGGATAATGGGTGCTCCAGTTGTGCAGGAAGTTAGAGGTAGTTTATACTTGTAATTTCCATTATCTTGTAATTAGATAGACTGTAAAATGTGTAGCATGCAGAACGTGAATGGGCATAGCACACAAGAAGGACTTTGTGTAATTCTTTAATTGAGTTAATGAAAAGGTTGGGACTTGTTCTTGTAATCAGCTATGTTGTGCATTTTGTTTATATTCCTTTGTGTAATTCTGCTTGCTTGTGACATTGAAAGAGTGTGGGAATCTCTTGGGTTTGTGGGACAAACTAGTCGTAGGCAAAACACGAGTGAATAGATGAGGGAAAGGCTGAGTCTAGCGGGACTAGACTGTCGCGCGAGGTCTGTTTTTGGGATGAAAAATTAACCCATGTCAAGTGTTATCAAAGCCAGGTTTGCGTTCTTGGTAGGGCAACGAGACAGTTCTGTGGCAGATCAAAGGATTGATTTGTCGAAGCCATTGTTGGGATAATTTGTGAAATTGGTGGCTTGAAGTCTTATGCCAGCAGGTATGAAGACTATTCGGGAAAGGTTACTTCGTCTAGAGGGCTTGATGGGGGATATTCCTGATCATGAGGATCGTTCAGTTCAGGATCGACTTGAATTGGCTATGGATATCGCTGAAAAGGCTACTGCACAGTATGTTGAGCTCGCGGCAGAATCAGGTAGCAAGTGGCAGGCTGAAGCGATTTCTGTCTTGAAGAAGGCAGTCGCAAATGCTGCTGGGGGCGTTGGCTCTTCCAAGCTGAAAGTTCCAGAACCGAAAACCTTTGTTGGAGCGAGGAGTTCAAAGGATCTTGAGAAATTTGTGTGGGATATGGAGCACTACTTAAGTCTGGCCAAGACCGGTGTGGACGATCAAGTGGACATCGCGGTGATGTATCTATCGGGTGATACGAAGTTATGGTGGCGAACAAGGACCAAGGAGGACTTAAACGCTGGTAGGCCAAAGATGGAGACATGAGAGAGTCTGAAACGAGAATTGAAGGAGCAGTTTTTGCCCAACAATACCTCTTGGATTGCGAGAGAGGACTTGAAAAAGTTGTGGCAAGACGGGTCGGTAAGGGATTATGTTAAGAAATTCAGCTCTTTAATTCTTGACGTTGATAACATGTCCGAGGAGGAAAAAATGTTCAATTTTCTGTTGAGACTTCAGTCGTGGGCACAATTGGAGTTGAGGAGGCAGAAGATTTCAGACTTGTCTTCCGTCATTGCTGCTGCCAACGGATTGGCAGACTTTAGAGCAGAGTCCAACGAAGGGGCTGCTAGAGTTTCTAGGGTTTCATTGAGGCCTAAAGATATGGGCGAGATGAAAAGGAAGAAGAGATTCAGTGGGGGAGAACCTAGACAGGTTGCTGGTGTGGGAAGATCAGATGTGAAGGCGAAGGAAAAAGGTATGAATCCGAATGTAAGCTGCTTTATATGTGAGGGTAATCACTTTGCTAGGGAATGCCCGGAGCGGGAGAAACTCAATGCTATTGTTGTGGAAGATGGCGCTGAGGACATGGCATACGTGAATCCTATACGTGTGCTTAGTGGCTGAGATGGGAATTCAGCCATGTTGGGACCAACTTGGAGGAGGTAG
The DNA here is from genome assembly GCF_951802175.1 of Populus nigra. Lineage (NCBI taxonomy): Eukaryota > Viridiplantae > Streptophyta > Magnoliopsida > Malpighiales > Salicaceae > Populus > Populus nigra. The sequence goes on from NC_084859.1 coordinate 2,982,853, forward strand.
GCAATGGCTCGGTGAGTTTGCCTGTGATGGGGCAGATTCGAAGTTTGTTTTGTGCACTTCGATAGTGGACAGTGGGGTGATGGGAGCAAGACAGTATGCTGGGTTTCTTGGCTGATGGACAAGCTAGGAAATAGCGTGCTTTGGGAGTTTGCATGTCTTGATAATGGGCTGATCAGGATGACAAATTCGGCAGCCGATACAGTGAGTTTGGTTGAGGAGACAGAATCGTTGACGAGGATGGTTTGGTGCACTGCTTTGGGGGGAGGCAGTAGGGGCATTTCTGTGCATCTTGAGGATGAACGAATCAGGGTGACGAAGACAAATTGCTTGGCCGTTGCTGGAAAAACATTGTTTTAGATTTTCGGTGGACGAAACATGTGACAGGGGCTGAAACAGTGTGGTGCTGTTGCGTCAACAAAATTTTGTGGGGGCTGATAAAGTGTCTTGGGTACGACAGTAGTCTATGGAGAATAGGTCAGACGGGATTTTGATGTTGGTTGCTATGTGTTGTATGCTTGGGCAGGTTTAGTTTGGAACTTGACGAAAGAACTTCGACGCAAGACTTTGTTGATCACCGAATGTGTTGTCTCATTGAATTCTTGCAAGTTTTGCATACTAAACGGTTGAGGGATTGTAGGTTCATATGGGAGTTCATATGGTGCTCTGAAGTGGTTTAGTATGTGGTGTTGTTCGTGAGGAAAGGGAAGGAAGCCTTGGATGCTGGAGGAAGTGTCTAAACTTCATGAAAACAGGCTTGTGGTGGACGAATTAGCATGTGGGAGTGCTAACGAATGAGGACAGCTTATGTGTGACTTGGGGAAGTTGCATATGAATTCTGGAGGAGCATGGCAGAATGTGACATTGGGGTGTTATAGCTTTGTTGGTGTCCAGACGAGATTGAGGGCATAGATCTCGTAAGCTTTGGGTGGGACTCAAAGTTTGGCTTAACCTATGGGGATACAAACTGGAACCGAGAGAAGACTTGATCACAGCTTGGGTTTTGGGTAGGAGCTGACGAAGAGAATGTTAGCTTGGCATCACAAAATCGGTGGACGACATTCTGGATGAAAATATGGACAAGGCCGAGAGGTTGTGTGTGGGCAATCTTGAACTGTGAACAATGGTGCAGACTTGGGGCAGAGGTGCTTCAGACTTGGTTTGACGAGGACATCGACTTCCTTTTGGCGGGGGAGGTTTGTCACAAGGTTAAAATCCGTCAAGGTGTAGGCTGACGAAAAGCATTGCTGGATAGTAGCTATGGGGTGGCAGCTCGCGTGATAGTAGCGAAAATCTGCAGAGTGTGTGCGTGGCAGCACACAACAGCTAACGCAACAGTATGTTGACGAGAGTTGGGGCTTGGGCGAGGATTGTCCAAGGCTTGACGAAACACTGCTAGGATGACACAATGGGACAATGGGGAATTCGGCAACACTGATGAAATCGGCAACGTCGAGGAATTTGACAACGTCGACAAAATCGGCAGTTGGGGCTGACGATAACTTGGACAGTGGACTGTCTAAGGCATGCGAGGCAGTTATGCTGACAGCATGTGTGCTAGTAGTGGGCAGTTGGCTTGTGGGAGAACATGTCAATGCAGTTGCAGCAGTTTTGGAAGTAGTTGTTGGCAGTTTGCGGCAGTTTCTTATGTGGGGAAGAAAGTGGCCAGAACATGGGATAATGGGTGCTCCAGCTGTGCAGGAAGTTAGAGGCAGTTTATACTTGTAATTTCCATTATCTTGTAATTAGATAAGCTGTAAAATGTGTAGCATGCAGAATGTGAATGGGCATAGCACACAAGGACTTTGAGTAATCCTTTAATTAAGTTAATGAAAAGGTTGGGACTTGTTCCTGTAATCAGCTGTGTTGTGCATTTTGTTTATATTCGTTTGTGTTATTCTGCTTGCTTGTGACATTGAAAGAGTGTGGGGATCTCTTGGGTTTGTGGGACAAACTAGTCATAGGCAAAACACGAGTGAATAGGTGAGGGAAATGCTGAGTCTAGCGGGACTAGACTGCCGCGCGAGGTCTGTTTTGGGGACAAAAATTGACCCGTGTCAAGTGGTGTGTGTGTGTGTGTGTGTGTGTGTGTATGACTATTAAGTATGTTTTTGATATTATAGTGTAAAATATTTTTAAAAAATGTTGAGATTTTTTCCAGAATTTTTTTTTCTTTGCTTAAGAAAGTCATGAACATTGAATTATACATATTTATTCTCCACGGGGAGATGGGTCCGTGAGATGGGAGACCGTTGCCATCATGCAGTGTTAACAAATTGGTAACCTCAAGAGGTAAGGAGCACATTCACATCATGATTGATGAGAATTTCTTCAGCTAAGTAATTGGTATAGCAACTTCACTTTCAGAGATTATTCTGTATGTTCTACTGTTTTGATTCATGAATATTTTCATGGCAATAATTGCTATGAAACAATGCACCATCTCTTCAACTACTGAGCTTTCCTTTATATTTACAGCTCTAATTTGGGATAGCAATGTCTCTGACATGAAGTTTGGATGGCTTGATCTCTTTGCATCAAGAATGTCAAGTTACTTAAATGTATTATTACACATTGGATGGTGCTGGGCCCATCAAAGCTTGATCTGTTTTTTGTTTGTTGTTCAGTTGAGGATTTGTAGATTGTTCCGTTCGATCCTCTGTCCTTGGATCATGTATGGGTGTTTTGACATGTACTTATTTCACTCATAATAAAGTACTTCCCATTATTAGTGCTTTATTTTTCAATCCAAACCTTGGTTTTTTACCTGGATCAATTCGAATCTGAAAGAAGTACCAAAATCTAGTGTTTCAGGTACTGACGTACTGTGTCATCTTGCCTGTTCTTGTGGAGCTTTCTCAGTTGCCATTATTTTTTTTATCTTGTAATGAAGTCTTGGGAAGCATTTTTCATGCTTAACTTTATATATTTCCATTTTCAGATTGCTATAGTTAAAGTTTTGTATGAAATTCGTTTATTGAGTATGGATGCAAATGAAGATGGTTTGTTGGATCTTTGAATTGGTGTGTGGATTCTGGAAAGCTTTGAATCCTAGACATTGAGGTAATTAACATCTTTGACTCTTGATTTTGAATCAATCTAGATTACAATTCTTCCTGTTGCCATTATAATTTGCCAGGGAAAGAAAGAATATGCTCTTTCACTCGTCTGTGTCAGATAAATTCTACTTGTGGTGTATGTTTCATTATGAGTCTACTTCTACAGAAATATGATGATATTCTATGACACTGACTCAGGGTTGAAGAAGAAAGCTATGCAGGCATGCACTATCTAGAGAGGTTATGCTCAATCATTGTCATGGAGCCTGTAGATCATTTTAGGCCTACAGAATCCCACATGGTGCGGCGCTACACTGCCATCAACATGCTACCTCACGATCCTCCATCATAGTACCTTTACTGCCACAGGCACTGTTACTGGTCTGTCACCTTCTAGATTCGCCACCGTAACCATTTCTTACATACTGTTATTTATATATATATCATGACAAAAGGCCTTTCGTTAGCTGTTCCTTACGATCCACAATCCATGTTTGTTATCATTATTACAATTATTATTAAGAATTGAAGCTGCAAAGCGGGGGAAAGAGAAAGAAGGACTTACCTGGAGCTGCTACTTAAAGACGAAGACGATGGTGATGGAGGGCTGGCTAACCAATGTTACTTTCTTCCCCTCTACTTCTGTTTTTCGTTCACTTCACCTCTGTTCTTGTTTTTCACTGCTTGTTTTCTCTCTCTTTTTTTTTGTTTCTCTTGTTCCCTCTATCTCTCTCTGTTCTTGTTCCTCTTGGCCTCTCTCTGTTTTATCTGTGTTTGTTCATTTTTCGTCTGTGTTTTTTTGTATTATCTGTTTGTGGTTCTCCCCTTCTTTGAGGCTTTTGTCTGTTCGTCCTGGTTTCTCTGAGTTTGTATTTGGTTGGTTGGATCAACAACCTAGGGTGAGGGGAAGTTGAAGTTCCCTTTGGCTGGAGGAAGGTCACAAGTCTCTATGTCTCTGTTTTTCTTCCCCCCTGCCTCTTCGTCTCTGTGTGTTGTGGTCTTTATAGGGCAAGAGAATGCCCCTTCATCTCTCCCAGGATAGTGTGGAGATTAGCACGGTTCAGTCGTGCTTGATAAAAAAAAAAAAGGATACCCATTACTGGACTGTTAGTGTCACATCGTTGAGGAGAGATACTGGATAGAGACGTGACAATGATCTGCTGCCGTTTCCTTTGAATCGATGGGATGAAGGAGATGAATAGCTTGTTTTGAGATGGCGCTGTTTTCACCTGAAATGGCTATTTTAATTTTGCCTCTGGATTAGCTTTCGGTGTCATTTACAAAACCGTTATTGATTTTCAATTTAATTAATTTAGTTTTTAATTGCTATTCAACTTTTAATTAGTTTAAAATTATTTTTGAAAAAATTAATTCATCCTCTTATAGTATTACAATCTATTCATTTTGATCCTTAGATTTTAATTTCTTGCAATGTTGATTCATCAGCCCCAAACTTTATTATTTCTTCAATTACACCCTAACTTTCATTAATTAAACTAATTCAAAGCTTATTTAAGTCTCCAAACTAATCAATTCTTCTAATATCTGACCAAATTAACTTTTAAATTTATAATCACATCTTTATTGGTCCTTAAATTCCCAATTTGTGTTATCTTGATCCAATTCTCAAATTATTATTATTATTATTATTATTATTTATTTTTATTTATTTAAAAAAAATAAAAAAATTAGGTTGTAACACATGATATATCGTTGGTTTAAAGGAACCGATTGATTTACACATATCGGATTAAAAATCGAGAGGAATCATGGTTATTTTATAAAACTGCCAAAAACTTTCAAGACCAAAGTTATTCCATAGATGTTGTATTCATGCGTGTTTGAAATCTGAATCACAGTGTTTATTCTTACTGGAATATAAAGGCTTTTTACCTGTTCCGGAAATTCTGTGAGCAATCTTCCTTTGCCAATATATATATATATATATATATATATATATATATATATATATATATATATATACTGGGATATAAAGGATTGTCTAGCAATGGAGCTGACGATTCATTCTAAACGAATGATGTGAAGGGCTGTCCAAATACTCATTCTCGATCGGTACTCTACTTTTTTAAAACATACTTGCATCACCCAAGCTTTTTCTGAACAAATAAAAAGGAACCTGGCTTGCACGGTAGCGCGGAACCACAAATCTGGCCATTTTGTGTGTTGATTTCCTTGCATTATTTTGTTTTCTTTTTCTTAAAAAAGCTGGGAAAGGTTTATTGGAAATCCAAAGGATGAGAGAAATTGTTGTAGATCAGAGTCCTTATGAGGTTGAAGCAATTAGCATGTGGCCATTTTGTGTTCCAACTTCTGGTGTTGTGTTTGTTCATTACTTTAATGCTTTTTCTATTTTGATTTAGAAAACAAGAAAAATATTAAAATTTGGGTCCACGTGAATTACTTGGATATAATTGATTCTTCTTTCTCTCTTGGTTGTTGAATTTTGCAGCGGTGTCAGCACTTCAGGTCATTCAGCAGTCTACTAGCTTGGATCTCGGGTGGGAGGATAGCTCACCGATAATATGGGAACCTATTGATTTTCTTAGAGAGCTTTCAGACATTAATTTGAGGTTAATTAGTTCTCCTTTGGGTGACTTATTGGATCTTAAAACACTGTAAACTTAACTCTGACTTTTCCTGTTGTTTTCATTTGATTTCACTTTTTCTTTTTTTTACTTCATTTCTCATTCCATTGCAATTTGCTTTAGGGATTTGCACAACACATCACTTGCTGGAGAGATACAGAACTGGGAAAGCCTTCAACATCTCGAGAAACTGTATGCACGCATCACTTGCTGGCAACAATTTTCAACTGAAGACAAAGTCCTGAGTAGCTTATGTTGTTCCCAGTAATGATATGGGAAAAAGGAGGTCTAACTTCCATAATTTTGGTTAATATGCTGCCCTATTAGATGGTAGACTAACCAATCCTGCTGGTGAACCTGTTATTAAGAGTGTTAGGACTAAAGAAGAAGGGAGAAACAATGGGGAGGCTCTTCTTTCTCCTCTACAAATTTTAGCTACTGTTTCCAGTGAAAAAGCCAGAGGTAGCATCCAGCTTTCCTATGCAAAAATCGGTTGATTCTTCAGCATTCATGAGATGTCATGTGATGCCGACAAATTCTGCAAGTCGCAGTGGAGCTGTAGGCTTGGTATGTTTATATTTCATATATTCTTGCTCTTATAAGCTCTAGATATTACCTTGTGAAACAAGTGAATCATATGTCAACGTTTATCTCTGTAGGAGTGTAATTTGCAATTCAATTGGCTCTAAAACTGCCCTTTTTTTTTTCAAGTTTCTTGGAGAAATTTTATCCTGCAAACATCTTAGAAATTAATCCTCTGCAAAGTAAGATAGGGATGCAGATATTCTCCATCCATTGCGCAGATATAAAATTCAATTTAAAAAAAAAAATTATATTTAGGTCTATTTTTTTGATGTTAGGTTTCCTGTTTGTTGTTCAATGATCTCTCATGTTTTAGATATAACTGAGGAAAAATTGACTACAGTAATGATTGATATCTGCAACCGTTCCCTGCTTATTGAATCCCAGTTCCCTGCTTATTTATCTGCAACCTTGACAATAAAAATCATGCTATAAAAAAAACATGAGTGGTATTAAACTTAAAGTTTGTATGGGATATCATTATCAATTAACATTAATAACATTTTTGAAATTAAATAAAAGAAAATTTTAAACAATGTCAAGATAAAATATTTTTATGTTTATTTATTATTAAGCTTTTCTCTTTACTTTTTAGTTAGTATTAACAACTATTTTGTGTTTTACAATTTTAATATTTTTTTAACAAATTTTTATCATATATTTTGATAAAATATGATTTAAATTTTACTTATTTTATAGAAAAGATCTTATTATTTTTGTATGTTGGGAGACATTTTTTTTCATTTTTATTCTAATGTTATCCTATCCGTGTTTTTTATTATCATTTTATTAAATAAAATATTTGTTCTAAGATACAATGTTATTAAATATATGATTTGTATTTCGAGATCAGATATTTAAAGTCATATATATATCTCTCAATTTTTTTTATTTAGTCTTTGATTAAATATCATTTATTTTTTACTTGACTTTCACATAAAATTATAATATATTTTTTTAATATGTGCAACCTTGCATAATATTTTTTTTCTTTGATTTTATTTAATTATTTTCATGTGTGTCTGCTTTTATTATTGTTTGATTAAATAAATAGTTTATTCTTAAAAACAAAGTTATAAGACAACTTAGTACATGATCCATGTTTCGAGATCAAATTTCTTGATTTAAATCTATTTCTTTATTTTTTTAAGTTTAATCTATGGTTTTTTTACTAGGAATTTTTTTATGATAAAAAAATATTAAAAAAACTTGTATGTTTATTTTATTACTTAAAAATAAAATTAGTCAACTCACAGCAAAGCGCAGGTCAAATAGTTAGTGTGTGTATATAATGTATTTTATTGTACTAGTTTTTTGGGCAACGTGTATTATTAAAATTTTATTTAATATTTTTTTTATGAATTGCTTTAATAATTTGAAAGTAAGAAATTATGTATATGTGTTTGTGAATTTATTATATGGACTTCGAGAAATAAGCTTTAAAAATTTTGTTTAATTTTCTTATCAGCATTGTTAAAAATTAAAACACAATTATTTATATTATATTATCATAATTTTTATCCTTTTTTTCAAAACTAAAAAAAAAAAGAGAGCGACATTTTTGCTTGCCACAAACATAAATAAATAATTTTTTTTCAATTAGAAAAATATAGCTTGTCGTTTTAAAAAAATAAAGTTAGTTTGGTAACATGATAAAAATAAGAAATCATTGGATTTTCTTTTAATCACATATAATTATCAATATATAAAATTAAAAACTCTTGAAAAAAACTACAAAAAAAAAAGAAAAATTGGATTTTTTTAATATCTATATTTTAATATTATAAAATTAAAATGTTTTCCCCTACAAAAATAACTATTATATTATAAAATTTTTTATTTACTTTTGTTTAAAAGATTTTTTTATTTAGATAAAATCTGTATTACTCAAACACATAAAGTGTACATGTGAATAAAATTTTATTCAAAAGTTATATTTTTATGAATTATTTTATTTTAAAGAGTTTATTTTTATTAAATGTGGGAATAATATTAAAGATATAGGCATGGATAAAAATTTTATGTTATCTTTCAATTAAGAAATCCTTTTATATATTAGTAAAATCTATCAAAAAGTATAAATATTTTTATCTAAAGTAGTCAAGATAATGTACGATAAGAACCAAGCTACCTTTATAAAAAAAAAACAATGAGGACTAATTCAATAATTTTCTAAATTTTTAATTTTAATTATATGTGAAGTGAATAGAAATTAAGAATACAGGCATGAAGATAAATTTTATGAATCATTATGTTTAAGGGGGCTTTTTAATACGAGTAACAATTAAAAAAATAAAAAAAATACTATATTTCATAATCTTTCTTTTTAATTATCAATTTTTATTATTTATATTTAGCAATTTCTAAATTCGAAAAATCTTTAAAAAATTCAAGGAAATAGAAATTGATATAGCATTGGATCTCATATACTAATATTTATATTTTATTATTAAAATATCTTCTCCTGCTACATTTACTATTATATTAAGATATTTATGAATTACTTCAGATAAAGTCTACATATAATAACAGAAATACATAGTTATATGATGTGACTTCTAACATTATTATATTGGCATTATAGTTTCTATAGATCCTTCTATTTTAGAGAGTTTTTTTTTTTAACATATGTTAAACACATATTAAAGATATAGATACGAATAAAATCTTTATATTTATTTTTTTCCTAAATATCAAATAATTTCATATAAAAAAGTTAAAGATAACATAACACAATAACCTAGAGTCTCCTGTAAAAAAATTATAATTTAATAATTTATTTATTTTTATTATTTTTAAATTTTAATTATATGGGGATGAATAAAAAGTAGAAGTACATGAATATTTTGCTTAAAGGAGTCTTCTTTTAATTTTAGTAATAATTATAAAATGATTTCAAAGATAACATAAAAATAATAATCAAGGATCTGATTTAATAATTTGATAAAATTTTATTATTTTAGCTTTTAATTATTTAAGCATTTTTAGAGTTTTGATAATCAAAATAAAATGCTCATGAAATAATGTATAAATTTAGGGTGATTTAAAAAGTTTATTTATATTATTTATATTTTTATATGATGTATTGAAAACCTTTTAAAGAACTCTTTAAAAGATTAAAACAAAATTCATCCAGGGCAGCCAAACCCAAGATAAATAATTTTTTTATTAGTTTGTGTGAAAACCCTGGAAATGTATAATTTAAATATGTAGATGTGTAAACCCTCATGTAAACGTAAGATTGAAAGTGGTAATATTTCAATGAGTGATGGAATTAGAAATAATAGATAAATAATGATATATAATGGAAGAGATGACCTCTATAAAATGAATTTTGGTTTAGAATTCATAAGGACAGAGAAACTGATGGATAAAATAATTTTGTTTTGATGGATAAGATAATGAGAAAAATAACATAATATTTTTAGGAAACAAGTGAGGTAATAAAGAATGCATTATAATAAAGGATAGTACAATGAAAAAGGGTAGGGCTAAAGGTGCAAGCACCGATTAAAAATCAGTGATGTTATTTTGAAACGGTAATAAGCCCGATAAATAAATAAAGGTGGAAATCCTAAAATTAATACATTTCAAAATAATAAAATGACCGTACAGGTTTAGAAGGATAATTGATATGATTTTTGTTTGTGAAGATTGAACAAGAAAAATCTAGATTGTTTATGAAAAGTCATGAACTAAACAAGTTTATATTAGGAAGCAGAATTCTAAATCTAATCGTAGGATCGGGATGAAATTTTGCATGAAGTCTATTAATATGTTTTCCTACCTTGGTTAAATATCTCATCCCAATCGGAGTTTGGTAAAGACTAACGATTTAGACAGAAATAAACCAGATAGTTTACATGAAAAATAAAATAAAATACATAAAGGCATGAATGAGGGACAAAATTATAATTATGGAAAAAGATGCCTATAAAACTGCAAAGGCCACCAGTTAAAAAAAAGAAAAAGAAAAAGAAAATAAAATAGAGAAAAGCGGATAGAGAGAGCTGCAGATTTTGGAGTAAAACCAATAATACTCCGGTGGCTATATCTCTGTAATAAACCGTTGGATCATGCTAAGTTTTGGATATGTTGTTCGTATTACACTTATCTACTAACTGACCAGAGGGATTGGAAGGAACACAATCCATTTGACATCAATCATCATCGGCAATTTCCTGAAAAACAAAAAGGAAATGCACCTGCAGGGCAATTTCTTCGCCGGCCGATTGCACTCTCTTCCACCGTTGGATCATGCTCATTCTTGGTTATGTGGTGCACCTAGATGTTGCCTTCATTCCGAACGGTGGAGATCGGAAACTCATTCTCCGACAAGGTTTCGTGCATGTTGAAAAGTAGCTCGTCCATTTTCAGGTAAGCTCGGTGTTATGCAGATCTAGGAAGATCTAACCGTTGGATCGTTATGATTTTGATATATAGTATGCAAAACTATATGATATGTAGTCTGACCATGGGGTTTAAAGAAATAATCAGAATTTGATGAGTTATTGCCTTTTGAATCTGTTGCTAGTTTTGGCAAAATGTAGCAAGCTTGATTAAATACATGTTTTGATGAAATTAGAATTATATGGGTGTAGGTTTTATGAAATATGTAATGGTAAAATATATTATTGTTATTAATATTATTATAGATTAATTGTGTATTCTTTATACGAGGGGAAGTATGATTATTGTGTAAGAATAGTAAGGAACATTGCTATATGAACATGTTGATTGAATACAAAGCTAACTTGTTGATTATGTGGATATAAATGGGGTGGAACCATGAAGAAATTGAAATGAAAGAAATATGGAAAATAAAACATATTTAAAGCTAGCCATAAGTATTTTTGGCAAATTGATTAGTTAATGAAGATTGTCATGGATTCCAACTAGTAGGGTGAAATTGTTGTTGTGATAATGATCTAAGAATATTAATTGTTAAGGTTTGCCGCATATGTTTAATCGCACGAGGAGAGAGCGAAAGAAAATGAACAGTTCATCATTTTGTTGTATTAATAATAATAATAATAATAATAATAATAATAATAATAGGAGAAATCCCAAAAGGAATGAGTTTCCTTATTTTTGGTCTAATCTTTGCTATATTGTAAAGGTAGGGAAATTGTTTGAATGTTTTGCTGTAGAATTGGTTTGAATTTGTGATTTAATGATGCCAAATGACCTTGGATGATGTTGTTTTTGCAATGAAAATAAGTTGGAAGTTGAAAAGGATTTCCAAGGAATGAAAATCCTCGTTGTCCAAAATTTTAGCTATAAAGGAGGAGCTATTGTGATTGTTGATTTTAAGCCTTAAAACAAAATAATTTAGAGTTGGTTTCTTCATAAAAGTTGTATTTCTATGTTTTAGCCTTTCATAGAGATAAATCACGCTCAAAACTGAGTTTTACAGCTTTAGTTAGGATTAAGACACTAGATAGTGTTCTGGGGTGGTTACGCTAAATTGATTGGAATCAGACAATTTTTAATCTTTGCTTGGAATTTGTTGTTGAGTGATGGTTTTGATAACAAAATTATAAGAATGAATATAAACATGAAAATGAGGAAGAGTATGAGATCTTAAAGAAAATTCCTTGTGATTGGTTTGAGAATACTAGTTGAATGAGAATTAAATGAAGATGTGATGTTGGTTGTATTGTTGATAAAAATTGAATCCCTGGTGGTACAGGGGAAGCTGTGGGGATTGGACAATTGCATGGAGTGGCAGCACGTGCACCTATTCTAGGTAGGTGATTCATCACCTTATTTTGTAATTATTAGTTTTTCTTAAATATTTGTGTTGTGTGTTTAATTGATGTTAAAAGAATGAAACAAATGAATAAGTTGAGTGATTATTACAAATGAGAATTATTGGTAACTTAAGAGAAATTACCGAAATTATTTGGCTAACAAAAGAGGTTAGCCGAGCGCTGGGTAATTCGTATGGAATTATCGGATTGATTGGCTAACAAAAGAGGTTAGCCGGATGTTGGGTAATTCGTTTGGAATTACCGGATTGATTGTAGCAATCAAGATGGGTTAGCCAGATTTCTTGGGTAATTAAGAGAATTACCGGGTTTATTGGTTAACAAGGAAGTTAACTGGATATGGGGTAATTCGTATGGAATTACCGGATTGATTGTGGTAACCAAGATGGGTTAGCCAGATTTCTTGGGTAATTAAAAGAATTACCGGGTTTATTTCTTAACAAGGAAGTTAACTGGATATGGGGTAATTCGTATGGAATTACCGGATTAATTGGCTAACAAAAGAGGTTAGCCGGATATTGGGTAATTTGTATGGAATTACCTGATTAATTGGCTAACAAAAGAGGTTAGTCGGATGCTAGGTAATTCATATAGAATTACCGAGTTGACTTTGGCAACCAAGATGGGGTTGCCAGATTTCTTGGGTAATTAAAAAAATTACCGGGTTTATTGGCTAACAAGGAAGTTAACTGGATATGGGGTAATTCGTATGGAATTATAGGATTGATTGACTAACAAAAGAAGTTAGCTGGAGGTTGAGTAATTCGTATGGAATTACCAGATGTACTGGTAACCAAGGAAGGTTAACCAAATGTGTGGGTAATTATATGAAATTACCAGAATTATTGGCAATTGAGATGAGTTAGCCGGATAGTTAAGTTTTGAAAAGGTTATGTGAATTAATTGATTGAAGTTAGAAGTAGTAAATTCTAAATCTTATGAGTAAAATAATTAATATATGACTAAGATATTGAGTAAATTAATTAATGTGGTTATTGGGTAGACACAATGATTTGGAGAGTGGAGGGGAATTGATAGATAATTGATTACCATAGTGTTAGTGGCTAAGGATACATTACAGTGATACTTAACACCATAATGATGGTGGCTAAGGGCATAAATTGATACTTGGCACTGTGACGAGGGTGACCAGGGTTATATGAAGGATGCTTAGTGACCGTAGTGTCGATATCTAAGATTTTGTGTAAATGATACTTGGCAACCGTGGTTACAATGCATATGATGTTAATAAGAAAAATGAAAGGGATTCGGTACGAATGGAAGAATCAAATGGCATGGATTAGCTATCCAGGATTGGATTGCTAATGGTATCGATGAAGTTTCATCGGTACCGGTATTTTTTTAAAATTGATTAGTCTAGCCCAATATTAGAAGACTAATGATACTAATGAGATTTATTAGTTTCGGCGATTACCTTCTAGCAACAGATTTAGAAAAGGGAAAATATTGATTAATTAATCCAAAAGAATGAGATAAGCTAATGATACCAAGAGAGGAATATCTTGGTATCAAGTGAGAATTGGTTTATAAAGAGATGGTGTTCGCAAACTGTTGAGTTGTGTTGAGATTTCCAAGATGGAATTATTCTTGGCAAATGAGATAGGATATTAGATGGATATTGGTAATAGATGGAAAATATATGTTGTAAAAGAGGTTTATGCCTAATTTTATATATAAAAAGAAATTCCGTAGAGATTATTGTCTGCCATTGTTATTGCTTGTTACTATCTTTTATATTTATGTGTACATGTTAATTTCTATTTTCAGGTTCATCAGGGTCGCGTCAAGGGTAATACTAGTTTAGTTATCTTTTGCTTTTAACCATGTAAATTAATTGTAAATTAAAAGACTTATCTCCTAAAACTTGAGATGTAATATTAATCCGTAAATTTGAACGCATGTCTTTAATCTAATGGATGAAACTCTTAGTACCTTTTTGACCATCCATGTTTATAGTTGAAATTGAATCTTTTATTTGAACTACATTATATGATGTTATTGAATAAGATGTGTTGTGTTGATGAGAATGAGTTGGATTGAGACCCAGGATGAGTGGGTCGTGATTTTGAGTTATGAGATGTGAGATATTAGAAGTGTAAACAGGGTATATGTCGATAACTTGGAACCTACCAGTATAGGAGAGACTTTGTCGAAATTTTGGTAAAAATTTTGGTGGAGCCTGTATATCAAAAAAAAAATTACCAGAAAATTTTCAATATATTGTGAAAAAGAATGTAGAAAAATCGGGGTTGTTACAGTTTGAATGATTACAAGAAAAATATCTTTAAACACAACCTTTTGTGTCTGTACAACCTTACCTAATGAGATAGCGAACCATGTTATGTCTCCTAATGCAATAAAACTATTGTTATCCTAACTAGAACTTCTAGTTGCTAACAGTTCACACAAGAACTCTTCTTAGAAGTCTATAGGCTCTCCAACTCTTCAGAGACCAATTCTCCTCGAGAATTTCCTACATCCTTCTCGTGTGTCAAGAGCATGTGTTGAGAAACTCTGTGTAAATTGTCAATACATCTGACGATCTTTAAACTATTGTTATCCTAACTAGAACTTCTAGTTGCTAACAATTCACACAAGAACTCCTCTTAGAAATTTATAAGCTCTCCAACTCTCCAGAGACCAATTCTCCTCGAGAATTACCTACATCCTTCTTGTGTGTCAAGAGTATGTGTTGAGAAACTCTGCGTAAACTCCTTAGCTGGTTGACACACTTGCTTCAATGTAATTGATGCTTTTATGTTATGAAACTCTCATATGAAGCACACAACCCACTCATTTCTTCAAACTTAACTTTTCTTATATACATGTCTTATGTGATAAAGATAAAGATAATCTTTATGTTTTCTAGTATGTAACGTTGGTAACAAATTGCTAATGTGTTTTACAAAAACATTAATAAAGTTATCTTCATATAATTTTTTCTACTCTATGTGAAATTATCTCTTAAATCATCTAAACTAATCAAATATTACAAACAAGATAATATTAACTAATCTTGATAAACTTTTATCTTAGCTAAATTATTTTTTTACTAATCATAAATTATTTTTCACTAATTTAAACCAGCAAAATGACAATTACATGAATAAATTGTCATATGTTGGAAAAAGGGATTAGATTACATGTTAGGGATTATATTAACGTGTTAGCATCTTGCCTAATTAGAGATAGAATTGAATATACATATTAGTATTTTTGTATTGTGGTTTAAAAATATAAATATTTTCCTTACATGGAATTAAGTGTTTTTAATTTTATCATGTAAAATTTATACATTTTTTAAAAAATTAATACAATATATAGTTAAACATCTATAAATTAATATCATTGGGACCATGAAATATATTAATTAATCAAGATATTATTTATTAAAAAAATTTATGCATTAATCAATAAAAAAATTTATCAAGGTATTTTTTTTTCAAAAACATTGAACTTAATACATGCATCATGTATTCTTATTATACAAATATTAATTAATCATCAAATTATGAATTATTATTATTCTGTATGTTTATTTAAATAAAACAAGTTTATGAATGTAATCAATTTTATTAAATAAAAGTCATGCATGTATCTATTTTTGCAACAAACTAAAATTACATTGAATGCACACTTAATTAACATACTTATTGAATATTAAGTCAACCAAAAAATCTATGAAAAGAATATACAATAAAATTCAACATGGAAAATTCAAAGTGAGACACTGAACACTGAGATAGCATTAAACTTTTTATCTTTCTGAAACCACAAAGTGCTCTTTCCATATAACTAACATTAAACTTCCTTAACCATCTAGTAGGTGGTTCAGTAGTAACAGCTTAAGATCAAGGGGTTTACTCTTCATGTGGTCTTAGGTTCGAGTCATGTGATTGTTAATATTGATGGCTATTAAAGGCTTACCTGGTCGTTTAATTCAGGACCCGTGACGATTAGTCGAGGTGCGTACAAACTAGCCTGAACACTCCATGTGAATAAAAAAAAACTCGGACACCCCACGTGAATAATAATAATAAAAAAGACATTAAACTTCCCTAGAATTACAAAATGCCATTTCTACATTGAGACACTGAACAGTGAAATAGCTTTTTGTTTTGGCTGTTTTGTTGATGATAAACTGGTCCCTTCATTAGTTTTTTGTTAGTAAAATGTTGAGCTGTCAGCAGTATTTCCTTAGATTGTTCCACTAACTTGACGGTAAAATGTGATTAAAGAATCAATTAATTATTTAAAAAACTTGAGGGATTAATTTGTTTGTTTCACAAAATACAGAAACTGGTTAAATAAAATTTTACTCAAATTTTTATCATCATATGCGTTAGTGTTTACTTGTAAATATTTGGAAGGAACTAGTTTATGTTTTGCGCAACACAAAAAAAATCATCTAGGCTTAAGAAACTAGCTAGATATAGTGGATTAATTTTAAATTCTTCTTATTTGACTCTTTATTTATATCAAATTTAAAATTAACCAATGTAAAAGTTATTCTAACATGATCTAGTCAACGTGATGGGTCCAAACTAAAATTTCAAGATGATATTTTTTTTTAACATTGATATGATGACATATTAAGTTGACTTTGGTTTCGTGGCTTAACTCTTCAAACTCACGACCCGAATAATGGACTCCACTTGGTTTAACAACTTTAATTTTTGTTTTTTAATTATTTTTTACTTAATGATATGATAACAAAAATAGATGCTCGTAAAATTGAGCTCCAATCAAATATCAAGACATTTGTTTGAGTGGAATAATATCATAAAAATCAAACTGAAACAAGACTAATTCAAAATCAACCAAAAGTTAAAAGATGAAATAAAAAAAAAAGCTAAAAAGGATTCAATTGAAAGAAAGAAAAAAATGGAAGGTAGAGTTTAAAAACGAAGGAACAATATGACATTGTTATTAAATCTAATCCCGTTGACAACCTTAAAACCTCTCGACTTAACTTCTTACCTAGCATATGTTTAAAATTAATTTGCAAGGGAGTTGTCCGTACAAGACCTAGTTGGTTTGACGTGTGCAAATTAAGGCAACTCAAATGACCGATAAAAACATGGTTTGAATTTTAAAAAAGAAAATCAAGATGACATCTTTTTTTTTTAACATTGAGATGATGATATACTAGATCAACTCGAACTTCGCGATTTAACTCGTTAAATACACAACCTAGATCATGAACTCCACTGGGTTGTAGGAGGGAAAACCCTAACTTTTTTAGTATAATAAATAATTTTTTAATTAAATTAAAATCTTTATCTCATATAATTAGACCCAAAAAAGTTAAATAAAAAAGGGAAGAAAATGTCTTAAGACCAATTTGTAAAAAAACTGAAAGGAAACAAAATGAAAAAAACACCAAATCAAGAAGCCAAAAAAAAAAATATAAGGACCACTTTAAAAAAACCAAAAAACATATATATAAAGAGAAGCATAACTTTTTAGTATAATAGTTTCTTTCTAATTAAATTGAAAACTTTATGTCATATAATGAGGCCAAAAAAAGAATTAAAAAAAATAAGGACTAATTTGTAGAAAAAACAAGAAAAAGAAAACCAAATAAAAAAGAAAGAAAATTTTTTCAAAAATAAAGTGTTTCAGTATTCATATAAAAATAAAATACCATTATAGTATCCAACTAGACAAGTGGTCCACACTACCGGCTATCCTAATTTTTTTAACACAAAAAAGGTTTCGGCATTATCAAATGTAAAAAAAAAAATTTAAAAAACAATTATATGCATGCAAGAGAAGAGAGATTTGGTTTGAGAATGCATTCTAAAAATCTAAACATGAACTAAAACAAAGTGGAATTATATATATATATAAAAATTTAAAAGAGATCAATGATTCAAGTCGTTCAAGATATATTTATCTTTTGCCCTTCTCTATACAAAAGAATTGACTTGCTAACGAGGTAAAGTTATCTTTTTCAAGTGATCTAAAGGTTATTTGTAAATTGATTGGGGATAATTTAATAGGTTTACTTCCTTTTCAAGATATACTTTTTAGTCTTTTCCATGTTTTTGTGTATTGTAAAATGACAAAGTTAACCTTAGAATAAAAAAAATCTATAGCTGGCTTGGGATAACGTTTTCATCCTTGCAATATAGCTTCTTCTTTTTTGTAATATTTAGATGCTCTTAAAAGCTATTTAGTAATTTAAAGTATAAAAATATTAATAAATTAATAAAAAAGCTGACATGTGCATAGCACGTGTCAACACGTGATACTCCACCACGTTATTCAGTAGGCGTGTGATAGTCCAACATGTAATGTGAAGGTATAGATAGTGTGGCGTGTGTTGTCATATTCGCGGTGGTTTTGGCGGCGACAAAGTTTTTGTCTCCTTCTTATTTTCTCTCTCTCTTGGGCTTTATAATATCTATGTTGAGCCTTTAAAAATTTAATTATATCATTTGGATTATATTTATATAATGCAATTTTTTTCCATGTTTTTTTTCATATCAACACAACAACGAAGAAAAATACCGTGCAACATAAAATTTATTTCCCCGTAGAATCAATGCAATAAGTACACAGATAACAGACGACAAGGAATTTAACATAGTCATGGAATTTAACAGAAGATATACACTCTTTACTTTTTCCTATTAAAATTAAACTATTTTTTTAATCTATGTCAACATATAATCACTTTGTTCTTGATAGATTATCTATTCTATTTATAACCGGATCATCATACATGTACATAGAATAAATAAATTGTTTTAAATAATTCATAAAATTGTCGTTCCTTTTAACTATAATGATCAAGTTTCCACATAATATAAAACACGCATATAAATCAATCATCAAAATAAAAATTAAATTGAGATAATAATTAATTCTTTAGTTTTAAAACAATTTATTATCTACTCTTAGCACAACCAAAAATAAATATCACACCAGAATTTATATGATATTTTCTATAAAAGTTTTGATAAAAAAAATATAATAGAAAAGAGTTTATAAAAACAAAAACAATGTCTCAGATAGAATAATTTTTTCATTAATGAGTTGGCCCGCCACAGACTAAGAGGACAACTTCAAAGAAGCCATCCCAGCCGATGCAGGTGATTTCCCGTCGGCTGACATCTCCTCGCACGCCTAGCACCCTGCCTCAATCTGAACATGCACCAAACAAAGTTGATGAAAAGACGCTAGAGAGCCTCAGTAGCCGAGATGAAAGCTTGGGAACACCCACCGCGCAAGAAGAAACGCGAAAAACAGAGAGGGAGAGCGGTAAAGACTGTGAAGCCACAGGATTCACACATAGTGTCCAATAAACAATGTGTTTGGATCCGTTTATTTATTAAAAAGTAATTTTTTTTTAAATTAAATTTCAGGAAAGTAAATTATTTTCTGATATTTGATAGTATAATAGAAAATAAGTTGGAAAATACTTTCCAGTATTTGGTTATGTCATAGAAAATGAGCTGGAAAATAACTTATTAATGTTTTATTTTTCTCAAGTTTATTAAAATAATGAGGAACAAATCTTACAAATTAAAAAGTTGAATAAGAATGAAATTGAAAAAAAAATAATTTCATAAATTATCTCAAATAAAATAAATAATAATCAAAATAATAGAGATCAAATCTAAAAAATAAAAAAAATAAAAGATGAATAAATTAAAATAATAATAATTAATATTTCATAAATTATTTCAAATAAAATAAGTAACAATTAAAAGAATAAGGATCAAATTTGATAGATAAAAAATTTCGATAAAAAAATGATAAGAAAAAAGCAAATAATAATTATAAAAATAAGGACCAAAGTTAATATAAAAATTAAATTTTAAGAGATGAAATTGAAAAATAAATATTCAAAACAAAATTATATAGCAATCAAAAGTTTGAGGACCAAATTTGATATAATCAGCAAATAATATGATATTTCTAAATTTTTCACAACTTTCAAAAAGTGTTTTCTGCCCAAATTTTTCAGGAAAACACTTTCCTGAAAACTAAGCCAAATTTTTCTTTGACCGGAAAGTGTTTTCCGTTGACCAACTTTTTTAATAGAAAATAAACACATGAAAATTTAGAAAATAGTTTTTCGGAAACAAACATGGCCTTAATACATTTCATTTATATATATATATATAATTTTTTTAGTTTTAGTTTTAGTTTGATGGTTATGAACAGTAAAGCAGCGCAAGAATACATTTCTTTTAGTTTGTTAGCATATCACTAATTTCAGTCTTAAAAAATTCACTAATTTCAGTCTTAAAAAATTTTAGATTCACCAAATACTTATACAATCATTTTAAAACTTAAAGAATTAAATTTTAAAGTTTATAGAATTATTAAGTATACGCAAGCTAACAATATTCATATTTAAAAAAAAAAAGTCATGTCAAGCTCTCTTTCCCTCCTTCGCTCTAGGAAACCGCCGCCTCCGCCGCCACCTCAACCAAGAAGGCTTCAAATCTCCACCAGGTGCTTCCTTTTCTATCATGTTTTTTATTTTTAAAATTTATGTCTTTGTTTTCATTTATTTAACTGAAATTATTATCCAGAGAGATAAATTCGATTTTAATAAGTAAATTAAAAAGATATATAATCGGATCGATGAATTCGCTGCTCGTGAACGCAACTCGAAAAAAGGCGCAATCAGCCGATTCTACTGTGGGTGGAGCATTTAGTCTGGTCAGGGTTATTGTGTTGTCTGTTCAAAGAAAGATGTGCCTGTAAATTTGTTAAGTTGATTCTTATCTCTTTAGAGTTGATGATAACATGAAATATTCATTGTTAATGCTCGTTGTTTTCTTCGTCTTTTTCCAAGACTAAAACATCCTAGACAATCTCTTTGGGATGGTTTAGTGTTTCTGGCCTCTTCATCATCTATTTGTGCTGTGGTATTTAGTCTGCTGATATTCATTGGGGATTGAAAAGCCTCGTTTTATGACTTTGTTTTGTCTTTTTCTTTTTTCTTTTTTCTTTTGGGGATGTGGTATTTTCCTCTTTCTTTTTACACTATTTGCTCCCTACAATATTTATTCTTTCAGAGAAGTAAATATATGCATAAATAACAAGAACAGGAGGTGAAGGGGAGTGGGTTTGACAGTAAGTATTTGCTTAGAAGGGAATGCTTCTTTAGTTTAGAAGCACCATGAAGATTCTTTGCTTTGTATGGCCGAATACCCAGGATCCTAGCATCTTGGCCTGAATGGTTGTGTATATTTGTTATGCATCCATATTTGGCTGAACTCTTTAATAAAGTACATGATATTAGACGGAAGTTCTTTTTAAATCTATTCAAGTCCGAATAAACTGATATTCCATTTTTCATGTTCTTGATGTGCTTTTGCTCTTCTTGTCGTTCCTGACTTTCTTTTTAGGGTCTATTCTAACATGCAATATGATTTTTTTTTCTTTCTTTTTGGTTGGCCCACTGTCCCAGGCGGAGAACCTGTCATGGACACGGGTGATTGGAGAATTCAATTGCGGCCTGACTCACGGAAAAGAATAGAAGACAAAATGTATGTGCAAGTGCTGCAAAATAGTAAATTTTTTATTTACATGAAAGAAAAGGAGAATGACAAAGGGTTAATTAAAATCAGCAGGATTGCCATGAGGCAACCTCAAGTATCACACACCTCTTTTTTTTTTTCCATCTTTTCATGTGTTTCTCACGAGAAGCAAACTTGAGGGAACATAATGTGCTGGGAAGTAATTTTTGTTGGAATTTCTTGTGTCATCTCTTCTTTTGATGATGACCTCTTGGATGGCTGCATGAAGCTTGTTCTGCTTTTAATTTCAAGGTTAATCTATTGCTATGAGCATACGTGTTTCAATTTAAAACTCGAGTTGCAACTGAACTTAAATGAATGGTGTTGGATTTGGGCCTTCTATTTGTTTTAACTTCTACAGGGTTGAAATGATAGTGATCTTAAAGTTGAAAAGCAGCAGACAAAAATCAATTAGCCACAATGGTGCATGGTTTCCTAGATTCTCAGCATAAAGTTGAATGTTTTGTTGACCTCTCTACATCCAAAATCAGATAGACAGCTACTGCTGGCTCTTGCATTGGTCAATGAATACTGTAGAGTATATATTGTAGTGTGAGATAAGGTTAAGTCGTTGCATTTTCATATATTGAAAGGATTTCTCTTCTTTTCTTTGTCAATTACAGCACATGCATAGAAGTTACTAAGAGTAAATGCTATTGTAATGTTTTCACAGAGACTCCCCTGCTTTGCAACTAAGTCACTAATATATGAAGCTCGTAGCTAGAATTTTAAAACGAAGGGTGGCCAAGTAAACTCCTATAATCTGTACCTCTGGAATAATACAGGGAAAGGATGTCTATGTATTTTGATGTCTTATAATACCCAACTCTAGCTTATCTCATTATTTGTGTTTTACTTTTTGCTAATGATTCCACACATTTCTGATATTGGTGTGGTTTATGAATTCAGGGTTCTTGCTCGCTGCTGCTAACTTCTCTATACTTGCCTGGTCATTAAAAATGAAACGTAATGATTTGCATGTGCAGAATGGAGACATTAAAGAGGCATCTTTTGTTTTCTGGTCAGGAGGGATTACAAGAACTTAAGAAATTTGCCATACGTTTTGAGGAAAAGATTCATACTACCGCCACCAATCAGGTATTTGCCTAATGCGAGGTTCAATAATTATGATATTCTCTTGACATGAATATACACATGCATTTATGCATGTACAAATGTGTGTGTAGTGTGCTTACACTTCCTCACCGTTCATTCTGTATGCAAGGCTGATTGGGAGTTCGCATCTTTTTTGTTAATTCTCTTGACAAGTGTTTTATTTAGAGTGACCAAGTTCAAGTACAAGGGAAGTGTGCAAAAAGAAAATAGCAATTCAATACATAAATAATTAATAAAAAGAGAGGAAACAGAAGTATATCCTCACAAAAGATGAAATGATAGAGCATATATCCATTTTCCTCCTCTTGTAACATGGATTGCTCTGAGATCTAATGTTTTGTTATTAATATCTGATTTCAGTATGATTATCTGCGTAAAATATCTCTGGAGATGCTTTCAATGGAGATCAGGTCTCAAAACACCATGCCCACTGCCCCCATGGATCCAGCAGGTTATAATGCAGCCGAACATTAAATTTCTAAACATCTTACCTTTTGTTTTTCTTCTCGCATTGTTATCAAACTGTTTTACATTTTATTGCTGCATATTGCTATGTATATTGCCTTGCTGGAAAAATCTCATGATCACCTCCACGATGCTAATTCTGTAATGCATGTGAAGTTTTTCATCCTTAACTTGTTAAGGAACAAGGACTGTGATGCATGGCTATTTTATATTTTATGATTGAGATGGTAGATTTTAAAGATTTTCCTGTTTAGGAGGTAAGACTTCACTTTCTTGGTTTTCTTCCGAGAGAAAGTATTTGATCCTTTTTTTCATATATAATAATGCTACTGAGCATTGAATTTCTAGACATCTTACCTTTTTTTTTGTTTGTCGCATTGTTATCAAACTCTTTTGCATTTTATGGCAGCATATTGCTATGTGTATGGCATGCTTTAATCAAAAAGTTGAGTAATTGATGAATGTTAGGCAAGAATATTACAGATTGTTTTTATTTTCTGCCTCCTCCTTTTCTTTCCCCCACCCTGAAAATTGTCATGTTATTTTTGTTTTCAGCCGCCTCTTCTTCCCCCATCCTCGAAAATTGTCAGAGGACACTTTTATGCTTTGAATCAAATCCATCCCAATTCTTTCGCTCATAACTTTATGTGTGAACTGCCGATGTTTCATTTGTCTTCCTTGTTCAGTGCCTTCTTTTTTTCTGTGACATAGTTTTCTCTTTTGCCTTTTATCTTGAACAGCATCCCATAGTATGCCCCCTGAAGTTCAGAATCAAGGGCTGTTTCTCCCTATCCTATTGTCCACTGATCAGTCTCAAGCACGTCAGCAGTTGGTATCACATAACATGCAGAATTGCATGGCATGTAATGGAGTTCAGAGTTATGCTGGTTTACAAGCGGCACTGCCTCCTGTCTCTGGTGTAACCCAGACTATCCCCAACACTGTTGTCCAGAATCCTAACATGCAGAGTATCCCTGGTGTTTCACAGAACTCAGTGGGGAATTCAATGGGACAAGGGATTCCCTCCACTATGTTTGCCAATTCTCAGAGACAAATGCCAGGTAATGCTCTTTTTGGTAGCTTTATGTGCCACTGCTTCCCCTTATGGCATCAGAAATGCCACTGCTATTGGAACTATTGCAATCACACATGCATTTGTAACCACATGATGCCCTACAGTGCGGTGCACCAACTGTTCACCTCTCATAATGGTTCAAGTCAGCAATGCTCTTTTAGGTAGCTTTATGTGCCACTGCTGCCACTTGTGGCATTAGTAATGCCACTGCTATTGAAACCATTGCAACACACACTCATTTGTTGCCACATCATACCCTCCAGTGCATTGCACCAGCTGTTCACCCTCTCATTCTGCATTTATCTGATTCCTATATAGATGAAGTTCCTAATACAAAAAGGACTTGTATTCCTATATAGGAAAATACTAATAGTCCTATGTAGAATAGGAAAAACCTAATGAAGCTCGCTATACTTTGGGTAAATGGAAAATAAAACTGAGACTTGCAATATTTCATAATTTCAGCAAGTGTTAAAGTTACAGAAATACCCTTGTATATGGAAAACACACAAAAATTCAAGAATTCTAATATTTTGTTGTCCACATTGAAATTTTTGTAGCATCCCTAGATTCTACAGCACAGACTGGACATGCAAAAGGCATTGATTGGCAAGAGGAGTTCTATCAGAAGGTAATTTCTGTGATTTACTATTAGATGGAGTTCATGTATGCCATAGTCTTGCAAGATTTCAATGGAAAAAGGTCTCAAGAAAATAAGTGGGACTTATTCCATTGAATCGTGACCATATCCAGTATTGTTGACTTTTATAGAAAATGAGGTTGAAATTCTGAATGTCTCAAGTCATAGCTGCATGTTTGATAAGGACAATTTTTTTTTGTGCTTAGGAGAGTATTAAAACGGGAATAAGAATGGTTGTTGATAAGGACAATTTTTTTTTGTGCTTAGGAGACCAATATTTGCTGAGCAATTCTATAATAAAAAGTTGGTGACTGATGTTTTAAAAACTGGATTTAAGGAATGGCTTAGAGTGCATGGAGATCATGTTAAAAGTGAAGCTGTAGAGAAGGCAATCACTCAAATTATGATGGGTGAAGAAGCAGAGGAAATTAGTAGCAGAGCAAAGAAACGGCCAGGAAGGCTGTTGAAGAAGGTGGATCTTCTTGCTCCGATTTCAATGCTTTGATTGAATAACTGAGGTGGGGTCGCCCTTGAAACAAAGGCATGGAATATTTTGTTTATACTTTAGTAGTGGTTTTGTCAATTTATTCTCAGACAAGTCTTGAGAGTTGAAAGAGTAATCACAGCCGAGTCAATGACCAGTCCAAATTAGTTCCCTTCCTACTAGTTCAGGAATGACAAGTCCAGCTTATATATTTAGCCGAAATAACTAATCAAATAGAAAGGCTGAGCTTAGAGACAGTACACTATAAATTACCAATAGCTAGACAAAACAATCATCACAAACGAGGAACGGCCGTCTCCCCAGTAACAAATTCACCTTCTGAAGTTGGAGAACTTGCGAAAACTAGCCACCATAAAATATCTATGCAGTTTTCGATGAAGAACAACCACCTGTGTCGCCAATATGGATTGATGTAGAGAACTGCTGCAATTGTCATCACCACAACTGTGTAACATACACCAAAACTGATGTAGAAAAACTCCATATCTATAAAACCATCATCTCCTTGTTCATCATTAGGCACTGGCTGTGACGGCACTGCTTCCTCACTACAATTGTTTCGCAATGGAGGTCCACACAAGAAAGGATTTCCTTCGTAACAGTTTTCATCATCGAAGGTCCCAAACTGATATTTTCTCTCGGGTGTCCTACCTGACAAGTTATTATGCGCCACACTAAAAACTTCCAGTGTGATAATTTCAGTAAGTTGTGGAGGGATGACACCATTCAAGTTGTTGTAAGAAAGATCCAAACTCTCAATATGCTTTAGGTTTGAGAATGTTGCAGGGATAGATCCATTGAGATTGTTGTGTGATAAGTTTAATGACAATATCTTACTTAAGTTTCCAAATTCTGATGGGATTGCTCCTATGAAGTTGTTATTGGAGAGATCAATACCAGACATGTAGCTGAGAACTTTCCCCTTGTATCCATAATACATATTTTTAGTTGTAAATTCTGTCACTTCTTCTGTAAAGTTAAGGAAAACATATTTTCCCAAGTTGTACACACTATCCACTAGTGGTGGGCCCATTGTTTCATAATAAGCTTCTTCTGACGTTGATATAAAAACATATCCGACTCCCAATATCGCTTTCTGGTAACTTTCCTTGAAAGTAAGATTGCCTAAACAGGAGGGTAATGGACCAGAGAGCTGGTTGTGTGAAACATCCAAAATGCTTAATTGTTCTAACAAGCATAACTGAATAGGGAGCTCACCATCAAAGTGATTAGCCCTCAGAAGAAGAACACTCAATGATGAAAGATTGCCAATCCAATTTGGAATGGAGCCGGTGAAGCTGTTTTCTCGAAGATCCATTGTAACCAGGAAAGAGCTGTTATAAAATCCATTTGGTAATGGACCGCTCAATCTATTTTTGGATAGATGCACATGGGTTATTTGTGGTGGACTAAAACAAGATGGTATATATCCAGACAAGTTGTTCTCAGAAAGGTCCAAATATTCAAGCTGGTCAAACTTACAAAAGTCTCTTGGGATCGGACCCTTAAAATGGTTTCTGGACAAATCAATTACTCCAAGGTTCGAAAAATTAACGAAGCTCCTTGGAAGCATGCCTGAAAATTGATTGTTACTCAAATCTAATACATTCCATACTTTCCACCTATATAATGGAAAATCTGATATCTGACCCCAAAAGTTGTTACCACTTAGGTAAAGAAAATTCAGGCGAGAAGAATTGAACACCGAGGTCGATATTTGCCCACCCAAATTGTTGTTTGACAGCTTGAGAACCCATATTGTTGTTAGTGGTTGTAGTTGTACTGTAGACAATTGATTGTTGGATAAATCTAAAAATAAAAGAGAGCTAATATTTCCTAAACAAGAAGGAATACAACCTGTGAATCCATTCTTAGCCATCCTTAAGGTCCATAGATTTTGAAAGATTAAACAAATATCTTTTGAAATTTGACCGTTCATGTTATTGTTGGAAATATCTAATTCGGCCAAATTCAAATATGGGTGATCTTGCAACTGTAAAGTACCAACAAAGGAGTTGTCGCTCAGATATAGTTGCTCCAATCGTGTATTGTTCTTAAGCAACCACGAAGGAAACATTCCGGTGATGTTGTTGTGGGAGAGATCAAGGGTTATTAAGTCGTATTGGTAATAGAGAAAGTCAGGAATATCTACATTGAGTGCTTCTGATGTTGGCCTACTTGACAAGCGGAAAAAGACTAGTTGGAACTTTGGAATCAAATTATCAAAGGCAGCAGGTTCTGTTACTAGTCTGTTGTTCTCACTAGAAAAGAACTTGAGGCTTGAGTGGTTCAAGAAAGGCTTTATTGAAATGGGAACTTCAAAGAGGTTATTTGATAGTGAGAGGAATTCAAGGGATATGAGGTTGGTAAGAGGACCGGAGGCAATATTTCCAGTAAACTGGTTTTCAGAAACATCTAATAGTTGTAAAGATGACAAGTTCCCCAAACAATCTGGGAGTGAACCTCCTAAATTATTTCTAGAGAGATCTAACTGCTTCAGATTCTTCAATTCACACCAACCTGTACAATTTATCTTGAAACAGTCAAAATAGTGTTGGAAGAATCTTTTGTTGATGATGTAATTATAGGCGGATGGAGAGTTGTTAATTTACCTTGAGCAGGTAGGGTGCCATGGAGGTCACATTCACCAACAGACAAAACTTTAAGAGCAGGCAATGCTCCAATGTTCTGGAGAAAGTTTATTGGGAGAGAAGTATTATCTAGATGCAATTCTTCAAGGGTGCTTGAATTGAAGAAAGTCCCTGTGAAAAAGAAAGAAGAAGAGATATGATGAAAATAGTGGTGGTACAGAATAGCCATATTCCATTCAATATTATTAATTAAGAATTTAAGAAACTAATCTATGATTAACCTTGACTTAAATTAGTATCCTTGAGAGAAAGGGTCTTCAGGGATGGCAATGAACGCAATGACTGCAGGAAGTCCAGCTTCCTTGAACCTATGATGTGTAGAATTGAAAACAGGCAATCAAGTAAGTAGTGAAATTAAGTGTTATCTTGATCGAGTTCTTAAAGCTATGATAAAGAACTGATACTTTTGTAGTGAGATGATTTTTTGATAGAAACAACAAATTGCCCAAATAATAGAAGATGCCAAGAGATATTCACAACTTTACCATTGACAGCCGTCGATCCTAGCAACATATTGCCTGATAAATTTAAAGACTTGAGGGATGAAAGTCCACTCAGATGTGATAAAATGTTGTCGTTGAATATATTATAGCTCAGGTCCAGGTTCTCGAGTTTCCCCAAAAGTGATGATATGATCTCAAAACCTACAAGGAGTTGTTTATAAGAGTAAGTCATAATTATGAGCTCACGATATGCATAATAAATAGAAACTAAAGATAATTAGAATTGATGAGATGTTGTTCAATTGATATATGATTCTCAAATTATACATAAAAAGAATGATATATGAACGCATATTTAATTATATAATAGATTAAGAAATAATTTATGGATAAGATCAAGAAACAATTTATGGATAAGATCAAAGCTCCATAGATATTAATCTTCATAGATGAAATTAAAGCGCAATCAAACATGATGAAATGCTATCGTTGATTTTTAAATATATATAAAGTCCTCAATTTTCTTGATAAACAGAATGCAACTTACTATTGATAGATCCTGTCAGCTGATTGTTTGACAGATCCAAAGACTTGAGGGATGAAAATCCAGTTAGAGATGGAAAAACGGTATCGTTGTATTGATTCCCACTTAGATGAAGGTTCTCCAGCTTTTTCAACCTTGATGACAAGACTTTGAGACCTGCATGATGTTCCTCAAGAGCATATTGGAAGGAAATAATTAAATGCGTAGAAAGAAATGATATATATGAGAAGGAGAAAAGAAAAGGTTTCGGAGCTAAATAATTAAAAGGTTTCCATAGAAGCTACCTCCTGATCCAGCTGTCAACCCATTGAATGATAGATCCAAAAACTTGAGAGTGGAAAGGTTACCAGTGAAACATGACAAAATGCTTTTATCATTATTAAATCGGTTATGACTTAGGCCAAGTTCCCTCAGTTTTGATGATAGGACTTCGAAGCCTGGAAGAGAATCATCAAAGCAAGATAATTGACATTAAACACCAACCAACCAACCTTCATTTATTTTATTATTATAATTAAGTGCACAAACATTAAACACCAACCTTCATTCTCCAAGCAACCAACAATTCTATTCACTCCCAATTTAAGACTTTGCAATTCTTTAAAAGGCTGAAACAAAGATGCGTTGAGAACCCAATCGCCCAAGCGGAAATCCCTTGCGTCCCAAAAAGAGAGTCGGACCACTCGCCTTGTAGTGTTATCACACTCGATCCTATGCCACTCACAACAATTACTACTGTCCACCCAATCTCTCAAGGAAACGCCATCTGGGTCCATCAAAGCTTTGATCTCCAAGAGACCAATCCTCTCTTCCTCCAAACACCCATAACAACTACCAGACCATTCGCCAACGAAAGCCAATAATGCTAGCAACATCCAAGCCCCCACTCTTTTCATCATCATCTACGTAGAATATTGTTGTTTGTTATGTGTCTTTGGGCAACCATAGAGGTCCTATTTATACTACAATTTTGGCCATTTCCATGATTTTATCTGCATATCTTATGCAGGTTCTATGTTTTGAGATTTGAATATTATTTTATTTCTTTTTGGAATATTCTTGGATTCGAATATTATTTTATTTTACTGTTTAGCACTTAGTCTATTTGCATTTAATTATATTTTGGTTACTAATTATCCAATTTTAAAAAAAATAAAAAATAAAAATTGTTGCAGCACTTCAATTTTTTTATCGATATTCATGTTTAATTTCACGTAAGATCTTTTTGAATTTATAATTGTACTTTTCTCGTTATAATTTAGAATCATTTAGGACCTACTTGCATGGTGTCATCACTATCATATATATATATATATATATATATATATATATAATTAAATACATAAATTATCAATAATAATAAACTCGGAATAATTATAAATTTTATCCTTGTGGATTGTGTGGATACAGTATTAATTATATACAAAAACTTCAAATATATATCTAAAAGAATGCTAAAAGTGACATTCTCTTGGGTGATCACTAGGGGTGTTCATTTTCAGTTCGGTTCGGTTTTTATCAAAAAAAATAACCAAATCTAAAAAAAAAATTTGAAAAAAAAAACCGAAACCTGGTCAAACCGACCGGGTTCGGTTCGGTTCGGTTTTTTAAGGGAAAAAACCGGTTCAAACTGATTTGGCTCGGTTTTCTTGGTTTTGGCTCGGTTTTTTCCGGTTTTGGCTCGGTTTTTTCCGGTTTGGCTCTGTTTCGGCTCGGTTTTTCCGGTTTTTTGGTTATAAAACCGAAACCGAACCGAACCGACTGGTTTTTTTAAAATTTTAATCGGTTTAATCGGTTTTTTTTCACGGTTCGGTTTTTTCGGTTATTTTTTTTCCGGTTTTCTCGGTTTAATCGGTTTTTCAGTTTTTTTGAACACTCCTAGTGACCACCACAAGCCCATCTAAAACTCACAAGCCATATAAAAATCACACGACAGCCAATTACCTTATCTTGTGAGAAAAAAGATTTAAAAAAAATGCATTTTCTTGGGTGTGCAGTGACTGCCAATCTTTCTCGTTATGACATTGAATGCTCTGTTAGAAGTTGCATGATGCTCTTCTCATGGGGAGCAAAAAATCAGTAGCCTCCGATGGAATCCTCATAAACCTTTCTGTGTGCTCTTCTAAGATATTAAAAATGTCAAACATACATCAATATTAAGAAAAACAATAAAAAAAGAATGCTATACAAATGGAGCTTCCAACAAAAAGATATGGGAAAAAAATGATTAGTTAATTCAAAACAGCAGCAGTAAGTAATAATTGCAAAACACGATACCGAAACCAAATTGAAAAGTGAGCAAAATACAAAACTGGTTACATGTATCAAAAGGAACTGGATCCAATTTCTACACCACTGTATGTCCCTTTTGTTCAGTCTATGTTTGGTGCAATCACCTAAGGCTAGAAACAAAAACAGCGCCTTAGTCTATGTTTGGTGCATTTTTTCCACGAGATGGGTTCGTGGAAAAACTTTGGTTTAATTGGGAATGCTGTTATTGGTTAGAAACTTTTTAATTAAAATAAATTTGATTATTTGATTGGAAAAATCCTTAAATATTATTAACACATGAAATCAATTTATTCTCTTAAGAAAAAAATATTGTAACCATATAGGTAATTTATTTATATATTTTATTGAAATATTAAATAGTTTTAAATCTTGTGGTATATTGCCGTCATGCATTTTTTTCCCTCAAGATGGGTTCGATAGACAATCACCATCATGCATTTATGAGTCCCAGAGACCATTGGCATCTGTAGCGTTGCCTTTCCTCAAGACCATTTCCATCATGCATTTATGAGTTGGTGAGACCATTTCCATCTGCCCATTGGTCCCTGAGGCCGTTGCCATCATGCATTTTTCCACAAGATGGGTTCGTGGAAAAACTTTTGTTTAATTGGGAATGCTGTTATTGTAACCATATAAGTAATTTATTTATTTATTTTAATGAAATATAAAATAGTTTTAAATCTTGTGGTATATTTCTTGTCTTTAAGAGCTATGAACTTATATCTCAAAACTTCAAAACTAATATAAAGATATTAAGTGATCATTGAGTGTGTGTATGTGTGTGTGTATAATCCTTTTGAAAACGAAAAGGATTTTGATGGAGATCAGGACATTGCACCAAATTATCCACAAGATGGGTCGGTGATACCATTGTCATCATGTAATTTTTCCCACGAGATGGGGCCGTACGCTTGGGGCTCTAAAAGCTATGGTTTTTAATTTCATTATGCACATATCTAGAATGGCAGGTATCTTTTATTTCAATTTAGAAAATGGAATAAATTAGAAGATATTTCATCTAACTTAAAATCTTATCTTATATGAATTTCACCTAAATTCTGGCTGGAATGTTTAGGTTATATTCTAACTATCCTATTATGGGCAAATAATATTTTGTTTTGCTTTTATAAAAAATTAAAATATAGTTTAGTTTTATAGTATCAATCATGTCTCTCAATCCGATAGTTGGATTAAAGTAAAATTTTACGAGGAATCTCTTGACATATATATATTTATATCGCAAATTAAAATTTTAGGGCAATTAAATTTAGAAAGACTTTGTAAGATTGTCGATGACATTTTCATAGTTTTATTCAAATTCATAATTTTGTTTTGAAAGGTCATTTTTTATGTCTTTTTTATATTGATTTTTTTAAAATTTCATTATTCAACAATAGGTTTATTGAAAATTGAGATTCATAATTTGTTTTGATTTATTTTATTTGGGGTTATTATAGTCTCATGACCCGGGTCACAGATTTAAAGGTTAATCCAGATTGTCCCGGATTGATCGATCCAATATGTTGTTGTTTCGATACTTTTTAAAAAAAATATGTCATCTTGAATTTTTTGAAGTAAAACTATATTTTTACCAACCGTCCAGACAATCTTTAAGCCCATCGAATCGATCAAGTTATATCGATTAACTCTTATTTTTTTACTTATATTTGAAATTTAAATTGCATAATTTCAAGTTAGCTTATCTTGAAATTTGAATTGAAATTATGTTTGTTAAAAGATTAATGCTAGGCAGCTCATTTCCTGCCCTAATAAAGCTCAAGGTCTATTTAGAATTAGGCTTGTTTGAGATTGTGATAGCGGTTGCGGTTTAAAGTATTTTTCGTTTAGAAATGCATCAAGATGATTTTTTTATTTTTTTAAAATTATTTTTGATATCTGCGCATCAAAACGATCTAAAAATACTAAAAATATTAATTTAAAATAAAAAACAAATTTCAAAATGTTTGGGAACACGGGTTGGACTGCGTTCCCAAACATGTACGTAGGCATATACCCAATCCAAGCACCGTAAATCATTTTTTATACATGGGGATGGGTTTGTTAGCTTGATATGATAGATAAAAAAATTGAAAGATGATGAAATTAAAAAAAAAATATAATTTTATAAATTATTTTAAATAAAATAAATATCAATTAAAGAATAAAAATCAAATCCGATAGATAAAAAATTTCAATTAAAAAAAATAAAATAAAAGTAAATGAGGATCAAAATTGATATAAAAATCAAATTATAAGATATAAAATTCAAAACAAAATAAAATAATTTTTTTCTAAAAGATATTCAGATTAAAAGCATTACAAAAAGAATGCCTCCTTGTTTCTTCCTTTTCAACAACTTGATTAGTTTAATTAGTATCATATTGGTTCTACATCGAAGAAAATAGAAAACATATTTAGTAATAATCATAGCACCACAACATATATTATTACATTACCAATATTATTATAATCATTACATCATCATCACTGGAACAATTACTCTTCTTACTTACACTTTCATCGCTTCAACCTCTTTATATGAAGTCACCGTAGCAATTAAATGCCTCTTGATCAATCATAATTAAATTACTCCAATAATATCGTTTTTTATTCTTTTACATGAAGTCTTAATTAATTAATTTATTTATATAGGTGGTTATGAGTTACAGAAATTGAGCAATTTGGAGTATATTGGAGCATGAAAATTAATCGTTTCGATAACAGTATTGTATCATTTATAGAGGGATTTCCACCTCTTAAATCACTATATTTAGATTATAATAGACAGGAAGGGTTAATAGATTTAAAATGTTAGTTTTTTTATATACTTATTTTTTCTCTATTAAATTTAATTTCAAAAGAACACAATTTTTGTTTTGTAATTAATTAATTAATAATATTTTTATAAATATCAAGAATTTTTAGCAACTTGGAGGCCTTGAGTTTGAGCAGCAACAATATTAACGAATTGGTAGCCTCAAGAGGTAATTAGTAACACATTCACATTACCTATCTAGTAGCGAATATAATATTTGAGCCCATCCATACAATATTAATTATTTTTGCTTTTGAAATTAATTATTTTTGTTCTCTAGATGAAAACTTTCTTCAAAACTTGTGATCACTGTCTTCTCTAAAACAATTGTTTTTGCAAAGACTCAGTAACATTGTATATTTTGGAGGTAAATTAGCAAATTTAAACTCTACTATTACTTATCATTGACCATTCTACTTTTTTAAATTCATAACATTAATTAAATCTCAAATTTAAAAATCAACTCATGAATTGAAATCTTTATTATTCTAATTAAAAGTCTACCATCCATTTAATATGAATAATATTCCAATTCAATTTTGGCCCTCTCTCAACACCATTTCGGTATAATGTAAATAGAATAATAATAACCATGAGGGGTGTAGCTCAACTGGTAAGGTCCTGAAAGTGCTCTCTAGAGATCACTAATTTGAATACCACAAACCTCAGATCATGGGATTTGGAGAAGAAATGTTCAGAGTTAGCATTGCTTTCTCAGTAAAATACACAACATGAGCTTCAGGTAAGGGCTCTACCCTTACCTTTTTGATATGTTTTTGTCATTCTTGTAAATGTTATATTGCGAATTGTTTATATATAAGGGCTCGTTATTGGAAATTCAATATTAAATGAAAAATGCATTCAAAGGCAGAAAAATTGAGATCAAATCAGGTTACGATGTTTATATCTATATGTCTTTGGGGTAGGATTATTATATGCATTATATATGCCTTCGAGGAAAGAGAAAGATATGATACATATTATGCTTTCACGGCAAGACTATTACATGTATTATGCCTCCAGGATAGTGAAGAATATATCTTAATTACAAGCTATGCTTTCAGGGAGGGAGAAAAGTATCATATAAAATATATGCTTTTAGGGTGGAAAAGATGATATGACAATATATATAAGCTTTAATAACAAAATGTAGTGGTCAGGGTTTGAAAGTAATAATAAACATAACAAAATGTAAAAGACTAAATGAATGGTTTAGAATATGGGATAAAACCAATAATTTTATAAAATTATATGTCTTCTAGGTTCCTCTTATTTCGACACCAAACTCTAGCTTTCTTAGTTTATTATAATAGGTTGTTATTTTGTAAAACTTTAACTATGTTTATTTTCTACACTTTAATTAAAAATAAATTTTGGATTGTAAGAGAGACATTATCTCTTTTTTTATATATATATGTATATGATAATTAAATATGTTATTGATAAAATTAATGGATAGTGAGTTTGAGAACATATTTATGTGAGTATTGGTTGCATAAAAAAACAAATCATAAAACTTGATAATAATTCACTAAATAACTCTTAATTATTCATCAAACCAATCTGAAAAGGATAGCACAATGAAATCCTTTCTCAATAGCGCTATCCATTGCCCACCATATTCAATTGAACCTAGAATTTACTAAAATACCACCCGCATTATTTACCGAATCAACTGTAAACCAGTTAACTGTTGGTGTATTCCATAATGCACAAACAAATCTATCTGCAGTTGCAGCAGAACTGTAAGTTATAATATAACGAAGAATCCCTTTTCTGATTCTAGAATCCAGTGAACCTGGTGATTCCACCTCACGTTCATCCTCCACCCGCTGAAGACTGCCATTGAAAGAGAAAAGCTCCACCTTTGGGTGTAAACTGGATTGATTGCATCCCATCTGAATCACGTGGGCTTAATTAATGGAAGGAACGAACAATTGTCGGTTTTAAAAGTTTGGTTTGTAACAATCATTGTAATTTCAAATTTCCATACTCCTTCCATTTAAGCAAGTAATAATAACAGAGAATATGTATAAATCTCAGTGTTGTTTTAAATTTTATGTAAGATAGTACAGTTTCATTCAAAAAATGAGAAAGAACAATAAAAATCCTCAAATTCTCATTCATCAACAACAGCATACATTCAAACAAGTGATCAATAGTGTTGATGAAAAATAAATCATTAGTGATCAAGTGACGAGGACTAGAGTAAGATTGGCGCCATTGTAAG
This sequence comes from Populus nigra, assembly GCF_951802175.1. Lineage (NCBI taxonomy): Eukaryota > Viridiplantae > Streptophyta > Magnoliopsida > Malpighiales > Salicaceae > Populus > Populus nigra. Next base: position 3,019,210 of record NC_084859.1, read on the forward strand.
CTTGACAAGCTTTGCCTACTCTAACTGCAACGAAAGATTCAGTGCCTAATCTCTGGACGGAGAAGGGGACGCCCTTGTTATGTACACGGTTGCTCTGAATGGTTCGATGATGCTCATTTTAAACATATCATGTCAAGGTTATCAATTTCATTCTAGTTTGTTTCATTTTTTTAATTGAAACAGTATGTTTTGGTTTTAGAACATTTCAGTGTATTGTTTTAGGATTATATTGTTCACACACACACACACACACACACACACACACATATATATATATATATATATATATATATATATATTAACTCAATAAACATAATTTAAATTTAAATTTAAATTTAAAGATAAATTAACTTGAAATTATGTAATTTAAATTTCAAACACAAGTAAAAAAGTGAGAGTTATACTGATATGACCCAATCAACTAGACGGGTCCAAAAACAACATAAACAACTGATAAGAATATAGTTTGATTTTAAAAAGTTTAAGATAACATTTAAAAACAATAAAATTAAGATAACAACATATTAAATTAATCTAGGTCAACTCGATTAAATTAACTTTTTAAATTCATAACTTAAGTTATAAAAGACAGGGGGAGGCTAGGGGATGGTCCATGAGACCATTGCCCCGTAAGCTTGGGAATGGATAATATGCTTTAATTTCAATTTAGTTTACAAAAATAAATAAATTAAAAGCTTAAGCATAAAAATAATAAATCTCAAGTGTAAGAACGCAACCACCGATTAATTAATGGACAAAGGACCTTAGATTAATTAATGGATAATATATGACGCTTCTTTCAATGGAAATGTAAATTCTTTATTAGAATATCATATATTTTTTTGTATTTGTTTTTTGGTTATATTTAATTTTTCACCAGTATTTCTAACATAAATTGCTACGTATTTCGAATCTTGAAGGATTGAAAGATGGAAAACATAAAAGAAAGAGAGATAAGGCAATTCAAAAAAAGAAAAAGAAAGAGCAATAGTGAAAAAAGAAGACAAAAGTGGAGAACAAAAGTGGAGCAGTTTTTATTAACTATATAAATTAATTTTATAATTACTAATATTAAATTCAAAATATGTACATATTGCAAATATGTAAACATATTATGTGGTTTAAAAGAAACGACTTTTATAAACATATATGGCTTAACAATATTAATCAACTCTTAATATCTTTCATTCTATATATATTAAAAGTAAATATTAAAACCTATTATATTAATTTGTGAAGGTATTTATTCGGATGTGAATTATATTTCTAATTTTTTATTAAAAAAGTTCTATATACTACAACTAGCTCAAGAAAGTCATATTCATCATGATCATAGACTAAAAAAAAAAAAAAATTGAATTGCATAAAAGTATCACTATAAATGTTATTCTCCGAAAATATCTTCGTTCCTTGATAAAACTCCCTAAACTACTGTCTCTAACAGTGAAAATATCACTATAGCAACAGTACACGAAATAATATCAGAATAAATTTGTATGACGTAATAATATCTGTTTATTTTTGTATTTTTAAAAATATTTTTTTTATATAGATAACTTTTGAATCATCAAGTAGTGAACACAAAAAGAGTGAAGAATAATCAAAGTGGTGCATATCCACATCAATTTTTGTCCATGTTTTTGGTAATATTAATCTCTTTATCCAGTTAATTGTTTTTTCAATTAAATTTTTTTTTATATAGATTTCTTCAACATATTTTTTATTTAAAATTTTTTTAAGTAAAAATCAAAAACTTTATACAAAAATGTAGTCAAATAAATCGAGAATTATGTGTATTGATAAGTGAAAAAAACCATAAATAATGACTCAAAATAAAAACTGGAAAAATCAAAAGACAGGTATAAATTAAGATATTTTTTTTATCAAATATAAATCAAGATATTTAATTTTACAAGACGTGATCACATTTACGCAGTTGCGTTTTCTAAATTTTCTAATTAAAATAATTTTTTTATTCGATCAAACGATAATAAAAACATACAAACAAATTATAAATTAATTGAATAAAATAAAAAGAGAAAAAATAAAATATAAAGCTATACATATTAGAAATATTATTTGAAAATAATTTTTTTAATTTTCAAAAATAAAATTCTTCTATACAAAAATTTTTTATAAGTATAAAAAAGAATTTTTTAATTTATTCATTTTTTTAAATAAAGTTAATCTATCGCAAGAGTACACGAAATAAATATTTTGCCGTCATGCATTTTTTTTCCTCAAGACCATTTCCATCATGCATTTATGAGTTGGTGAGACCATTTCCATCTGCACATTGGTTCCTCAAGACCGTTGCCATCTTGCATTTTTCCATCATGCATTTATGAGTCTCACGTCATGCATTTATGAGCTCCAGAGACCATTTCCAACATAGTTATTAAACCCGGCTTGGGGTTGACTCGGCTAAGGAGCCGGGTTTCGGGTTTTATAGGGCAACTTGGGTTAACCCGGATCAACTCGGAAAAGTTAAAAAAAAATTAAAGTTTTAATATTTTATATGAAAAAATTAAAAAAAAATTCATGTAAATATAGGCTATACATATTGTAAATAATGAATTTTAAAAGAATATTTTAAAAAGTTTTTTTATCTCACATTAAAAAGATATTATGTTAAGCTTTTAAGTTGAAGTATTTAAAACAAAAAAGTTTTTTTATCCCACATTGAAAAAACATAACTTTTTTCTTGGAAACATAGAGTATATATACTAATAGGGGTGTTCAAAAAAACTGACCAACCGATTAAACCGAAAAAACCGAGAAACAATTAACTAAAAAAACCAAACCGAGAAACAATTAAAAAAAAACCACCCAGTCCGGTTCGGTTCCGGTTTAAAAAGGCTTAAACCGGTTGCACCGGACTAAACCGAACCGGTTTAATTGAATCTAAAAAAAGGTATAAAAGAAAACACCCGAACCCCCCCAACACCTTTCAACCCCCCCCCCCCCCCCCAACACCTTTCCAGCCGCCCCCCTTCCCTTTCCCTTTCCCTTTTCCTTTTCCCCCTTCCCCTTTCCCATTCCAGCCGCCCCACCCATCCCTCCCTCCATGCTCTCTCTCCTCCCCTTCCCCTTCCCCTTCCTCTTCCCCTTTCCAGTCGCCCCACCCCTCCCTCTCTCCCGCTCCTTCTCCTCTATGCTCTTTTCTCTCATTCTCTCATATTGTTGCCTTTCTACTCTCTACTTTAGTTTCTGGTAGAAAACTTGGATAAAATCCTTGTTTCTGGTTTTATTAACATGTAGGTGTGCTAGCGAGGTCCCGGTAGTTTGTGAGACGCTATTGAAATCTTTGTTAACATGTAGTTGTGTTAACTTGGATAAATCCAGTGATTGTGAATTGGCTAAGGGAGATCTTTCAGATCTCAATCGAAAGGCCCAAATTCAAAGTTTTCAATAAGGATTTTTCTGAATGTGATTCGGTCAAGTTTATCCAGTGATTGTGATTCGACCAAGTTTTCTCTTATTTAATTGGTTTCGGTTTTTCTGGTTTTTCAAGATAAAAAACCGACCTGAACTGAACAAAACCGGTTTGGTTTGAACAGGTTCTTGTTTCGGTCTGGGTTATATTAACAAGAAATAGTATTTTCCGGTTCGGTTCAGATTTTAGGTTAAAATCGGAACGAACCGGACTGTGAACACCCCTATATACTAATGAGTTTCAAATCCCACATTGAAAAAATATAATTTTTTTCTGGGGAACATAGAGTATATATACTAATGGGTTTCAAATCCCACATTAAAAAGATACTATATTATCTTTTTAAGTTGAAGTAATTAAACCAAAAAGTTTTTTATCCCGCATTGAAAAAACATAACTTTTTTCCTAGGAACATAAAGTATATATACTGATGGGTTTCAAATCCCACATTTGAGAAAAAAAAACACCGGGTCTCACTTAGGTCGCCCGGGTCAACCGGGTTTGGCCTAGTCATTGCACCGGCCGGTCTTTTGATAAACCCGGACTGGTTCAGCCCCTAGATCAACCTAGTCCCGGGTCGACCTGCCGAGTCGGTCCAGGTTTAAAAATTATGGTCTCTAACAGTGAAAATATCACTATAGCAAGAGCACACGAAAGAAGTATTTTGCCGTCATGCCTTTTCTTTCCCCTCAAGATGGGTTCGACAGACCATTTCCATCATGCATTTATGAGTCCGTGAGACCATTTCCATGAGACCATTTCCATCATGCATTTATGAGTCTCACGTCATGCATTTATGAGTTCCTGAGACCATTTCCAACATGCATTTATGAGTCCATCTGTCCATGAGACCATTGCCATCTGCACATTGGTCCATTTTTCCTCAAGGAGAGGCCGTGAGACGTCCTCTTCCAACCATCATGCATTTTTTCCACGAGATGGGCCGTACGCTTGGGGCTCTAAAAGCTATGGTTTTTAATTTCATTATGTTATGTCTAGAATGGCAGGTATATTTTATTTTAATTTAAAAACTGAATAAATTAAAAGATATTTCATTTCATTTAGAATCTTATCTCCATCCATGAATTTCACCTAAATTCTAGCTGAAATGTTTGGGTTCTATTCCAGCCATTCCAAATAATGTTTTGTTTTGCTTTTATAAAAAAAAATATAGTCTATTTTTACGATATCAATTATATTTCTCAATCTAACTTTTAGATTAAACTAAAGTTTTACAAGGAATCTCTTGATATATATTTATATCGCAAGTTAAAATTTTAGGTCAATCAGAATTTAGAAAGACTTTGCAAGATTACCGATGATATTTTCATAATTTTATTCAAATTCATAATTTTGTTTCAAAAGGTTATTTTTTGTGTCTTTTTTTAGATTGATTTTTTTTTCAATTTCATAATTCAACAATAGGTTTATTGAAAATTGAGATTCATAATTTGTTTTGATTTGTTTTATTTGGGGTTATTATGGTCTCATGACCTGTGTCGCACGTATGCGGCGTCGCGGTGAATATTCCACTTCAATTTAAATGTATCTATCTAGCAAATATAGGAAGACAGTACATGAAATAATGTCAGAATAAAATTTGTATGAGGTAATAATATCTGTTTATTTTTGTATTTTTAAAATATTTTTAAAAAGATTTTTTTAAATAGATAACATTTGAACCATCAAGTAATGAACACAAAAAGAGTGAAGAAAAGAAAAATAATCAAAGTGGTGCGGATCCACATCAATTTTTGTCCATGTTTTTGGTAATATTAATCTCTTTATCCAGTTAATTGTTTTTTCAATTAAAAAAATTTATACATAGATTTCTACAACATATTTTTTATTTAAAATGTTTTTAAGTAAAAATCTAAAACTTTATACACAAATATAGTCAAATAAATCGAGAATTATGTGTGTTGATAAGTGAAAAAAACCATAAACAATGACTCAAAATAAAAACTGGAAAAATCAAAAGACAGGTATAAATCAAGATATTTTTTTATCAAATATAAATCAAAATATTTAATTTCATAAGACGTGACATTTATCCAGTTGTGTTTTCAAAATTTTCTAATTAAAATAATTTTTTTATTCGATCAAACGATAATAAAAACATACAAACAAATTATACATTGATTGAATAAAATAAAAAGAGAAAAAATAATATATAAAGCTACACATATTAGAAATATTATTTGAAAATAATTTTTTTTTTATTTTCAAAAATAAAATTCTTCTATACAAAAGATTTTTATAAGTATAAAAAAGAATTTTTTAATTTAATTAGTTTTTTAAATAAAGTTAATCTATCGCAAGAGTACAAGAAATAAGTATTTTGCCGCCATGCATTTTTTTTCCTCAAGACCATTTCCATCATGCATTTATGAGTTGGTGAGACCATTTCCATCTGCACATTGGTCCCTAAGACCGTTGCCATCATGCATTTTTCCTCGAGGAGAGGCCGTGAGATGTCCTCTTCCAACCATCATGCATTTTTTCCACGAGATGGGGTCATACGCTCGGGGCTCTAAAAGTTATGGTTTTTAATTTTATTATGTCACGTCTATAATAGTAGGTATATTTTATTTCAATTTAAAAAACTGAATAAATTTAAAGATATTTCATCTAGTTTAAAATCTTATCTCTAAATTTAAAGATATTTCATCTAGTTTGTATAATAAGTTAAAATTTCAGAGCAATCAGAATTTAGAAAAATTTTGCGAGATTACCAATGATATTTTTATAATTTTATTAAAATTCATAATTTTTTTTCATCAATATTCCTAACGTAAATTGTTATGTATTTTAAATCTTAAATTCAAAGATGGAAAAAAGATAAGAATGAGAGACACAACAGTTCAAAAGAAAAAAAAGAAATAACAAAAGTGAAAGAAAAAAAGAAATAACAAAAGTGAACGAAAGAAAAGAAATAAAAGTGAAGCAGTTTTTATTAACTATATAAATTTTATAATTACTAATATTAAATTTAAAATATGTACATATTGCAAATATGTAAACATATCATGTGGTTTAAAAGAAATGACTTTTATAAACATATATGGCTTAATAATATTAATCAACTCTTAATATCTTTCATTTTATATATATTAAAAGTAAATATTAAAACCTATTATATTAATTTGTGAAGGTATTTACTTGGATGCGAATTATATTTCTAATTTTTTATTAAAAAAGTTCTATATACTACACCTAGCTTAAGAAAGTCATGTTAATCGGGATCATAGAGTAAAAGAAAGAAAAAATTGAATTGCATAAAAGTATCATTATAAGTTTTATTCTCCGAAAATATCTTCGTTACTTGATAAAACTCCCTAAACTACTATATGTCTCTAACATAGTTATTAAATCTGGCTTGGAGGTTGACCCGGCCAAGGGGCTGGGTCCTGGGTTTTATGGGTCAACCCAGGTCAATTTGGGTCAACCCGGATCAACCCATAAAAATTAAAAAAAATTAAAATTTTAATATTTTATATGAAAAAATTCATGTAAATATAGGCTATACATATTGTAAATAATGAAGTTTAAAAGAATATTTTGAAAAGTTTTTTTATCTCACATTAAAAAGATATTATGTTAAGCTTTTAAGTTGAAGTATTTAAAACAAAAAAGTTTTTTATCCCACATTGAAAAAACATAACTTTTTTCTTGGGAACATAGAGTATATATACTAATAGGGGTGTTCAAACAAACTGACCAACCGATTAAACTGAAAAAATCGAGAAAAAATTAAAAAAAAACCAAACCGATAGAAAAAACCGAATAAACCAATTAAAAAATAAAAAAATCACCCGGTCCGGTTCGATTCCGGTTTAAAAAGGCTTAAACCGATGGAATCAGACCAAACCGAACCAGTTTAATTGAATCTAAAAAAAAGTATAAAAGAAAACATCATAAACCTAAATAGTAAATACCCTAACCCTACCTTTCCAGCCGCCCCACCCATCCCTCCCTCCCTACTCTCTCTCTCCCCCCTTCCCCTTTCCAGTCGCCCCACCCTTCCCTCTCTCCCGCTCCTTCTCCTCTATGCTCTTTTCTCTCATTTTCTCTTATATTGTTGCCTTTCTACTCTCTACTTTAGTTTCTGGCAGAAAACTTGGATAAAATCCTTGTTTCTGGTTTTATTAACAAGTAGTTGTGCTAGCGAGGTCCCAGTAGTTTGCGAGACACTATTGGAATCTTTGTTAACATGTAGTTGTGCTAACTTGGATAAATCCAGTAATTGTGATTCGGCCAAGGGAGATCTTTTAGATCTCAACCGAAAGGCCCGAATTCAAAGTTTTCAACAAGGATTTTTTTGAATGTGATTCGGCCAAGTTTATCCAGTGTTTGTGATTCGGCCAAGTTTTCTCTTATTTAATTGGTTTCGGTTTTTTTGGTTTTTCAGGCTAAAAAACCGACTTGAACTGCGCAAAACCGGTTTGGTTTGAACCGGTTCTTGTTTCAGTCCGGGTTATATTAACAAGGAATAGTATTTTCTGGTTAGGTTCAATTTTTAGATTAAAACCGGAACGAACCGGACTGTGAACACCCCTATATACTAATGAGTTTCAAATCCCACATTGAAAAAAGATAATTTTTTTCTTGGGAACATAGAGTATATATACTAATGGGTTTCAAATCCCACATTGAGAAACCATCGGTTTTTTTCTTGTGAACATAGAGTATATATACTAATGGGTTTCAAATCTCACATTAAAAAGATACTATGTTATCTTTTTAAGTTGAAATATTTAAACCAAAAAGTTTTTTATCCCACATTGAAAAAACATAACTTTTTTCTTGGGAACATAGAGTATATATACTAATGGGTTTCAAATCCCACATTTGAGAAAAAAAACACCGGGTCTCACCCAGGTCGCCCGGGTCACGGGTTGACCTGCTGCGTCAACCGGGTTTGGCCTAGTCACTGCACCGGCTGGTCTTTTGATAAACCCGGATCGATCCAGCTCCTGGGTCAACCGGGTTTCGGGTCGACCTACCAGGCCGGTCCGGGTTTAATAACTATGGTCTCTATCGGTGAAAATATCACTATAGCAAGAGCACACGAAATAAGTATTTTGCCGTCATGCATTTTTTTCCCCTCAAGATGGGTTCGACAGACCATTTCCATCATGCATTTATGAGTCCGTGACACCATTTCCATGAGACCATTTCCATCATGCATTTATGAGTCTCACGTCATGCATTTATGAGTTCCTGAGACCATTGCCATCATGCATTTAGGAGTCCATGAGACCATTGCCATCTTCACATTGGTCCATAAGACTATTGCCATCATGCATTTTTCCTCGAGGAGAGGCCGTGAGACGTCCTCTTCCAACCATCATGCATTTTTTCCACGAGATGGGGCCGTACACTTGGGGCTCTAAAAGTTTTTAATTTCATTATGTTACGTCTAGAATGGCAGGTATATTTTATTTTAATTTAAAAACTGAATAAATTAAAAGATATTTCATTTCATTTAGAATCTTATCTCCATCCATGAATTTCACCTAAATTCTAGCTGAAATGTTTGGGTTCTATTCCAGCCATTCCAAATAATGTTTTGTTTTGCTTTTATTAAAAAAAAAATAGTCTATTTTTACGATATGAATTATATTTCTCAATCTAATTGTTGGATTAAACTAAAATTTTACGAGAAATCTTCTGACATATATTTATCTCGCAAGTTAAAATTTTAGCGCAATCAGAATTTAGAAAGACTTTGTGAGATTATCGATGATATTTTCATAATTTTGTTTCAAAAAGTTATTTTTTGTGTCTTTTTTTAGATTGATTTTTTTTTTCAATTTCATAATTCAACAATAGGTTTATTGAAAATTGAGATTCATAATTTGTTTTGATTTGTTTTATTTGGGGTTATTATGGTCTCATGACCTGTGTCGCATGTATGCGGCGTCGTGACGAATATTCCACTTCAATTTAAATATATTTATCTAGCAAATATGGGGAGACAAGAAATTCTTGTCTTTTATTGGTGGAAAATGGAATGGGAGTCGCCATCTAGCATTTTGGTCACTAGGAACCCTAATTAGTCTTAGAGATCGGGTACGAGGACTGATTGCGTAAAGCGAAGGTATTAGCACCCCAAATACGCTTACCTAAGGTAAGCTGCATTGTTTGATTGTCTGATAAAAAGCTAAGGTGTTATTATATTTCTAATTGTTGGTCCGTCTATGGTTCAAGAAAAGTCCTCCTCAATAAGGAGGTCCTTATGTTATCGGGTAAAATCCTAACCGTTCTAACGTCTATATAAAAAAACTACATTTTTAATATTAGAAATACATTTTACGTATAAATTCGTAATCTCAGATACTAAAAGAAGAAAAAAATATTTTTTTAGAATTTTTGAAATATTGGCATAGTTCTCATGACTCTAACAAGCTTGTTATTAAAGCCAAAGTGCATGCTAAAATATTTTTTGAATTTTTTTGTATAAAAAAAACAATATGATTTTTTTTGTTGTATGAAAATACGATGCGATGATTTTTCTTATCTTTGAGAGACTTGGTTGTATGCATGAAAAACAAAATATTTTTTATTTTTTTTGTTTTAAAAGTTTTTTTGCAATGTTTTGACAAAAACCGGATATTTGAATACGGGATTTGTATCTTTACGGTATAAATATACAAACCAGTATTAAACAAATTTGATAAAAATATGCCGTAAAATCAACAAAAATTTTAAGGATTTTTCATAATTTTTAATTTTTTTGTTTTTTTATTTATATATATATAATATAAAATATTATAATATATAATATTATAATTATGTGGGCTGGGCCGACCCAACTAACTGGGCTAGACTTAGCCCAAAAGGGTTGGGCTGATCTCGGCCCAATAGTTCTCTCTGCTTCTTTAGGGTCTGGGCCGGACTTGGCCCAGACATCAGGGCTGGGCCAGAACCGGCCTGGCCTAGAAAGTAAAAACGGGGAGGGGAATTATTTCCCCCCTCCTATCCTCCTGCATGCAGAACACATGCAGGGGAAACTTATACCGAAAATGAAGTAAAAGTGGAGGGGAAAAAGAGTTACCTGGCCCGGAGGAGGCGGTGCCTTGCTGGTCTGGTTGCGGTGGAGGCCGGTGGCGGTGTCGTGGCTCACGGACGACAGCTCCAAGCAGCAGTGCTGCTGTTTCAAGCGGTGGAGAGAGATGTTACTGCTCCTTCCCCTCTCCTCTAGTGTTTCGTTTTTCTTTCTCTTCTTTTGTTGTCAAGTGGTTTCCCTCTTTGTACTCCCTGCTCTCCTGTTTGTTTCTCTCTCAAACCCTCCCCTGTTTCGAACTTCCCCGTACTCTTTCCTTCCTCTCTCTATTTCATTTCCTCTCTTTTCTATTCTCTCCGTCCTCACTCCCCCCCCCCCCGTCCCTTGTGCTGGTGTTGAGAGCAATATTTATAGGTAAAGGGGGAGCGGGGGCGTCCCTATCGCCGCCCTATTGCTGAGCATGGGGAGCAGGGCTTTCCTGCCCTGCCACGGCGCCAGGTTAGTTGGCCAGTAGGCGTGGCTGGCAGAGCGCGGCTCCCCCGGTTTCTCATCATTAGGAGGCGTAGGGCTTCAGGCTTTGGCAGAGCACGCGGCAGGAAGGAGTAAAGAAGAAAAAAACAAAAGCTTCTATCTTCCCCTGCTACACGTTCAGGGGAAGAAGAAGGAGGAACAGTGTCGCTCAAAATGACACTGTTTTGTTCTATTTTCTTTTTTAACATGAAACAGCGTCGTTTTGGACAAAACACGTCATTTCATTTAAATATGGTGCCAACGCGTTAACTTCCAAATCAGTCCTTAATTTATCCTTTGTTCATTTAAGTCCTCAAATGTAATTTTGATTTTAAGAATCAATTCAATTGCATCCCTGCCAACTTCAATCGCCACCCCTATAGTTGGCCGCCTTTTTCACTTAGTCCTTGGTTTTGAATTTGTGCATTTTGACCTTCAATTGATTAATAAACTTCAAATTTCTTCAATTTGGTCCCTGATTCGATCAATTTCAATCCCTATATTTACACGCCTTTTCAAGTTTGGTCCTTGGTTTTGATTTATGCCATGAAGTCCCTAATTGGTCACCAAACTTTAATATTTATGCAATTAAGCCCCTGATTTGACCAAATCAACTCTAAAAAATTATAATTTGACCCCAGAACTTTAATTTCTTCCAATTAAAGCCCAAATTGACTTAAAAACCAAATTTTCTTGCAATCAAACCCTCTATAGATTCAATTAAACCTTCAATAAAATCAAATTGAGTCTATAAACATCCGATTTTGGACTTTTCTCCTCAAATTGAATTTTCTTTTCTAACAAGGCTCTCATCATTCAAGTCTATACTGTCAAAATTTCAATCTTTGTATTTTTTTAATCTCCTTAATCAATTGTTCTGATCATTTTCCGTGTGCTCCAGCATCCTACTGCTATTATTATTTTTTCTAATTTCTTCCGAATATATATTTATATATATTTTTTCTTTTCTTGTGCGAGGACCCAAAAATAGGTTACAACAACCTGGGTCACAAATTTCAAAGGTTAACCCAGATTGACTCGAATCGATCCAATATGTTGTTGTCTCAATACTTTTTTTTAAAAAAAGTATGTCATCTTGAGCTTTTTTAAGTAAAACTATATTTTTAACAGTCGTCCAAACAATCTTTGGGCCCATCGAATCGATCGGGTTATATCGATTCATCTCTTATATTTTTACTTATATTTGAAATTTAAATTGCATAATTTTAAGTTAGTTTATCTTTAAATTTGAATTGAAATTATATTTTTTAAATTAATATTTTAAATTATATATATATAAATAGAACAACCCAAAATAACACATCAAAATACTCAAAAACCAAAATATATTGTTACAATTAAAAAAATAAAACAACAATTAAAACAGAATTGACAACCTTCCTTGGTAGAAGCCTGAAACTCCTCGCTGCCATTTCCAAGAGATAGTTACTTATATTAGTAGGAATTTAGTAATGATTGATCAGCATTTATATGAAGCTGGGCCTATTAATTCAAATGTTGATGGCGTTAGTAACAATGATTTTCTTGGAAGGATGGCTGCCTCTTGGTTGCTTGAAAATATACGGTTTTTTTAGTTCAAATCTATTCATAAAAATATAGTTTTATTGAATTTTTTTATATACTTTATTAGAGAAATCAATGTAAGCAAATTTATGGACAAACACTAGATTATCAAGTACTTCAATAGAAAAATAAAATCAATTAGAGTACTGAATAAAAAAAATATAAATTATAAGTATTTTACATACTTTATTGTTCAAGAATTAAAAATAAAATAAAATAAATCTTGACTAATCTAAAAGGAGTTAACTATGACATCATCATTTTGATAATAAAACTAATGAAGATATTTTATTGATTAAATTCCATGAATATAAGTATTCGAATTGAAAAAAAAACATTGATACAAGCTTTTAAATAAAAACATTTATAAAATACATATAATTTGTACTTGTCATTATCCCTTTTGCATTGTCTCTTTTGCATTGCTAATACTTAACTAATTGAATATATAATTCTCATGTGAATAATGTTAGAATAAATTTAGTTGCATGAATAATACCTTTTTTTTTGTATTTTAAAAATATATAAAAAAATTAAAATTTTTTAAATAGATAAGTTTTGAATCATCAAGTAGTGAAACATAGTAAGAGTGAAGAAAGTGAAGAATAATCAAAGTGGTGTGGGTCCACATCAATTTGTGTCCATGTTTTTGTTCACATTTTTGGTATGTGAATCTTGGAGTGCCACTCATTTTAGTATATATACTTAGATATTTGACCACAGCTACACCACAAGTTAAAAAAAAATTCAATTAAAAAAATATATATAGATTTCTTCAACATATTTTTTATTAAAAAAAATTTTAAGTGAAAATTAAAAAATTTATACACAAATATAGTCAAATAAATAGAGAATTATGTGTGTTAATAAGTGAAAAAAAACCATAAACGATGACTCAAAATAAAAACTAGAAAAATCAAGATAGAAATATAGATCAAAATATTTAATTTCATCAGACGTGACATTTACGCAGTTGTGTTTTCTAAATTTTCTAATTAAAATATTTTTTTTATTCGATCAAACAATAATAAAAACAGACACACATTATAAATTGATTGAATAAAATAAAAAAAGAAAAAATAATATGCAAGGCCACACATATTAGAAATATTATTTGAAAATAATTATTTTTTATTTTCAAAAATAAATTTCATCCATACAAAAGATTTTAAAAATATATATATTAATTAGAAAAACCTCCTAAAAAATTTAAAAATAATCATCATTTCAAATAGGTTTTCTAAATAACATAAAAGAGAGAAGCGATATAAATATAAATATAAATAAGATTAAGATTAATTTTAAAAAATAGAAATGAAAAAAAAGAAAATATTTTTTCTTAAACAAAAAAAAGTGAACAGTGTCGTCACAGTAAAACTTGTGGGGTGAACTCGAACCATGAACTCAACCTGGTTTAATATTTTCCCCTTAAATTTATAGCAAACCTATAAAAAAGTAAACAATGTTGTCCACGGTAAAACATGAGAGGGTGAACAGTGCAATTGCACAGTGTTCACCTCACGTATTTTCTCTTAAATTTATAGCAAAACCTTAAAAAAAAACAGTGACCAATGTCGTTCATAGTAAAACGTGAGGGGGTGAACAATGCGTCTGCACAGTGTTCACCCCGTACGCTTTAGCTTATTTAGGGTGAATCTGAACCATAAACTCAACCGGGTTTAATATTTCCCCCCTTAAATTTATAGCAAACCTAAAAAAAAGGTGAACAATGTCGTCTACAATAAAAACATGAGGGGATAAACAGTATGGTTGCATAGTGTTCACCTCACATATCTTCCCCTTAAATTTATAGCAAAACCTAATAAAAAAAAAACAATGAACAGTGCGTCCACTGTAAAACGTGAGGGGGTGAACAGTGCGGCTACAGAGTGTTCACCCCACACACTTTAGATTATAAGTAACTAGTTTTGTATTGGCGCTCCGTAGCGGGGTGGTTATTTTTTAAGTAAAAAAAATTAATAAGCAAGCTCTTACAATGCGCTTTTTAATATAATTTTTTTTCAATCACAAATCAAAATGCCTATGCATGTATTTAGTAATTAGATTGATATTTGATAAAGAGATAACTGAGATTAAGATATTTGATATCGTGACATGGGTCATGTGTTTAGTTGTGTTTATACAACCATATGCTTCGATAAAAGGTAACAAAAAAGTCATACCCAATGCTGAAAGAAGAAACTGGAAAAAAAAACAATGAAAAAATAGACACGAGTCAAACTGTATAAATACACTAACCCTGTGACCATGAGAACAAGATTGAGATTGTAACAGCCCGGCCCAACCTGCCTTATATTGTCCGCTTTGGGCCTTACCGCCCTCACGGTTTTGTTCCTGATAACACGAGCTCAATTTTGAGCCTAACACCCCAAAACGCGTATGACAAGTTAGCACTAGCACTACTAATAAGGCCAGCAACTAACTCCTCACCCGCCGATGTGGGATCTTACAGAGATAATCCTATAGAAAGGAAAGTGAAAAAAAAAGCACAAATACCAATTCTAAAAAAGATTAATGTTGAAGGATGAAATTAAATAAAGCATAAGGATACATGATTTTCGCAAATCGATTCATGCACTACGTTGTGTTTAATAGCTTTGTTTTTTAGAATATATTTTTTATTTAATCAAACAATTATCTATGCAAATAAAAGGTAAAAAATCACAAATAAAAGCAAACTGAATCAAATCATGAAGCTCAATTATAAAATAACCCAATGTTGAATAATGAAACTTTTAAAAAAATAATTAAGAAAAACAAAAAAAATATAGGCCAACCCGCGTTAACCCAATAACCTTGCAATTATCGGCACATGATTGAAATGACCCCATAGAAAAGAAAGTGAAAGAAAAAAATATGAAGACCAACTTCCAGAAAAATTAAATGTTGAATGATGAAATTAATATATATATATATATATATATATATATATATATATATTAAAAAAAGACTTAAAAAACATCAAAGTTAATCTGTGTTAACGTTTGAAACTCATGATTGTGATCATAAGACCAAGACTACCAAGCATAATTCAAACCCCAAAAAACAATGAAGCAAATTTTTCAATAAAAGAACATCGAGGCATGAAACTTTCAATAAAAAAACAACAGGAAAAAAATATGAATCAACTAAGATTAACTTGTTAACTCCACGACTATGTAAACATGATTGGGATAACCTTTTTAAAAGGAAAGTGATAGTGAGAGAACAAAAGTGGAACAATTTTTATTAACTAAATAAACTTTATAACTATTAATATTTAAAATTCAAAATATGTACATATTGCAAATATTTAAACATATCATGTGGTTTAATAGAAATGATTTTCATAAACATGTATGGCTTAACAATATTAATCAACTCTTAATATCTTTCATATTATATATATTAAAAATAAATATTAAAACCTATAATATTAATTTGTGAATTTATCAATTCAGATGTGAATTATATTTCTAAAATGTTATAAGAAATTTCTATATACTACAACTAGCTTAGGAAAGTCATGTTCATCGAAACTATAGAGTACAGAAAAAAAATGAATTGCATAAAATTAAGTAATTAACCGAAACTTATATTACTTCTTAAAACGTTGACCCCAAGTCAATTTTATTTATTTATTTATTTATTTTTGGAAAAAACATGAATAAAAGGTTAATGCTAGGCACATGACGATGATGGATATAGAAGACTTGCTTCTTTCTTTATGGAAATTACATGTGTAAGTAACTCTTTGTATTTTCTAACTATTAAAGAACTGAATATATAATTAATACACGTGTGTGAAACAACAAAATAAATCCAATTGTATAATATACTAAGATTTTAAAAACTAAGGCCTATTTAGAAAACTAAGCACCGTCAAATCATTTTTTATACAAAGGGATGGTTTTATACAAAGAGATGGGTCCCTAAGCTGTACATGGCATATTAAAAAAATAAAATTGAAAGATAATAAAATTAAAAAAATAATTATAATCTTATAAATTATTTTAAATAAAATAAATATTGATCAAAAGAATAAAAATCAAATTTGATAGATAAAAATTTTGATAAAAAAACAAAAAAAAACTAAATGATGGCCAAAATTAATATAAAAATCAAATTACAAGATATAAAATAAAAAAAAATCAAAACAAAATAAAACCATTTTTTTCTAAAAGATATTCAGATTAAAAGCATTATAAAAAGAATTATATATATATATATATATATATATATATATATATATATATATATATAAATTAAACCCAGATCGGCCTAGCGGGGTGACCCGGGACTTGGTTGACCTGGTGGCTGGACCGGTCAGGTTAAGGCAAAAGACCGGGGTAAGCAAGAGTTGACCCGCTGGGTTGACCTGTGACCTGAGTGACCCGGCAAAACTCGGTGGAGACCCGATTTTTTTTTTCAAATGTTTTTTTCTCCTAGTCAGAGACCCCTCTTTTTAATATATATATAATTTTTTTTGACCCGCTGGGTTGACCCATGACCTGGCGACCTGGTTGAGACCCGATTTTTTTTCAAATGTTTTTTTTCTCCTAGTCAGAAACCCCTCTTTTTTTTATATTTTTTAGTTGGTTATTGACCATTTTCAAAGTTCACTATATAAATACTAGAAGAATGTTTTATTTTTCAATGTGGGATTTGAAAAAAATTATTCCATTAGACACTTAGAGTTTTTTTTTTTTTTCTCTAAATTATAATGTGATCAGGCCTATGACTTAAATCATCTCCAAATGTTATATATGAGTGACAATGATCTCAGTGGTTTCTTTTCTTCGTGTCTAGCAAATTTGACTTTGCTTCAACTACTAGATCTTTCTTCCAATCACTTGAAGATCCCTATGTCATTAAACCTATTATACAACCTTTCAAAACTCAAGTCTTTTTATGGTTCAGGTAATGAAATATACGTAGAAGAAGATAATCATAATTTGAACCCAAAGTTCCAGTTAAAGTTCCTTGATTTAAGAGGTTGTGGACAAGGTGCGAGAGCATTTTCCAAGTTCCTTTACCATCAGGTGAACCTCAAATATGGGGATCTTACAAACATCCAAATGAAGGGAGAGTTTCCAAATTGATTGATTGAGAACAACACATACCTACATTATCTTTATTTAGAAAACTGTTCTCTTTTAGGTCCATTCTTATTACCAAAGAATTCTCATGTGAATTTGTCAATCTTAAGTATATCCATGAATTACTTCCAATGACAAATCCCTTTAGAAATCAAAGATCATTTGCCAGGGTTAGAAGTTTTATTGATGTCTGATAATGGTTTGAATGGAAGCATTCCTTCCTTATTGGGTAACATTACCCCGTTGCAAGTGTTAGACCTATCCAACAATAGTTTGCAAGGGCAGATCCTTGGATGGATAGGGAATATACCTTCTCTTTAATTCTTAGACCTGTCAGGGAACAATTTCTCTGGTCTTTTACCGCCTAGATTCAGCACTTCTTCAAAATTGAGATATGTTTATTTGTCTATAAATAAGTTGCAAGGACTGATCGCAATGAAATTTTATGACGCCTCTGAGATATTGGCCTTAGATCTTTCCCATAATGATTTAACGGGTAGAATTTCAGAATGGATTGACAGCATATCTAACTTGAGATATATATGATGTGACTATGCCACCATCACCAACACCAACTTCAACGAAAAATGAAGATATTGATGGCTTCATGGATATGGAGGTTTTCTATGAGTTTTGAGGTTGCATATATCATGATGTTGCAGGTGATAGGTGTAGTTTTGTACATAAATCCATATTGGCAACAAGCTTGGTTTCACTTTATTAAGGTGAGCATCAACAATTGCTATTATTTTCTGGTGGACAATCTTCCCGTTTTATCTAAGTTTGGATTTTCATAGCCTTTTATCTTGATGGTTCTAAGCCTTGGCGCATCATTATGGACTTTAGTTTCAAGATTTAAATAAGTTTATATTGATTTTCATTTGAGTTTTGTTTTTGTTTTTAGCTTCTGTGTGATATATAATTGTTGTTACTCATTTTCGGACCCCACGTGCTAGAGACGGTGTATACTTTTTTAAGCAGAGTATAGGAGTTTAGCTCATATTCGCCAGAAGATTGACAAAAGCACGGAAAGAAATATTTTTGTGTTTTGAAACCTTGTTTGAGCTGTTTTCTGCTCTTTTTATCCTTCCCCTTTACTACCAAAATCATCAGGTTTTCTTAGGTTGATCAGGAGTCTTCATAATGCTAAATTCGTTTTTTTATCTGGTCTTTAAGGTTGAATAAGTCCCTCAGAATTTGCATAATAAATTGGTTCTGCTGCTGTCGCAATTGTTTTGTTCCAGCTTAGGCTCTAATTCTGACTTGTTTTCGTTCGATATCTAACCATCCTAGGTATATTCTGTCACTCATGACATGTTGAAAAATTGACCTACACCTTTATCAGGTCCTAGGGATCATTGTTCTTAGGGCAGATTCTCAATCAGATCTGGATGCTTAGCATTGTCAGATCAAGAACCTTTTTGACCAACTAGATTACTGCCAGTTTCTGTTCTATAAAACGATTTTATCTCACTTCGACTCCTTCATCAAAGTTGTAGTCCTAGACACGTAGATGATTTTGGCTTTTGAATCGCTTGATTTCGATATCAGAAGCTCAAGATATTCCTGTTTGAATATCTAACGTGAAGGCAGAGAATTCTGCCGCGAGAAGGATATTGACCCGAGTCTGCACTAAAAAAAATTCTATTTTTGGCTTAGTCTTTGTGATTTTTTCTTAGTTCATACTCTCAGTCATATCAGGATTCTTGGAATTCATCAGTTTTTGAGTCAGACCTGGAAATCCCTTTTGACCAACTAGATTACTGCCAGTTTCTGTTCTATAAAACGATTTTATCTCACCTCGACTCCTTCATCAAATTTGTAGTCCTAGACACGTAGATAAATTTAGGCTTTTGAATCGCTTGATTTCGATATCAGAAGCTCAAGATATTCCCGTTTGAATATCTAGTGTGAAAGCGGGGATTCCTGACCGCAAGAAGGATTTTTGCCCAAGTTCGCGGGACTGATTCGAAGGATTTTTTTTGGGGCCAAGGACTGAATCGAAATGTGCTAAATTGAGGGATTGAATTGAAGAAGGACATTGAAAGCTGGAGAGGGGGGTTGGATCATCATAAATGACAGGATTTTTACCACACCGAATAAGGAAAATAGGACCTTGCAGCTGCACCCTCCAGCTGATTTCTTTCCTTTTTTGGCTGCAAATTCCTGCTGTTTTTCCTTTATCATCATGCCTGAATTTTGGAGCTGCAACCACGTTTTTTCTTGCCTCATTTGAAAGGGAGCAGCTGGCCCTATGGAAGGAAAGAAAATAGCCACACCCTCCTCTAAAACTGGAAAGAAATCAGACGTAAAGCACCAGCACAAAATCAGAATATTGCAGTTTCCTTTTGCGTTTTTTTTACTGCAAATCAGTAGGGATTTACGTCCTAGAATTAATGCATTAAATCTTTCCTAAATAGAGATATTCTAGACTATATATAAACCCCTCTAATGACCTAGCAAGGGGCGGGAGAAAGAGAGCAGAAAAATAGCAAAAAGGGAGCAGAAAAAATAGAGAAAAACAGAGAAAAAGAGCAGAGAAGGAAACAGCAAAAGAAAGAGAAGGAAAACGCAAGATAGGCAGGCGACGGGAAAACCAGTCATTTACCAGCACATAGCTGAAATATTCCGTCCGTTTCAGCATCTCTATTTTCGTCTGTCATTTACCAGCAGCCAAGGAGGCACGCGTGAGCTGTGTCTTTCGGCCTTGGGTTTTATTTTCTGCAAACAGGAGCTGCAGTTTGAAGGAACACGCAAGAGAGGCAGGCGACGGTATTCAAGGA
The DNA here is from genome assembly GCF_951802175.1 of Populus nigra. Lineage (NCBI taxonomy): Eukaryota > Viridiplantae > Streptophyta > Magnoliopsida > Malpighiales > Salicaceae > Populus > Populus nigra. The sequence continues at coordinate 3,039,631 of NC_084859.1, forward strand.
AGCACGCGTGAGCTGTGATATTTTTTTGGTCCCTGGTTTCATTTTCTGCAAACAGGAACTGAAGGCATCAGCCCCAATCTCTCCTCCTTTGTTATTTTTATACGACCGGGTGCAGCAACTACAGTGCCATCTCCTTCGCCTGTTTCAGCGCCAGGTAAGTCCATGCATTCTCTTTGCTTTGCATTTTAATTATACGTTACTGCGCAATCTTTTGTGGTTACTGTTCAAGTGAATTATAATTCACTTGAACAGTTTGTCTAAATTTTGTGTCCTGCCGGGTTCCCTGCTGAGGCAAGTGACCCGGCCGGACCTGATTCTTTTTTTTTTCTTTCTTTCAATAAAATAAAAGAAAGAGAAAGAGATTTATTTTCTGGAATATTTATTTTAAAGTCTGATTTTTTTTATGTTGTAAAAAAATATATACCAATCTCGTATTTAGAATACCTGGTTTCCGACGCTACTGCGGCAAATATACATATCTATCAAAATTTGTTTTCTTGTGTGTTGCATATGGCCAATACCCTAACATCTTTTTGAATTTCCTCTAAAAAAAAAATATTTGAAGTTTTGAAGATGTGTTTCTGCATGGATTTCTTAAACACAAAAATTATTTTCTTGCATTTCAGGATTTTACAACATGTTTGTAAAACTCCAAAGGGTATTGGCCAATATTTCAAAAAAAATATGAACATCTTGTTTTGGAAGGAATTCATCTATTATTCACCGCTAATGTTTGGATAAAGAAATCCTTAAAGGATGAATATCCAAAATATTATTGGGAGTAATAAATCCGCACAAATCCTTGAAAGAAGCCTTGATTATAATCGAGGACATTTCAATTTTTTTTTATTCCACGGTTTACGAGATATGAGACTATAGAACACTAAGACAAAAAAAAATAGATTTTTAAAAGCACCCTAGATTTCTAAATTTTTCTCTCTCCTCCTTGCAATTTACGAGTCGCAAACTCTTGAAAAACTAAGGGGAAAATGAGCTTTTAAAGCACATGGAACTTCCTTGGATTTCTATCCTAATAATTTTAGTTTGCATCAAAACCTAGAAAACTGATGGGATTAGAAAACACCAACACCATAGCAATTATAAGACAAATCAAACACCAAGCAGCTTACCTTAGGTGGGGCGTACTAGGGGTGCTAATACCTTCCCTTTACGCAACGAGTCCCTTGCCCTTAGAATTTCTGAAAGACCAGTTAGGTTTCCTAGTGACCAAATACTAGGTGGCGACTCCTTTACAAACAAAACAAAGACCCCGAAACCAACCGAGGATCGCCGCGACGTCGCGCTCCGCTCGTGAGGGTGCGACAGGATGGCGACTCCACTGGGGACCCTAGGACTAGGCTTGGTAATTTTTTTGTTTATGCTATGTTGGTTTTTGTTTTTTTATATGGATGATACTTTGTTTAAAAGCTTTAACATGCATCTTTACATTCTGTCATACATGATATAGTCATTCATCACTTTATGATTATTATCTTTTTGAGGGCACACACATTAAACTTTAAGTTAAGTGGGGAACTAGCAGCTTGCCTTATGACTTGAGTCAAGGTTTAAGTTTGTGTAAACCCCAACTCTTTGCTGAGTGTTTAGACTGATAGTGATTGGTACATGTGCCATCCCACTATCTGTTGAACCCCCATATTGCCTTTACGAGGGCGATCACTGGGACAACAAGAGACCCTTTTTTAGAGACCAAGTAGTAAAACTACCCTATGTCTCATGTAAAGGAACTAGAACCTATCCTTAGGGTGTATGATCCATAATATCTTTTGCATCAAAACAAGTCTAACCCCCAAGGCATTTTGAATTGCAGGACTTGTGAACGAAATGGCCACCATTGCTAAACTTTCCATCATAGAATATGGGAAAAATTCTGAACTGTCACAATTGACTGAAGGAGACTGCCTTATAAGCGATGCTAAGAAACTGTCACCAATCAAGAGCCTGAATTGCATTATGAATGAGGTGACCAGGTTAACGACTCACTTTCAAAATGTGGATAAGGATGCATTTTTTAATAAATACGGACGTTTGATGGAAATTGCAAGGGTAGAAGTTTTAAGCCCAGCTGTGCGAGCCATAGTTCATTTTTGGGATCCAGACTACCAGTGTTTTTCTTTTGGAAGCATAGACCTATGTCCCACTATGGAGGAATATGGGATGTTGACTGAGTTTCCAAACAATCTGTATCGGATTTATTTGCCTTTGAGATCTGACAAGATCATCCCCGAACTGTCAAAACTGCTCAGAATCTCCAACTTGGAAAAGTTTTTGGAAAAGAATGCTACCGGTCTGAAATGGAGGATGCTAGAAATTGAACTGGAAAAGAAGTCAGGATTAGAAAAAGAGAGATTGATTGCCTTGGGCATATTTGGCCTTGTGTTGTTCCCAAGTCAGACGGGTTTAGTGAGTTTGGAGGCCGCTGCTGCTTATGTAGAGTATGAGAATACACAAATCAATCCAGTGGCTGCTATTTTAGCTGAAACTATCTTGACGCTTAATCATTGTAGGAGGACCGGAAAAGGGGCAATGAGATGCTGCACGCAGTTGTTGTATATTGATTAGTACTTAAAAGTGCATTTTTATCAAGGTTTTATATCATCATTTTGCACTTGAAGTATCAATAACTCCTTAACTAAAGCGTGTTTTATAATAACATATCTAATTATATAAGATACCTTTAATTTATGGTAAATGTTCATCTTAAATGCAGGCCTATCACATAAATGAAAGAATTGATTGATGAGTTGAAGTACTGAAATTGAAAGGACAAAAAGATGGCCAAAGAGATGCTGGTGCAGTCCAAACTGGAACACAGTTCGGTAATTGGGTCATATCTGGAGCTGTAGATCTTGGATTTAGGTCCATTTTATATGGATGGAAAGATAAGACATAGGCCTACAACTTTCATGTGGAGCCCAAGGTTTAACAAGGCCTTTTTCAAGTCCAAATTGTAGCAACAAAGAAGAAGTCCGAATCTGTCCTGCAGCCCAGACACTGTTCAGTGTTCAGCCCATATCTCGAGTTCTAGAAGTCCAAATGATCTCAAATTTTTACCCTGGAAAGATGAGACAATTTCCTAGAACTTTCATGATTCAAGTTTGTTCAAATTATGACGTCATCAATGACGTTTTTGGCAGACAAGAAGATAAGAATTGTCACCAAGTCAAGATGTGGCCACCCACTCATCAATTAGTCAACAAATCAATAGTTCCGAATTTTGGCCTATAAAAGGAGGCATTTGCCATGTATTTAGGCATCTTGGTGTTCAGATCAAGATCATGCTCTTGCTTTCTCTCTTTGTATTGCTTATGCTTTGCTTTCATTAATATTAAGTTTATGCCTTTCATTTCCTTTCCTTTACTTAGTTAACTTTTATCTTACTTATGTTCTTATCTTGTTTATTTATGTTTCTTTCTTTCATTATGTCTAGCTAAGTTAATTATGTCAAGGTGAAAAGGGTACACTAATGGTGTAAGAATAAGTATAATATAAACTTAACATGGACCTTAATGTTGGATACTAACATGCTTTATATTTGCTATCTTGTTCACTTTTAATACTTTGCTTGTTAAATGGTTAATCTAGATTTATGTTGTATAACACTTGGTACAACAAATACTTGGTACTTTCATAGCCCATACTGTATGGTATAACCGACACCTGAGCTATGAAAGGAACTTGATTTGTTGTTAACATAAGTTATAATCATGAATGCCTGACAACATTTACAAGTATTAGCATTATTCGAATAAGATAACTAATGTAATCATGTTAACAATTTATAATCTGATTAGAACCTCCTTTGTGTGTGGTTTCCAATTGAATAATAAGAGTTTATACTATACTTGTTTGAAGTACCATTAGTGGATCCTCTAACCTTGACATTTTTTGTTATCATTGTTTAATCCTTACATTAATTTTCCATCTCAAAATTCTCATCAACTTCTTCTTCTTTAGTATTAATATTACTACTATTATTATTACTACTACTACTACTATTATTATTATTATTATTATTATTATTACTATTATTGTTATTGTTATTATTGTTACTATTGTTGTTGTTGTATTATTGTTGTCTATAATTTATACAATTAACCTCCCTGTGGTTCGACCCCGGTCTTGCCGGGTTATTTATTACTTCGACACTCCTGCACTTGGGAGAAGACATCAATCTTTTGGTCGTGTCAAGTTTTTGGCGCCGTTGCCGGGGAGGTAAATTCTTGTACAAATTATAGTATTTATTTTATTTTCTCTTTTTACTTTTCTTGTATTTAACTTTGTTTCTTTGGTGTTGTTTCCTTTTCTTTTATTTTCTTCTTCTTTTTATTCTCTTCTTACACGTGCATGAGAGTGTGGTCACGTACATTAAGTGGTAGACTTTGTAGGGTATCCTCATCATTTTCAGAAAATATGGCTGAAGAAGATAACCAATCGCTTCATAATGAGAATAATGAGAATATTCGGGTTAGAACTCTTAGAGACCACATGAATCCCACAAGAACAAGTGCACCCTCATGCATAGTTTTTCCTCCTGATGCATCTCATTTTAATTTTAAGACAGGCATTATTCAACTTTTACCATCTTTTCATGGCTTAGATTTAGAAAATCCATACTTGCATTTAAGGGAATTTGAGGAGGTTTGCAACACGTATAATGACTCAAATTGTAGCATGAACACCATTAGATTGAAGCTTTTTCCTTTTTCATTAAAAGATAAAGCTAAAACATGGCTACAAAATTTGAGACCTGGATCCATTCGTGCTTGGGATGAAATGCAACAACAATTTTTAAAGAAGTTTTTTCCATCCCACAGAACAAACTCTTTCAAAAGACAAATCATTACTTTCTCTCAAAAACCAGGAGAAACATTTTACCAATGTTGGGATAGGTATCGAGACTTACTAAATACTTGCCCCCATCATGGTTTTGAAACATGGAGATTAGTTTCACATTTTTATGAAGGGTTAACTCCTAGAGATAGGCAAATGGTTGAATTGATGTGCAATGGAACTTTTGAGGATAAAGACCCTAATGAAGCAATGGAGTACTTAGATTTGCTAGCTGAAAATGCACAAAATTGGGACACCATAGGTACTTATGAGGCACCAAGAAAAACCCAACCTCATACATCTAGTGGGGGTATGTACAACCTTAGGGAAGATCATGACCTCCAAGCCAAGTTTGCATCTTTAGCTAAAAAAGTCGAAGCACTAAAATTGAAAAAGAGTGGTCAATTAAAATCTGTTCAAGACATTGCATGTCAAATCTGTGAAACCAACGAACATTCAACCAATGACTGTCCAACCTTGCCTTCTTTTAAAGAATGTCTCCATGAACAAGCCCATGCATTAAACAGTTTTCAAAGGCCCAACCATAACCCATATTCGCAAACATATAACCCTGGTTGGAGAAATCATCCAAATTTCAGTTGGAAGAGTGAGAACAATAATGCTCAAACTTCACAGCCACCGTTTCAAGCACATCATAATTTCCAAAATTCTCATGGATATGCACCTCCTTATGCTCCCCCTCCTAGAAGAAATCTTGAGGAAACATTGCATGCATTTATGGAAAAGCAAGAGGCAATTAACACTCAACTTGCTCAAAGCATGACAGATTTTAAAGATACTCTTGCAAAGTTCACATCTGCTCTCAGTTTCCAAGAGAAAGGTAAGTTTCCATCTCAACCACAACAAAATCCAAAGGGGCAATACAATGTAAATGCAAGTAGTTCTGGAAGCCAACACATGGATCAGGTCAAATCAGTCATCACTCTTCGTAGTGGTAAGGTTATTGAAAAACCCATTCTTGAACCTTGTGAGAATGATGATGAATCAATCTCTGAGGGTAAGGAAGGGGTTGAATCTGATCATTGCAAAGAAAAGACTGATTCTCCGCCAGCACTTCCATTTCCTCATGCCATGACTAAACAAAGGAAAGTCAATCACAACTCTGAAATCTTTGAAACTTTCAAACAGGTAAGGATCAATATACCTTTGCTAGATGCTATCAAACAGGTTCCTTCTTATGCTAAATTTTTGAAAGATCTGTGCACTGTGAAGAGAAAACTGAATGTGAAAAAGAAAGCCTTTTTAGCCGAACAAGTAAGTGCCATTCTTCAGAACAATAATGCATTGAAATATAAAGACCCTGGTTGTCCTACAATTTCATGCTTTATTGGAGAACATAAAATTGAAAGAGCATTACTTGATCTTGGAGCTAGTGTGAATTTACTTCCATATTCAGTTTTTCAAAGTCTCAATCTAGGTGAGTTAAAACCAACTTCTGTAACTCTTTTACTTGCCGATAGATCTGTAAAAGTGCCTAGAGGAATAGTTGAAGATGTGTTAGTACAAGTCGATAAGTTCATTTATCCTGTGGATTTTATTGTCTTGGACACACAACCTGTTGAAGCATGCAATTCATTTCCTGTTATTTTAGGGCGTCCATTTCTTGCAACTTCTAATGCATTGATTAATTGTAGGAATGGACTGATGAAGTTATCTTTTGGAAACATGACATTGGAGATGAATATTTTCAACATTTGCAAACAACCTAGAGATGATAATGATTTACAAGAAGTAGATTTTATTGAAGAATTGGTTTATGATCAATTTGAATCTACTTTGAGTAATACTGAGTTTGATGATTTGCAAATGACTTATTCTCAGGAAGAAATCACGGATGAAAAAGACACCGAAAATATTGATGCGAATCTTTTGTCAAGAGTGACAACAGATTCGATAGCTGACATCACACCAACCGATGATTACTTTCCTGATAAATCCTTACTTTCTCTTAGTTCAATGCCTTGGTTTGCTAAAAATATCAATTTCCTTGCCTCAGGAGATTTGCCAACTCATTGGAGTACCGAAGACAAAGGTGAGTTTCTGAACGAAGTGAAGAAATTTTATTGGGATGACCCTTACTTATTCGAATATTGTCCTGATCAAATATTTCGAAGATGCATTCCTGACAATGAGGTAAGTAATGTCATTAAATTTTGTCATTCTGAAGCATGTGGGAGTCATTTCTCATCAAAAAAGACCATTGCGAAAATCTTTCAAAATGGATTTTATTGGCCCACCATGTTCAAGGACACGCATGCATTCTGCAAAGCTTGTGAAAATTGTCAAAAGTCAGGATTTATTTCAAAACATAAGGAATCTTTAGATAATCTTCTATTGACTTTGGAGACATATCCTGGTGGAGATGTGCATTGTGCATTTCAAGACTTATGACCCCATTTCCATAAAGAACGTGATTGCCTTAGTCTTGGGAATCTGACTATAAAAGACCCTGTTTGCCAGTTTTTAAGAAAACTGGATGGGAAGCGTATCCCCGACCCATAAAGGGCGTTTAAGCCGTTCTTGGACGTAAAACCAAGGGAAGATGTGAGCCACAATCACAACTACGATTTGAGTCTGAGTTTGTAAAAATTTATGTCTTTTAGTTTTATTAATAGCATAATATTTTTTTTCTGTTTTGTTATTTCTTATATTTGTTTGAGTGTGTTTCAGGTTTGTCAGTGTTCGTTGTTTCAGGTGATGTCTTCTATACTCTATCTTTCTACCTTAGGACATTGAGGACAATGTCTCGTTTTGGTTGGGGGGAGAGGGTAGTAGTTGACATTAAAAAAAAAAAAAAAAAAAAAAAACTAACCAACTAACTGTTTTTGTTTTTAAAAACCATTTGGCAAAACTGTTATTACTAGGATGGTAGAGTAAGGGGGAATTTTATTGACTCTTGAGACACATCTTAGTAAACATTTTCTAATGGTTATTTGCAATATTCATAACAAGGCCTAGTAGAATACTTCTTGAAATATTCAGGTTTACAAACTCTCGCATTGTTATCACTTGGTTCTGCTCATATACTCATTTAACAAATATTTTTAAACCTTCATTTTCACACACACACTTTAACATATGATTGTGGGTTGCACATTGGATTATTACATTATTTATGTTCTTTTGTTAAAGGTAACAACTAAGGGATAGGGATAGTCTATAATTTGCAAAAAAAAAAAAAAAAAAACAGAAAAAAAAGAGAAAAAAAAATGATGATAATAAAAACGTAGATAAGTTTGGTTTCGTAGCCTCCCTAACCTAAGCAATTAAGCCCAAAGGGGTGTTTTAACACCTAATACCCTAAAGTCAACTGACTTGGGAGCTATTGGCCCAAAGCTTGTTACATGGGTTAAGGAGAAAAGCTTAAGGGAATCAAACATTGCACTATCTACGTATCAGTATCTGCAACCCGAGTTACTAAGCTCGTAGGGGTGTCTCAACACCTAATTCCCTAAGATCAACTGGTCTGGGAGTCATTAGCCGAAAGCTCGTTACATGGGTTAAAGATGCATTGTGTTTTAAGTTATATGTATAGATATTAAAAAAAAAAGAGTAAAATAAAATAAAATAATCCCAACCCAAGGAAGTTAACCTTAAACATTAGAACAAAATATTGTTTTCTTCCAATAAAAGCCCCATCATCTATGTTTCATACATTGAGCACATAACAAAGAAGGTTTATTAATATTTTGTTTAAGAGGTATTGAGCAGATATATAAAATTTAATGAGAGTTTGTTTATCTGGATAGATTAATGGAAGTTGAATGATGAATGCCTTGCTTTGTGGATTTTGCAAATTGTTTTTCTATTTTAACGCTTTAATTACTAGGGACTAGTAATAAGCTGGTTGGGGGGTGTGATTAGTACTTAAAAGTGCATTTTTATCAAGGTTTTATATCATCATTTTGCACTTGAAGTATCAATAACTCCTTAACTAAAGCGTGTTTTATAATAACATATCTAATTATATAAGATACCTTTAATTTATGGTAAATGTTCATCTTAAATGCAGGCCTATCACATAAATGAAAGAATTGATTGATGAGTTGAAGTACTGAAATTGAAAGGACAAAAAGATGGCCAAAGAGATGCTGGTGCAGTCCAAACTGGAACACAGTTCGGTAATTGGGTCATATCTGGAGCTGTAGATCTTGGATTTAGGTCCATTTTATATGGATGGAAAGATAAGACATAGGCCTACAACTTTCATGTGGAGCCCAAGGTTTAACAAGGCCTTTTTCAAGTCCAAATTGTAGCAACAAAGAAGAAGTCCGAATCTGTCCTGCAGCCCAGACACTGTTCAGTGTTCAGCCCATATCTCGAGTTCTAGAAGTCCAAATGATCTCAAATTTTTACCCTGGAAAGATAAGACAATTTCCTAGAACTTTCATGATTCAAGTTTGTTCAAATTATGACGTCATCAATGACGTTTTTGGCAGACAAGAAGATAAAAATTGTCACCAAGTCAAGATGTGGCCACCCACTCATCAATTAGTCAACAAATCAATAGTTCTGAATTTTGGCCTATAAAAGGAGGCATTTGCCATGTATTTAGGCATCTTGGTGTTCAGATCAAGATCATGCTCTTGCTTTCTCTCTTTGTATTGCTTATGCTTTGCTTTCATTAATATTAAGTTTATGCCTTTCATTTCCTTTCCTTTACTTAGTTAACTTTTATCTTACTTATGTTCTTATCTTGTTTATTTATGTTTCTTTCTTTCATTATGTCTAGCTAAGTTAATTATGTCAAGGTGAAAAGGGTACACTAATGGTGTAAGAATAAGTATAATATAAACTTAACATGGACCTTAATGTTGGATACTAACATGCTTTATATTTGCTATCTTGTTCACTTTTAATACTTTGCTTGTTAAATGGTTAATCTAGATTTATGTTGTATAACACTTGGTACAACAAATACTTGGTACTTTCATAGCCCATACTGTATGGTATAACCGACACCTGAGCTATGAAAGGAACTTGATTTGTTGTTAACATAAGTTATAATCATGAATGCCTGACAACATTTACAAGTATTAGCATTATTCGAATAAGATAACTAATGTAATCATGTTAACAATTTATAATCTGATTGGAACCTCCTTTGTGTGTGGTTTCCAATTGAATAATAAGAGTTTATACTATACTTGTTTGAAGTACCATTAGTGGATCCTCTAACCTTGACATTTTTTGTTATCATTGTTTAATCCTTACATTAATTTTCCATCTCAAAATTCTCATCAACTTCTTCTTCTTTAGTATTAATATTACTACTATTATTATTACTACTACTACTACTATTATTATTATTATTATTATTATTATTACTATTATTGTTATTGTTATTATTGTTACTATTGTTGTTGTTGTATTATTGTTGTCTATAATTTATACAATTAACCTCCCTGTGGTTCGACCCCGGTCTTGCCGGGTTATTTATTACTTCGACACTCCTGCACTTGGGAGAAGACATCAATCTTTTGGTCGTGTCATATATCTGGATGGTTAGCCATATCGAAACAAAAAAACCTGTCTTCAATAATTTTTGGTGGTTCACCCAAAGACCCCTGAAGTTAGTAGAAGAAGAAGAATGGGGAGATCTAGATAACCAAGGTTGGGTTGACAAATTAGAAGGTTTGCCTAATAGTGATTTTAAGTGGAGAGCACCATGGGTAACGACAGTGGAAGTCCTAATGAGTTGTGGACAAAGACGTTGGGTGCCATTGGTAGGGATTACAGGTTATGTGAGTTATGCTCCTGCCCTAGTGGTAAGGCAACTTGGGGGCATGCAGTTTGTTCCAAGGACTATGGGAATTGCTCAATTCTTTGGTTTGTTCAAAGATTCCATTGCACAAGAAGTTTTAGAGATCATCAAACAAGATTGGAAGCATTTGGTTTTGGTTGAGATAGAAGGTTTAAAGGATCCAAGTGCAAGTGAAGGATATGCAAGATGGAGAGACTTAGTTGCTTCAGCCATGCCTTGTGTAGAAGCCAAATCTCCCCAAACTATAGAAGAGCCTGTTAAGAGGAAAAGGGTCAATAATGAAGAGGAGTTGAGAAGACAAATGGAAAAACTTTGGACAGAGTTGAGCAAAAGCAGAAAAGACAAGGCAATGTTGGAAGAAATGATGCAAAAAGAAGATAAAAGGAGAGCATTTCTAGATGAGCAAATACAATCTAGAGATGCGCGAATAACAAAGCTTGAGTTAAAGCTGGGTGAGGAGAAGATTGCTAGGGAAAGGAGTGAGAAGGAGCTAAGAGGGATGAGTTTGGATTGGATGCAAAGTTGCTCTGAACTTGAAGCAATGGAGATTGACTTTAATGATTGCCAAGGAAGTGCATAATATTTCCAAGAAAAATTTGCACAAGTCCAGTTTGAATTGATGGATAGGATTGGGAAGTATGAGGATTTGAACAAGAAATATATGGAGTTGGAAAGCCGTTCGATGGAGATTGCAAAAGAAGAAAATAAAAGGAAAGGTTTTGAGGCTATTGAAACAGAATTAGCGGTTAAGAAGAATGAGATAAAAGTTATGAGGATAAAGCTTGACAAGGAACGTGAAAAGGTGAAGTATTTGGACGAGAAGCTAGCAGCAATGGAAAAACACAAGGATCAAATCGACGCCAACAACACTGCTTTGAATAGAACGAATATGTTACTCATAGAAAAGATGACCAAGACAGATGAGCAAATGGATGAAGCTGCTGCACATGCTCAAATTATTAGAATTAATGCGCGGAATATGGGAGGGGACATCATTCGCTATCGCCGAAGCCTAGCTGAAACCGATGCCTTTCTAGGGAAGATTGAGAACCGTGGTTTTGCCTTCTTACCTTTGGCTAGAGAGTTTGTGGAGGAAAGGGATTAATAAATTTTGTATTTCCTTTTTATTTATTAATGTAATAAACTTATCAAGCATTAATGAAAAGGGCGTTGACCCATCTTATTATGCAAAATCTGTCTCTTGGTAAAAATGATTCAAGCAAACGAATTGAAAGGTAGTACTCCTAGCAATGTGACATAAGGTGGTGGCTATTATTCGTTCACAAGAAAGTTGCATCCATACCCAATATACAAAGCATTCTCAATCATGCATTTTTCTCATACATCTATACACGCATCTGCAGATTAAGAAACATAAGTCCCCCTTCTAGAATCCACAACACTTGACAAAGAAAAAGAATGGAAAACGAAGAAAGGTCACAACCAGAAGCTCAGTACCAAAGAGAACTTGAAGGAGTTCGGAATGATGTGGCGCACCTAACCAGTATGTTAGAACAAATTTTGAGAGCCAGAGATGGAGAGGGAACGTCTACTCAACCTGATGAAGCACCAGCAGCAGCTCAAATTCCTGTCGCACCTATAAACATGGGGGCAAATACACCAAATAAACAGCATCCTAATCCCACTCGGCCCATCCAAATCCCTATTACAATGGATTTAACAAACGAGGACCCACATGATGTCAAACTCTCTAATCATGAAGGGTATGATAAGTGGACTGCACTAGAAAAGAGGCTAAGGGCAGTTGAAGGAAATGATTTATTTGACCCAGTTAGGGCTGCTGAAGTATGTTTGGTGCCTAACATTGTTATTCCAAAGAAGTTCAGAGTGCCAGAGTTTGTTAAGTATACCGGGATGGAATGCCCAAAGACCCATCTCCGTTCTTACTATAACAAAATGGCAGAAGTTATCCACGATGATAAGATGTTAATTTACTTCTTCCAGGATAGCCTGACAGGATCGACCCTTAGTTGGTATATGAGGCTGGACAATATTAGGATCAAGAAGTGGACAGACTTGGCAGATGCTTTCTTAAAGCAATACAATTTTAATCTTGAGATTGCTCCTGATAGGACCAGTCTAATTACCATGGAGAAAGGAAATCAAGAGTCCGTAAGGGTTTATGCTCAAAGGTGGCGTGACCAAGCTATCAATGTACAACCTCCACTAATAGAGACGGAGATGGTGACACTGTTTGCTAATACTTTTAGGGCTCCATACTATGAACACCTTATGGGTAGTTCAGCACAACATTTCTATGATGTGGTGCGGATTGCTGAGAGGATTGAACAAGGAATCCGAAGTGGGAGAATTGCAGAACCTATAGAGAAGAGAGGTTTCATTAGGAAAAAGAAAGAAAATGAGGTGAATAACCTAGAAGGTGGATACAAAGGGAGAAGCAAAAACTACCAAACACCTACCACCCAAGTCACCAGTATCAATTTTGCCAAACCCTCCATCCCAAACCAACCCAATCAAACAAAATTCCCAGCAAATAACCAAAGCAATTACCAAAGAAGAGACAACCGACCATCGGAAGAACAATTACCACCTTTACCAATAACCTTAAAAGAGTTGTATGCCAAGCTGTTGAGTATTGGGCAAATAGCTCCCCTACCCGTACCACCTATGCAACCACCTTTCCCTGCCTGGTACAACCCCGAGGTGACTTGTGAATACCATGCTGGTCACGCAGGTCATAGCATTGAGGCTTGCTTTGCTTTTAAAAGGAAGGTGTTGCAACTGATCAAAGTTGGATGGATCACTTTCGAGGATTCACCTAATGTGAATTCAAACCCTCTACCCAAACATGTTGTAGGTGGTAGTGGAGTGAATACTATGGAGGTCGGTAGCAAAGAGAAGGTGCTAAAAGTGACCATGGCGAGGCTGTACGAGATGTTGGTACAATCTGGACATATAGAGAAACCATCTGAACATTACGTGAGGGAAAATGATTTTTGCCCATTCCATAAAAAGAAAGGGCATCACATTGATGAATGCATTGAGTTTCATCAAAAGGTTGCGAGGATGCTGACTTTAGGAGAGCTAAGGATTGAGGCTGCAAGAGATAATGAAGAGATCGAGATGATAGAGAATCAGGGGAAATGTAGAGTCCAATCAACAGCTAATGGGCTCTCAAAATTGGTATTAACTAAGCCCTCATATGTAAACAAAGTAGACTATGGAGTGATGCCTGGAGATTATGGTTATACCTCGAATATTGAAACTCCTTTGCCGCTGTTCCGAACTGAGATAAGTGGACTAACTCGGAGTGGTCGTTGTTTCACACCTGAAGAACTAGAGAAACAAAGAAAGGCTAAGGGCAAGGAGGTGTTGGACCTCGATAAAGAGTTTGAGGTGAATAAACCTGTGACTGAGGAAGAAACAAATGAGTTTTTGAAATTGATGAAGCATAGTGAGTACTGTATAGTGGATCAGTTGAAGAAGACCCTTGCCAAGATTTCCATCATGTCATTAATACTCAGCTCCGAGCCGCATCGTAATGCTTTGCAAAAAGTACTGAATGAGGCCTACGTACCCCAAGATATTGAACAAAAGACTATGGAGCATATAGTAGGGAGGATCCATGCTGCCAATTACCTATATTTCACAGAAGATGAACTTGACACTGAAGGAACTGGACATAACAAGCCCTTGTATGTCACAGTCCGATGCAAAGATTGTCTCATCGGTAAAGTTCTCATCGATAACGGCTCGGCCCTTAATGTGTTACCAAGGCATGTGCTGGATGAAATGCCAGTAGATCCCTCACACATGCAACCCAGTGTGATGATGGCTAGAGCGTACGACGACTCACCAAGGCAAGTGATAGGGACAATTGAGGTCGAACTAGCTGTGGGTCCATAAGTCTTTCTAGTAATCCTTCAAGTGATGGATATCCACCCTTCCTATAGTATGTTGTTAGGAAGGCCATGGATACATTCTGCGGGAGCTGTCACCTCCTCCCTACATCAATGTTTGAAGTACATTGCCAATGGTGTTCTGGTTACTCTTAAGGTTGAGGAGACTATATCAATGGTAAGAAATGTGGCGGTTCCATTCATTGAAGCTGAAGATTGTAAGGATGGAAACCTTCATGCATTTGAGGTTGTGAATACGGAGTGGGTGCCCGAGAACACTGTGGTGAGGAAGCCAGAAATCTCAGAGGCCACCAAAATGGCCGCTAAAAGCTTTTTGAAACACAAGATTCCTTTCCCATATGACATTAAGAAAGGAAGGCTTGAATGGGTGGATATAATCAAACCAAAAGCTGCAGAACAGAGGTTTGGGCTTGGATATAAGCCCAAGAAGGAGGATTACAAGCGAGTTGCTGGTGCAAGAAGGGAGAAGAGAATGGCTAGGATTGAAGGAAGGAAGCCTGAATCAGGATTTCGTTTCCAAAGGCTGCATATGTGATGCAGCCTGATAAGGGACATGAACATAAACACTGGAAGAGGCTTTTACATTGCTCGGTTTATATCCTAATTAACCACGACTTGTGACCCGATCTTTCGTTTATTAAGGAAGAAGAACCCTGGAATTTGGAATGAAGAGTGCGAAGAGGCTTTTGAGAAAATCAAGCAGTACTTGTTGAATCCACCCCTGCTTGTTCCTCCTGTACCAGAAAGGCCATTAATATTGTACCTAACAGTAACAGAAACAGCAATGGGATGTGTGCTTGGGCAACACGATGAAACCGGAAAGAAGGAAATGGCCATTTATTACCTGAGCAAGAAGTTCACGGAATGTGAGTCTAGGTATACTGTGATTGAGAAGCTGTGTTGCGCACTGACATGGGCTGCAAAGAGATTACGTCAGTATATGTTGTATCACACTACGTGGTTAATTTCCAAATTAGACCCGTTGAGGTACATTTGTGAAAAGCCCTATTTATCGAGCCGAATTGCAAGATGGCAAGTTTTATTGGCTGAGTATGACATAGTATATATGACAAGGAAAGCCGTAAAAGGGAGTATTATTGCCGATCACCTGGCTGACCATGCTATGGAAGATTATGAATCATTAGACTTTGAATTTCCCGATGAAGATGTGCTTGCAATTGAGGAAGAGAAATCAGATTGGTGGATTATGTACTTTGATGGTGCTGTAAATGTATGTGGTAACGGAGCGGGTGCGGTGATAATCTCTCCTGATAAGCAGCAGTATCCGGTTTCAGTTAAGCTACAGTTCGGGTGCACCAACAACACGGCGGAGTATGAAGCTTGCATTCTCGGTTTGGAGGCTGCATTGGAGCTAAACATCAGAAAGATAGATGTGTATGGAGACTCAATGCTGATCATTTGCCAAGTAAAAGGAGAATGGCAAACCAAGGAAGAGAAGTTAAGGCCTTACCAAGAATACCTGTCTAAACTGGCTGGAGAATTTGAGGAAATAGAGTTCACCCATCTAGGAAGGGAAGGAAACCAGTTTGCGGATGCTTTGGCTACACTAGCATCTATGGCCAAAATAGACTTTGGGCACAAGGTACAACCAGTACACATCAATATCAGAAATAACCCAGCTCATTGTTGCTCAGTCGAAAGAGAAGTGGATGGAAACCCTTGGTACTATGATGTCAAGAATTTCATCCAAAACCATGCATATCCCATGGGGGCATCCAAAATCGATAAGAAGACCTTGAGGAGGTTGGCAATGGATTTTTATCTTGATGGGGAGATTTTGTATAAGAAATCATCTGACAGGACTTTGTTGAGATGTTTGGATGAATTTGAAGCAAAAAGCGCGTTACGAGAAGTCCATGAAGGGATTTGCTCAACCCATGCTAATGGACATGTGATGGCTAGGAAGATACAAAGAGCCGGTTATTTATGGATGACATTAGAAAAGGATTGCATCGACTATGTCCGAAAATGTCATAAGTGCCAAGTATATAGTGACAAAATCAACGCCCCTCCAACTCCTCTATTTAACTTGACATCTCCATGGCCCTTCGCGATGTGGGGAATTGATGTGATTGGACCTGTAAACCCAAAAGCCAGCAATGGTCATAGGTTTATTCTCGTGGCTATCGACTACTTTACAAAATGGGTAGGAGCGCGTTACGAGAAGTCCATGAAGGGATTTGCTCAACCCATGCTAATGGACATGTGATGGCTAGGAAGATACAAAGAGCCGGTTATTTATGGATGACATTAGAAAAGGATTGCATCGACTATGTCCGAAAATGTCATAAGTGCCAAGTATATAGTGACAAAATCAACGCCCCTCCAACTCCTCTATTTAACTTGACATCTCCATGGCCCTTCGCGATGTGGGGAATTGATGTGATTGGACCTGTAAACCCAAAAGCCAGCAATGGTCATAGGTTTATTCTCGTGGCTATCGACTACTTTACAAAATGGGTAGAAGCCGGGTCATTTGCTCATGTGACGCAAAAAGTAGTGAAGAAATTTATTGAGAGAGATCTGATTTGTCGATATGGTCCACCAGAAAAGATTATAACTGATAATGCCCAGAATTTCAATGGCAAGATGATAATAGAACTCTGTGCTAAATGGAAAATCAAGCATTCCAACTCTTCGCCGTATAGGCCAAAGATGAATGGTGCGGTAGAAGCTGCTAACAAGAATGTCAAAAAGATTATTCAGAAGATGGTAGTCACCTATAAGGATTGGCATGAGATGTTGCCATTTGCCCTTCATGTGTATCGCACCGCAGTCCGAACCTCAACAGGAGCCACCCCGTACACGTTGGTATATGGAATGGAGGCGGTTATGCCTTTAGAAGTGGAAATCCCCTCATTGAGAGTACTGGTAGACTCTGAGCTGGAAGAGGTAGAATGGGCAAAAGTTAGATATGAACAACTGAATCTGATCAGTGAAAAGAGGATAGCCGCAATCTGTCATCATCAACTTTACCAAAGAAGGATGGCCAAATCATACGACAAAAAGGTTCGACCTCGAGGATTCCACGAAGGAGATCTTGTACTGAAGAAAATATTGCCTTTACCAGGAGAAGATCAGAGTAAATGGGCGCCGAACTATGAGGGCCCTTACGTGGTGAAGAAAGCATTCTCGGGAGGAGCTTTGCTGTTATCTAGAATGGATGGAGAAGATCTAGTTAGGCTAGTGAATTCTGACTCTGTAAGGAAATATTACGCTTGATGTATTCCGTAATCTCCCAATCAATAAAATAAAGTTTGGCCATGAATTTTCTCTGTTTTTTTTTAAAAAAAACCCTTTCTTCATAAAAAGCATGATCTCATAGCATTGGAAATCTTTCACTTAAACAAACTCTTTTCTTACACATGACTAAGTAAATGACTCCATCAATTGGAGGGAACCAAATAAAATCTAAACTTGGCATATTTATGCATACCACACTGGGGGCAAGAAGTGTACTAAGTGCACATTGGGGTCTATAGTGAACCAAAGCCAAAAGGGGTATCATCATAAGAACTTCTACAAAAGCATCTTTTATGAGAATTGCCAATTGCATTGAAAGTTTCAATTTTCATGAACAAAACCAAATCTTTTGAGTTTTCCTTTTAAAATGATAATAAAAGACAATACTCAATGGAGCAAGAAAGGGCCCCATAAGGAACCAAAGATCTCTTCACCAAAGGATATGAAGTATAGTGTGTAGAGCATATTCCGATTTAAGAGAAAAGGTTGGACAAACAAATGGAAACAAGAGCTCGAAGAAGTTTACAACGAAAGGGGGACCTATGTTTCCAAAGATAAGTAACAAAAACATGCATGCTATATTGTCATAACACTAACATGGCAGGAAAGGTGGGACGAAAGCCAAATTAGTTCCAAGTTTTTGGGAATCACTAAGAGACAGAGTCTTAAGTCAACGTAGCTACGGAAAAGAATATGAATTATGAACTAGCACTGTTTCATTTCCTCGAGGTAAGATGTTTTCTTTTGAAATTCAAAACGGGCAGGTCATCCGATGTTGAGACCATTCCCTAGAAAAAGCATGGAGTTTTTCTAAATAATAATAATAAAAAAATAAAAATAAAATAAAACGGGCAGGTCTCCAGATATAGAGACCCCTTTCTAAAATCATTTTCTCTTACATCTGGGTAGGTCACCCATCACAATGAGACCATTTTTTCTGGGTAGGTCACCCATTAGAATGAGACCATTCTCCATTTTTTTACCTGGGTAGGTCACCCATTATAATGAGGCCATTCTTCCCCCTGGGTAGGTCACCCATAAGAATGAGACCACTCTTCCCCCTTTCCACTTGGGTAGGTCACCCATCATAATGAGACCATTTTTTCTGGGTAGGTCACCCATTAGAATGAGACGATTCTCCATCTTTTTTTTTTACCTGGGTAGGTCACCCATTATAATGAGGCCATTCTTCCCCCTGGGTAGGTCACCCATAAGAATGAGACCACTCTTCCCCTTTTCCATTTGGGTAGGTCACCCATCATAATGAGACCATTTTTTGGGTAGGTCACCCATTAGAATGAGACCATTCTCCATCTTTTTTTTACCTGGGTAGGTCACCCATTATAATGAGGCCATTCTTCCCCCTGGGTAGGTCACCCATAAAAATGAGACCACTCCTCCTCTTTTCCACCTAGGTAGGTCACCCATCACAATGAGACCATTTATTGGGTAGGTCACCCATTAGAATGAGACCATTCTCCATTTTTTTGTTTACCTGGGTAGGTCACCCATTATAATGAGGCCATTCTTCCCCTAGGTAGGTCACCCATAAGAATGAGACCACTCTTCCCTTCTCTCCACTTGGGTAGGTCACCCATCACAATGAGACCATCTTTCATTTTGGGTAGGTCACCCGTTATAATGAGACCATCTTTCATTTTGGGTAGGTCACCCATCATAATAAAACTACACACACATTTTGCTAATGGTTCTGGTTAAAGGAGATCGCCAGATGGGATCTCAGGTTAACCCAACCACACACAAAGTTTAACCTTGGTTAAAGGAGATCGTTAGATGGGATCTTAGGTTAACCCAATCAAAAGGGCAGGTAGCCCATGAAAATAGACCAATTTTCTAAAAAAAAAGGGGAAAAGAAAAGAAGTGAAGTCTTTGGATGAGTAGATCACTTAGCAAGCCAAGAAGACCTTTTATTTCTTTACAAGCTTACTATGCAAAACATTGAGGAGTTTTTGCTTCGTAAGCATTGTAAAGAGGGGGCATCTGTTGTTACTCATTTTCGGACCCCACGTGCTAGAGACGGTGTATACTTTTTTAAGCAGAGTATAGGAGTTTAGCTCATATTCGCCAGAAGATTGACAAAAGCACGAAAATAAATATTTTTGTGTTTTGAAACCTTGTTTGAGCTGTTTTCTGCTCTTTTTATCCTTCCCCTTTACTACCAAAATCATCAGGTTTTCTTAGGTTGATCAGGAGTCTTCATAATGCTAAATTCGTTTTTTTATCTGGTCTTTAAGGTTGAATAAGTCCCTCAGAATTTGCATAATAAATTGGTTATGCTGCTGTCGCAATTGTTTTGTTCCAGCTTAGGCTCTGATTCTGACTTGTTTTCGTTCGATATCTAACCATCCTAGGTATATTCTGTCACTCATGACATGTTGAAAATTTGACCTACACCTTTATTAGGTCCTAGGGATCATTGTTCTTAGGGCAGAGTCTCAATCAGATCTGGATGCTTAGCATTGTCAGATCAAGAACCTTTTTGACCAACTAGATTACTGCCAGTTTCTGTTCTATAAAACGATTTTATCTCACTTCGACTCCTTCATCAAAGTTGTAGTCCTAGACGCGTAGATGATTTTGGCTTTTGAATCGCTTGATTTCGATATCAGAAGCTCAAGATATTCCTGTTTGAATATCTAACGTGAAGGCAGAGAATTCTGCCGCGAGAAGGATATTGACCCGAGTCTGCACTAAAAAAAAATTCTATTTTTGGCTTAGTTTTTGTGATTTTTGTTCTTAGTTCATACTCTCAGTCATATCAGGATTCTTGGCATTCGTCAGTTTTTGAGTCAGACCTGGAAATCCCTTTTGACCAACTAGATTACTGCCAGTTTCTGTTCTATAAAAAGATTTTATCTCACCTTGACTCCTTCATCAAAGTTGTAGTCCTAGACGCGTAGATCATTTTGGCTTTTGAATCGCTTGATTTCGATATCAGAAGCTCAAGATATTCCTGTTTGAATATCTAATGTGAAGGCAGAGAATTCTGCCGCGAGAAGGATATTGACCCGAGTCTACACTAAAAAAAATTCTATTTTTGGCTTAGTCTTTGTGATTTTTTCTTAGTTCATACTCTCAGTCATATCAGGATTCTTGGCATTCATCAGTTTTTGAGTCAGACCTGGAAATCCCTTTTGACCAACTAGATTACTGCCAGTTTCTGTTCTATAAAACGATTTTATCTCACCTCGACTCCTTCATCAAATTTGTAGTCCTAGACACGTAGATAAATTTAGGCTTTTGAATCGCTTGATTTCGATATCAGAAGCTCAAGATATTCCCGTTTGAATATCTAGTGTGAAAGCGGGGATTCCTGACCGCAAGAAGGATTTTTGCCCAAGTTCGCGGGACTGATTCGAAGGATTTTTTTTGGGGCCAAGGACTGAATCGAAATGTGCTAAATTGAGGGATTGAATTGAAGAAGGACATTGAAAGCTAGAGAGGGGGGTTGGATCATCATAAATGACAGGATTTTTACCACACCGAATAAGGAAAATAGGACCTTGCAGCTGCACCCTCCAGCTGATTTCTTTCCTTTTTTGGCTGCAAATTCCTGCTGTTTTTCCTTTATCATCATGCCTGAATTTTGGAGCTGCAACCACGTTTTTTCTTGCCTCATTTGAAAGGGAGCAGCTGGCCCTATGGAAGGAAAGAAAATAGCCACACCCTCCTCTAAAACTGGAAAGAAATCAGACGTAAAGCACCAGCACAAAATTAGAATATTGCAGTTTCCTTTTGCGTTTTTTTTACTGCAAATCAGTAGGGATTTACGTCCTAGAATTAATGCATTAAATCTTTCCTAAATAGAGATATTCTAGACTATATATAAACCCCTCTAATGACCTAGCAAGGGGCGGGAGAAAGAGAGCAGAAAAATAGCAAAAAGGGAGCAGAAAAATAAGAGAAAAACAGAGAAAAAAGAGCAGAGAAGGAAACAACAAAAGAAAGAGAAGGAAAACGCAAGATAGGCAGGCGACGGGAAAACCAGTCATTTACCAGCACATAGCTGAAATATTCCGTCCGTTTCAGCATCTCTATTTTCGTCTGTCATTTACCAGCAGCCAAGGAGGCACGCGTGAGCTGTGTCTTTCGGCCTTGGGTTTTATTTTCTGCAAACAGGAGCTGCAGTTTGAAGGAACACGCAAGAGAGGCAGGCGACGGTATTCAAGGAAGCACGCGTGAGCTGTGATATTTTTTTGGTCCCTGGTTTCATTTTCTGCAAACAGGAACTTAAGGCATCAACCCCAATCTCTCCTCCTTTGTTATTTTTATACGACCGGGTGCAGCAACTACAGTGCCATCTCCTTCGCCTGTTTCAGCGCCAGGTAAGTCCATGCATTCTCTTTGCTTTGCATTTTAATTATACGTTACTGTTCAATCTTTTGTGGTTACTGTTCAAGTGAATTATAATTCACTTGAACAGTTTGTCTAAATTTTATGTCCTGTCGGGTTCCCTGCTGAGGCAAGTGACCCGGCCGGACCTGATTCTTTTTTTTTTATTTCTTTCAATAAAATAGAAGAAAGAGAAAGAGATTTATTTTCTGGAATATTTATTTTAAAGTCTGATTTTTTTTATGTTGTAAAAAAATATATACCAATCTCGTATTTAGAATACCTGGTTTCCGACGCTACTGCGGCAAATATACATATCTATCAAAATTTGTTTTCTTGTGTGTTGCATACGGCCAATACCCTAACATCTTTTTGAATTTCCTCTAAAAAAAAAATATTTGAAGTTTTGAAGATGTGTTTCTGCATGGATTTCTTAAACACAAAAATTATTTTCTTGCATTTCGGGATTTTACAACATGTTTGTAAAACTCCAAAGAGTATTGGCCAATATTTCAAAAAAAATATAAACATCTTGTTTTGGAAGGAATTCATCTATTATTCACCGCTAATGTTTGGATAAAGAAATCCTTAAAGGACGAATATCCAAAATATTATTGGGAGTAATAAATCCGCACAAATCCTTGAAAGAAGCCTTGATTATAATCGAGGACATTTCAATTTTTTTTATTCCACGGTTTACGAGATATGAGAGTATAGAACACTAAGACAAAAAAAAAGGTTTTTAAAAGCACCCCAGATTTCTAAATTTTTCTCTCTCCTCCTTGCAATTTACGAGTCGCAAACTCTTGAAAAACTAAGGGGAAAATGAGCTTTTAAAATTTCTGAAAGACCTTGCCCTTAGAATTTCTGAAAGACCAGTTAGGTTTCCTAGTGACCAAATACTAGGTGGCGACTCCTTTACAAATAAAACAAAGACCCCGAAACCAACCGAGGATCGCCGCGACGTCGCGCTCCGCTCGTGAGGGTGCGACAATAATAATGAAGTTTCTTCACTAATTGCTCTATGATTGCATTTATAAACTTAGGACTAGTAGTTTCTACGTGAATTAATAAGAGGATGGCCTTAGAATTTCTGAAAGACCAGTTAGGTTTCCTAGTGACCAAATACTAGGTGGCGACTCCTTTACAAATAAAACAAAGACCCCGAAACCAACCGAGGATCGCCGCGACGTCGCGCTCCGCTCGTGAGGGTGCGACAATAATAATGAAGTTTCTTCACTAATTGCTCTATGATTGCATTTATAAACTTAGGACTAGTAGTTTCTACGTGAATTAATAAGAGGATGGCTTGGTATTCCACTACCAGAAATTCGCTAAATACCAACGGATTTACCGACGGAATATTTCTGTCGGAATTTTGAGGTCGAAATTACCGACGGACAATTTCCGTCTGTAATTCAGTCTGTAAGTACCGACGGAAATTTTTCCGTCCCTAATTCATTCGGTAAATACCGACAGAAAATTTCCGTCGGTAGTTACCGACTGAATTACGGACGGAAAAGTTTCTGAATTTTAAAAAAAAGGCGGGTCGCTGACATGGAGGTTATTGTTTTCCGACGGCATCACCGACGGATTCAAAAAGACAGCCCGTACAGTGCCTGTACAGTGATGCGACCGGTTCGCCGTTTAAATTGTCGACGGACTCACCAAGGGATTTGAAATTGAAGATCCGTATGGTGACGTGTCTATTTTTCCGTCCGAATCACCGACGTAATAACCGACGAATTTTCCGTCGGTGAAACCGTCGGAAAAAGTTAATATATGACAGCTCTGCCGACCCTCTCATCCCCTATTTCTCCTTCTTCTTCCTCATCCCAACTCTCCCCATCTGCAAACAACCAGCCCCCCCCCCCCCAAAAAAAATCTTCCTTATATCAGCACAACAAGTTATATTTCTTGAAGTTTTGTGGTCACAGCATCCGTGTTCTGATTTACCAACGGATTTTATCAATTTTTGTAAGTAATTATATCTTTTTAAATTTTAAGATTTAATTAAATGTCAATTTTATTGTTTTTTTAGTATATGTATTTTGTTAGTAGATGTACATGTTTTATTGTTATTTCTCAAACAAACTTGTAGTATATGAATGTATAATTTTGTACCTGTTATGGTTTGTTTTAGATTTTGTAAGATTAATGTATTTGTTTGTAAATTGTTATTTCTTTATAGAATTACCGAATTACATGTGCTATTTTGAAATAATTAATACTAGCTTGCTTAATGGGCCCGTTTAAAGTTTTATCAATGGTATTGCGGAGTGGTAATTTCTGTAAATTTATATATTTTAATTCATATGGACGTTGATAAATGATAATGAATATTTAATATTTATGAGAAGTTGTGATTGGTTTGTTGGATAATCTCGAGGTAAAGTAATA
This sequence comes from Populus nigra, assembly GCF_951802175.1. Taxonomy (NCBI): domain Eukaryota; kingdom Viridiplantae; phylum Streptophyta; class Magnoliopsida; order Malpighiales; family Salicaceae; genus Populus; species Populus nigra. The sequence continues at coordinate 3,064,189 of NC_084859.1, forward strand.
TTTTTACAAGTTTATTTACCTAACTTAGTTAATTAATACATGATGTCATCATAATTTTATAGAGGTTCGATATAAGTCATGGATGATCGTTCATGGATGTATCGAGATTCACCCCAAGGATTGCGAAGGATGGATTATTGTAATGGGGTTCAGGGTTTTATTAATTTCGCAACATCTATTCCTAGAAATTTTACTAGAGGCGGTATTAGGTGTCCATGCAGGAAGTGTGAAAATAAAAAGTATCTGCATCCAGATGTTGTAATGATGCATCTTCTACACAAAGGGTTTATGGAGAATTACCAGTGTTGGTATGCACATGGAGAAGTATTTGTTAGCGAGAGTGAGAGGAGAATGGAAGAAACGGTGGTTGGGTCTACTTCTAGTGCTAGCAACGTGCATGAAATGGCAAATGACAACACTAATCCTTACAGAAATATGGTTATGGATGCAATATCATAACGAGCAGAATATAATGTTTTTATTCAAATGCTATTGGTATGACACGACTGACAGAGGAATCAGAGTTGATTCGCACTATGGTCTGGTCGAAATCAACTCAAAAGCTAGACTCCGCAACATAAACGATGTCTTTGTTTTCGCAAAGCAATGTCAACAAGTTTATTACACATACACCCCTTCATTTAGGAAGGATCGATCAAGAGTGGATTGGTTGTCTGTTTTAAAAACGAAACCCCGGGGTCGTGCCGAGGTTGTTCAGGATGAGAACGAAGACACAAGTGTGCGAGATGAAGTCTTTCAAGTTAGTGAGGTGGTTGAACCATATCGAGTTGCTCCTTCGATTGAATTGGAAGAAAATTCAAATTTTCGTGTTTTCGATGATAGTCTTGTTGATGTTGACGCAGAGGAATTGAATTTTGTTTTGAGCTCTAGTGGACAACCAAATATCGATGAAGAAGATGATATTCATATTGAAGATTGCGATGAAGGTGATGACAATTCAATTGATGACGAACAAGAAGAAAATTCTGACTAACTACCAAAATGAAGCCCTATGTAAAACCCTTTTTTCATGTAATTTAGATTATGAATGATATATATATTTTGAAACACAAAATATTTATTACTTGAAATAATTAGTTCAAATGCCACAATTATGAGATAATTACTTGAAATAATTATTGATCATGGATGATATATTTTGTGACGTGAAATAATTACTTGAAATGCCACCCAATCACCGACGGCCACACCGACGGACTTAAGTCCGTCGGCATTTCACAAAGAGTTCGAAAATAATTACTTGAAATGCCACCAAATCACCGATGGCCACACTGACGGACTTAAGTCCGTCGGCATTTCACAGAGGGTTCAAAAATAAGTACTTGAAATGCCACCCAATCACCGACGGACTTAAGTCTGTCGGTAAGTTGTCGGCGGGTCAATTTTACCGACAACATTACCGACGGACCGCGCGAATTGCAAAGTTTTGCGCATTAAATGCGCCTCTAACCGCCTAATATTGCTGACGGAATTACCGACGGACCACGAAAAATATGGAGGGTAATTAAAAAATTTGGTGCGAAATTCAAAATTTACCGACGGAGTTTTAACACATCACCGACGGACTAAATTAAAATAATAATTAATTTTATATCCGTCGGGGAATCCGTCGGTAAAACTGCCACATAAGTTCAAGTGACCGCCCGTTCAGTTCATTTTTTCTTCTCCTTCGTTTCTCTCCTTCGGTGAATCCTCTCTATTCTTCAAAGCTTTGGCCTCCAATCTCTAGCAAGTTTTCTTCATCATCTTCATCAGTTTAAAAGGTTAGTGTTTCCTCTATTTCATTTTACTTTAATAGTTTTTTTTGCTATTTTTTTGGTTATTTTTTTTTGATTTGGTGTATTTTTTGTAATGTAGATAAAGTCTATAGTTTTTTTTTTTGCATAATTCATTGCTAAAGTCTATAGTTTTTTTTTTAATTTATTGAATATTTTTTATTGTTGTATTGGCATAATTATTATTAGTTAATTTGTTGAATTTTTATTGTTAATGTTGAATTTACCATAGAATTAGTAATTGAATATGTTGAAATAATTATTAGTTTTACTTTATTATTGCATGATTTGTGTTTAATTTTTTCCATTTATTTTGATTGTTATTCTAGAGTTTTATTTATTTATTGTTTTGTTGTATTGGCATAATTATTGAATAATTACTTGAATTGTAATTCTTAATGTTGAATTTACCGTAGAATTAGTAATTGAATATGTTGGAATAATTATTAGTTTTACTCTATTATTGCATGCTTTGTGTTTAATTTTTTCCATTTATTTTGATTGTTATTCTAGAGTTTTTTTTTTTATTTATTGTGTTGTTGTATTGGCATAATTATTGAATAATTACTTGAATTGTAATTCTTAATGTTGACTTTACCTTAGGATTAGTAATTGAATATGTTGGAATAATTAGTATAGATTGGGTAAATTGGTTGTGGCTATTGTTAATATGTGCAGGTTTGTGGATTTGGGTAGTATCCGGTATAGGGGAGGTGCTGTCGAATTTTTTTTTTACATTTGAATTTAATTATATAATTATTTGTATCAAATTGTGTAGATGCGTAGAACGAAAACCAGAGCTGGTCGCTCAGGTGCGGTCGCAGCTAGTTCGTCTAGCAGCGAGGATGATATTTCCTTAGGTGCCTCTCAAGAAGAGGCACCTACACCACCTGCGCCGTCAACCGATGCTGCCTCTTCCAGCGGTACTTCACAGCGTAGAGGCGGCGTGCCTTCGCAGTGGAATCAATTTACCCGCAAGTACGAGGCACAGTGGAAGGACGACCTTTCAATGTAAGTTTGTTAAGGTTTTAGTTTTTTTTAGAAAAAATTACAACATAATTTATGAAGTAATCACTATTGAATTTATTTCATTTATTTTCAGGTTCACAAACATTGAAGCCGCCCGAGTAATATCATCGGCGTTTAAATCGTCGATGGAGATTCCATTGTTTCAATGGAGTCAGATAACCAAGCATCCTGAATGGATGCCTCAAATCAATGCATGGTTTAACAGGTTTGAGGTTGGTATTAATTTATAATTTTCAGCTTATTAATATAATTGTAAATAAATTATTATTTTTATTTAAACTTGTTTATTTATACAAAGCACAAATTCTGCTGGGACATTGAGCATAACACTGTTGTGAGGAGGGTGTGGGAAAATCATGCGGCAACTAGGTAAGATCGAAAACAATACAGGATTTTTTTTAGGCAAAAATTTATGTTTCGAAATGTAATTTTTGGTTGCATGAAGCAGGTTGCGTGATTTTTGGTATGAAGCACAAAAAAAGTCAAAAAAAAACCGCGAGGGATAAGGGTTTCCAAGGCTGGAACGATGTTGCGGTTTGGAGGGATTTCAAACCGATATACATCCTGGAAGATATATGGCCGCACTATCTTGAGCACGTGACGTCTGAGCGGTTCACACGACGCTCACAGTCCGGTGCTGGCAACCGGAATCGGCCAATTCATGGAGGGGTGACAACTCACACTGGCGGCTCCATTCCGTTTGCTGCACATGCGAAACTTATGGTAAGATTAATTTAAATGAAATATATCGTTAAATTCAGTAGTTGTTAATATATCTTTTTTCATTATAGGCAGCGTCTCTTGGACGTGAGCCGAGCCCGATGGAGCTGTTTGTGGAGACGCACGTGCGGAGTCAAGACCGCCAGAAGGGGGCGCAACAGTTCGTTGATAACCGTGCTCAGCATTTCGTGGTATGATTGTGCAACCATTTTATTTTGTAAGTTATTATGTTTATTGTATTGAATATGATGATTACTTTTTTTTTTTCAGGAGACCTATAATAATTGGTTGAGGGAGAGATACGAGGACGATACTTTGACCCATCCGGAATTCGATCCGGATTTGTGGATGGAGGTTGGCTCGTCAGGTGGACCCGATAAAAATCGGGTTTACGGGCTCTCCAACACTACGGCCGACAACTTGCGGTCGACCCGTAGTGTTTCAACCGTTGGGAGCTCCCAATCAATATCGAGCTCCCAATCTAAGGAGTTTGTGGCTTTGCAGCAACTCACCGAGAAATACGATAACCTACAAGCAGAGTATGCACAACTCAAAGTGTCTCATGCACAACAAAGAGCGGAGTCTGAGCAATTCAAAGCGTCTCAAGCACAACAAAAAGCGGAGTATGAAGCGGCTCAAGAACAGCAAAAGCGGCTTATAACCAGCTTTACGAAATGATTATGAAATTGTCAAATAGCGGAACATGTGTGCCTAATCCTTTTTGGCCGTATAACCACCAGCCTCCGCCAGGATCTCCTCCTCCTCCTCCTCCTCCTCAAGCTCCATCATCTTTATATTAATTTGTAATCAACATTATTTACCTCTAAAACTTCATTTATTATTTTTCTTGTAACATATTCAGTTTGTAATGAATATTATTTAACTTTGTTTTTTTATGTTTAATATAAATTTTATTTGCATAATTGGTTTGTATTATAATTAATTTATATAGTTTTATATTATATATCCTAAATAATTTTTTAAAAACAAATTAAGAAAAAACTATTACCAAGGATTTTACCGACGGATGAATTCGGTCGGTATTTTAAACACTCACCGACCGAATTACCGACCGAATTAATCCGTCGGCATTTAACACACTCACCGATGAATTTACAGACGGATATATTTTGTTGGTATATACACTCACCGACAGATTTACCGACGGCTATTTGTTGTCGGTAACTCACAATATACCGACGGACTAAAAATCCGTCGGTATATTTCAAGCAGGAATATTTTTTTTGGCGCGCAAATTCTGTTTGTAAAACCATCGGCAAATGGTTTTTTTGTTTTTCCGACCGATATAGCGACGGAAGGGGGAATCACCGACGAAGGTAAAGCCGACAGACGTAATCCGTCGGTGAGTACGTCGGTAAAATAATCACCGACGAACTTCTAATCACACATCGACGGAATTTGTCCGTCGGTAAAACTGTGAAATCTTGTAGTGTTCTGGATTGGGTTTGTCAAACTGCATGTTTCAATAAAATAGATTACTAAAGGGGATCGATTTTGATTATGATTTGATGTGGGAAATTCTCTACGTGCCTACATAGAGCGTGGCTTCTTGAAACTCCAAAAAATATATATAGGTTAGTCCGAAAGAATTTATATAATCAACCCTAATCAGAATTTCCCAAGAAAGAATTAACTAAAGACTTCAGTAAATGCTGATGAACACGAGTAAATGATTTGTTAAAGAGAAAACCATGTATTTAAGACCCATTGCTAAACTACAGGTTCTGGAGCCATAAACCACTTATATTTACTGGGGTTGATCCCAAATTCGGACAAATCCATTTGTCCAGTTCGGAGAACCTTCAAATAAAAAGAAGAATTAAACCTTGTAAAATTGGCTATCATCAAAAGGACAAGAAACAGAACAAGAAGGATATGGTCAATTTCACTATCTGAGCATAACACACCTCCAACACCAATATTACTCAGGATTCTTTGCAAGTCTTCCAATTTCACTGGTTCTAATGAAGAGTTTACATCACTCATTGCTTCTGCACCAAGGTTTGGGACAACTATTCTAGGTATGTGTTGTTCTCTATCAACCAATTTGGAAACTCTCCCTTTATTTGGATGTTTGTAAGATCCAAAGATTGTAGGTTCAACTGATGGTAAAGGAACTAGGGAAATGCTCCACCTTGTCCATGACACCTCAAACCAAGAGACTCTAACCGGAACTTTGGGCTTAAATTATGACCATCTTTTTCTGCATATATTTCATTATCCAAACCATGAAAAGATGAGTTTTGAAAAGTTGCATAATGAGCCTGCCACATTCAATTAAACAAGAAATTATATGCATTAAAAAAAAAACTATTTGGATGTCTTTCTCTGTTTGTTTGTTTGTTCTCTTTTTTTTTCTATTTTTTTGTCAAAGTTGTGGTATGAATTCAAATACTAATAGATTTGAGAATTCTCCAAGACTATACTATTTGGCAATCTATAAAATAGACCCACGGAATGAATATATTTTATAGATATATTTTCGGAGTAGTACCTCATCATATCCAAGAGAAGACTATCAAGGAACGAATATATTTTCGGAGAATAACAGAAAATAGATCAAACAAAAGCATTTCCAAAATTTGTCTTTACAGTGAACCATCTTACTGGTGGGGCAAAAACTTGATGGACAAATTGTTTAATAGAAAAAGAGGACATTTAAAAGAGGAATTCTTTACAGGGCACAGTCACAGATAAGTAATGTGGAGTTAAAATTTATTAATTTACCTCGAGAAGATACAGTGCCACTGACTTCAAAGTTGTTGAAAAGGAAGGCATTTAAGTACCTTGTGCCATCAAGATAGAGTCCGGTGACTGCTGTCGCAGATAATACTTTTCCAGGAACTACAGCGGGCGTGGCCTTTTAAAAATCCACGAGAGTAAGGATGTGCCATTGGGATAGTTAAGAGAATCTTTGAGGAGCAAGAGAGCGATTCTCTCTTCCTCCAAGCAACCAAGAGGCAGTCATACTTGGAAGGAAACCATTATTACAAACACCATCAACATCTGAAGGAACAGCCCCATCTTAATCAAATATATATAAGAATTTAAGAGATGAAAGCCTCTCCATTACTGATAAAATACTGTTATTAAAGTGATTTAATTCCAAGTCAAGGTGTTCCAAATTGCTCAATTTTGATAGTTCATAACCACCTATATAAAAAAATAATGCAGTGAGACAAAGTAACTGAACTCAACCTTTGCATCTCTCCATTTCATTCCATCAATATCGACAAAGTAACCTGAATCTTGTCTGAAGGTGTACTTACACAGCCCTTTGCATCTTTCCATTCCATCAATATCGACATCCTCTTGAGTTTCCAGCATTAATTCCGCTCTGCTATTTTTATCTCAACTAATTTATGCTGTCCTCTGCCCCATTTTTCATTTTTTTTAATCAATTCTCCGAAGTTTGTTTGTGTTTCTTTCTTTCTGACTGGCACCTGAAGAAATCAAGCATATGACCGATAATGTTTTGCTGGTTATTTGTACTTCCTAGATCAAAGTCATGAAGGAGACTTATTTCCCTGAAATAAATGAAATGTATCAGAGAATTGCTGCCAAGTTACAGCAGGTAAATTGTCTTCGCAATTTCTTCCAGATTATCTGTCCACGCCGATTATCTGCAATTTCCCCAGGTTGAGCTTTTGTATTAATTTGTTTTCCTCGTCAGCATTGCCTGTCACTGTATCATCTGCGCTAATCACCTACCCCTCCCCCCATCCTCCCCCACAACCATGTATCGACACAGAAGAATTGGAATAGAAACATTTTTTTCACTGTATCATGCAATTTTTAATTCTCGTGTATGTCAACTTTGCTTTCCAGCATGACTCTCATCCGCAAGAACCGAAGTCAGAACAGCTTGAAAAGCTGGAGGTATTCAAGGCCATGTTGGAGCGCTTGATAACATTCTTACAGGTCTCTAAAAACAACGTCACACCTAGTTTCAAGGAGAAATTGGGTTCCTATGAGAAGCAGATTGTAAGTTTTCTAAACCCAAGCAGATTCAGGAGGCCTATTCCTAATCTACAGCTCGGACAACTTCCCCAGCCTCCAGTTCATCAATTGCAGTCCCATGAAAATCAACTAAATCCCCAGTTGCAATCATTGAATGTGCAAGGTTCTATACCAACGATGCAGCAGAACAATATGTCAAGCTTGCAGCATGGGTTTCGATGTCACAACCATACATGATGATGCGGGATGAGAGGTTTTAAGAAAAGAAAAGGGGGGAAGAGAGAACGATGAGGATATTGTAGCAAAAATTTCACAGGATTTACTACAAATCCAAGCCAATTATACTTGATTTGTATGTATATGATATGATGAGAAAATAAACATGTATGGAAAGTATTGAATGAATATAGAGTTAATATAACATAAGGCTTGAAGGAAACCAAAGTTTTGAAACACGGTCTGGCTTGGTGGGTCGACCCAGGACCCGGGATTGGAACTAGGCCTGGTTTAAGAAAAAATAAGGGAAGTCACAACCCGGGGTGACCTGGCTAACCCGGCAAAACCCAGTCAAAAACCTGATAGTAACCTATTAATTATTTTTTTACTAAAACAACACTGTTTTGATTTATAAAAAAAAAAAAGTTACGGTTGACCCGGTGACCTAGGCAAAACAAGTGACCCGAGCTGGGTTTAAAAACATTAAAGGAAACATGACCAAAGATTTTCTTATGATTTAGGAGGAGCGACCAAGATTGGATCTTTTGTTGGAGGAAGTCACGAGACAGGCAGAGCAGGTGCGTGGTTTTCCCTTCCCTTTACACAGATGTAATTTAATTCTTTAGGAGGAATGCAATTATATATATATATATATATATATATATATATATATATATATATAATGCTCAATGTAAATAAAGTCTGGTATATTTATGAGATTAGCTTTGGCTAACAGCATTCGTAGTAGGATTTGCCGGGAAAGTAATTATGACATATGTGATAGGATCGCTGAGAAGTGAATTATGAGATTAGTTTTGGTTAATGACATTTGTGGTAGGATTTGCCGGAAAATAAATTATAAGATTAGCCTTGGCTAATGACATTCGTGTTAGGATTGCCGGGAACGATCAATAAGATTAGCTTCGGCTAATGATATTTGCATTAGGACTGCTAGGAAATGATCAATAAGAGTAACTACAGCTAATGGTGTCCATGTTGGGACGCTTAGGAACGATCAATAAGACTCAATTTGTAAAGGGTACTGTGTTTGGATGACCTGGAGGAAATTGATAAGTACAATTGCTCAAAATTATTCAGATTGGACTATGCAAAGTTGAATTGGGTTTTAAATGATTCCCAATAAATTTATAAGTTGATTACTAAGATTCCCATGTAACTAATAGAAAACTTATGCCTCATTTGTATTCGTTGCATGATCATTTATATTTCTTGTACCTATGTAATTGCATCCATATGAAGTTTTTGTAATAGGTCTATCTAATATCTAGGGAGCTCATTAGTTTTAGGACTCTGTTTTTGTTAAACTTATGTACAAATTAACCTTAAGCATATTAGTATTAACTAGTACATGTTATAAGCTATTTTGTGTAATCTTCTATGTGTATAAAAACTCTTAGCTAAGACTTGAAGCATATTATTTTGTGTAAACTTGATGTGTATAAAAACTCTCAACTAGACTTGAAGCATGTTATTTTGTGTAAACACTATTGCATATATTTCCTTTTGATTTACCTTTAAAACATGAATAGTTTCTTATAACCATCTACTAATCGTTAATTCATGAATGATATGATTTAATTAGACCTTTATTCGCATAAAATGGAGTCCATTTTAATTCTTCGAGTAAATGGCAATCTTTGCGGGACCTAAAAAAACATTACCCTAAATTTAAGAGCATATATTGGGATCTTTTTACATTGATAGAACAAAATAATTGGGATTGTTACAGACACTCATACCTATTCTTACAGTGTAATTTTATACCGCAAAGTAATAAAGTCTATAAGTAATTCCTAACATTTATTGCTATTAATTCCACTACCAGAAATTCACTTAATACCAATGGAATTTCCGACATAATACTTCTGTTGGTAATTTGAGGTCGCCATTACTGATCGACTTTATTCCATCGGTAAACTCGTCGGTATATACCGACGACCACATTCCATCGGTATCTACCGACAAGATTACAGATGGAATATTGAGAATAAAAAAAAGGGTGGTTCGCTGACGTGGAGGTATTTTTTACCGACAGAATCACCGAGGGATAAAAAACATCAGCTCCGTACGGTGACGTGTCCGCTTCACCAATGAATATGCCAACGGAATCACCGAGGGATTCAGACATCAGCTCTGTATGGTGACATGCCTTGTGTTACCGTCAGAATCACCGACGGAATCACAGACGGTATGCATCTGTCGGTGAATCCATCGGCAAAAGTTAATATATCCCCACTCTACCGACCCTCTCCTCCCCTATTTCTCCTTCTTTTTCCCCATCCCAACTCTCCCCAACTGCAAACAACCAGACCCCCCCAAAAAAAATCTCCCTCTTCTCACCACAACAAGTCATATTTCTTGAAGTCTTCTCGTCACAGCATCCGTGTTCTGATTTACCGACGGCTTTTTATCAGTTGTTGTAGGTAATTCTATCTTTTTAAATTTTAACATTTAAATGTCAATTTTATTATTTTTTTAGTATATGTATTTTTTAGTAGATGTACATGTTTTATTGTTATTTCTCAAACAAACTTGTAGTATATGAATGTATAGTTTTATACTAGTTGTGGTTTGTTTTAGATTTTGTAAGATTGTATTTGTTTGTAAATTGTTGAAACTTTATTGAATTACTGAATTACATATGTTGTTTTAAAATAATTAATAGCTTGTTTAATCGGTCCGTTTTAATTTTTATCAATGGTATTGCGGAGTTATAATTTTCGTAAATTTATATATATATATATATATTAATTTGTATGGACGTTGATAATTGGTAATGAATATTTAATATTTATGAGAAGTTGTAATTGGTTTGTTGGATAATCTCGAGGTAAACCAATATTTTTGCAAATTTATTTGCCTAACATAGTTAATTAATACATGTTGTCATCATAATTTTATAGAGGTTCGATAGAAGTCATGGATGATCATTCATGGATGTATCAAGATTCACCCCAAGGATTGCGGAGGATGGATTATTATAATGGGGTTCAGGGTTTTATTAATTTCACAACATCTATACCCAGAAATTTTACTAGAGGCGGTATTAGGTGTCCATGCAGGAAGTGTCAAAATAAAAAGTATCTGCATCCAAATGTTGTAATGATGCATCTTCTATACAAAGGGTTTATGGAGAATTACTAGTGTTGGTATGCACATGGAGAAGTATTTGTTAGTAAGAGGAGAATGGGAGAAAGGGTGGTTGGGTCAACTTCTAGTACTAGCAACGTGCATGAAGCGGCAAATGACAACACTGATCCTTACAGGAATATGGTTATGGATGCAATGAGAATGAATCAAGGTAATGTCAGTCAATGTCCAATTGTAGAAGAAGAACCTAATGCAGATGCAGCTAGGTTTTTTGATTTGTTGAAAGACTTTGACGAACCATTATGGGATGGCTGCATGAACCACAGTAAATTGTCAGTCGTAGTACAGGTGTTAACCATCAAGTCAGATCACGTGTTGAGTGAGGTCGGGTATGAAAAGATTATTGAATGGGCGAGAACCATTTTACTTGAAGGGAACAGGCTGAAAGAGAACTACTATGGTGCGAAGTCCATGATGAAACCCGTCGGTTTAGGATACCAGAAAATTGACATGTGCCCTAACTTCTGCATGTTATACTACCTTGAAAATGCTGAGATAACCGAGTGCATGACATGCGGGCATTCCCGTTACAAACCCAGAACTGGTAAGGGAAAGACTCTAGTGGCATATAAAAAACTTAGATACTTCCCAATCACATCTAGACTGCAGAGGTTATTCATGTCACCAAGGACTGCTAAGCACATGACATGGCACCAATCATATGATGCGGGTGATGGAGTGATGGTGCATCCTTCTGATAATAGTTTTCATCGTGATTCCATCGGGTAACGCAATACAGGGCTCAACTATGCTAAAGGCAAGGACATGTAGTTGTTCGCTACTTCTACCATTAAAGGTGATTACTATCAAATCAGCGGATTCCATACATTTTTTTTCATAATCTAAGAAATTAATTTTTTGTCTTTATATATTTTTCTAACCTAGCTATCATGCCTTCTCCCATTATCATTTAGCTTATTTTCAAATAATTTTAATCAATTTACTTCCTTTTACTCCTAGGAAAACCAAACCACGCTAGCACTGTTGCCTCCTTATGGTATTTCCCCCCAGAAATTCCTGAGGTTCTTCCATATAAGCATCAGTAAGCTAGCTCTTTATCTTCTCTTTTGTCTTGCTTATGTTCTTAAATTATTTATCTCACTTCTAAACATTTTATCAGGTTTAAAGTTAATTGTATTGTGACTGATGGTAATGATGTTGCAACATTTCTAATAATGGGAAAAACTGTTGAAAACTTCTTTGGCTCCTCTGCCCACTGCTATCTTTATGACAAGGGGGTTTATTGATTACATCCCTCCTCCCATGATTGAAAAATTAAATAAGGACAAGATTTTCCAGCTGAGATTTGGAGTTTTTTGCTCAGTTGTCAACCATTGTGACATCATTGTTATTAATATCTTTGACAACATTGTAACTACTGAAGCTCCACACCTGCCTGTTGAACCAGAGCTGCATGTTGTTGATATTCCTCTTAATGATCAAGCAGCTTCATCATCCTCTAAAGTTGCCTCTTCATTGGACCCAACAACACCATCACCTGTTCTACCGTCTAAAACTAATGCTAATTTCTCACAACAGCCACTAGTGTCCCCAAGGCAACCATATATGGTTGGTCTTTTGCCGTCACAAATCAAAAGACAGCTGCTGTTAGAAGATTAAACGCCTAATGAAAGGTGTCAGGCTGCTTCTTCCTCTCATTTAAAAGTTGTTGCTTTTCAATTTCAGCAATATCAGTTGTTTCTTTTTGTTTGATGAGTAGCAAATACATAACTTATTAATTTATTTTGGATTCACAGCTCTACAATAGCTGCTGCATATGATCCTCGAGGTGGATTTGCATCACTTGACCGTGATACATCAGCCATCACTGAGGCAAATGATCCACCAAGCAAACGTTAATGCCCTTAGCTTACACGCAGCGTTTAAATAAAACCACTACAGCGCCAGTCTTGTTTTTCATTTCTGTTAGTTGTTACTATTGCGAAAGATTCGTGTAACTAAGCTAACAAATTCTCTAGAATCTACTCCCTACTACTATATTTGTAACAACTTATGGAACAGAAGGAGAATATAGAATGCAATACAATTATCGTGTTTTCTCCTCTGTTCCCTCTTCTCTTTCTCTCGTCTTCTTCCCACCATCCCTCTGTTATTCTACGTACTCTTTATGTTAGTTGGGAAGGCCACTGCCACACTAGCTCATCAATTGGATTCCCTTCTAATTGGTTCTCTCAAGAATCAACTTGCAACAGATTTCTACAAAATGCGGGCAAATCTTCAATGTTTTGACAGGCAGCCTCATGAGCAAAAGAAAAACAATCTGCAACCACTCCAAGTTTCTCGTTGCTCCCCTGTTCCGATTAGAAATAGAGATTCAAGAAGCTATTCTACTGTCCTAAGACAAGAGTTCCAACAAAATCTACTGTAAGTTCCCAAGACACTCTTTTTCCAGAAAATCATTCCTCTGCTTTGTATCAAGTGATCCAATAATCTATAGAAGAGGAATATGTATGGTTAGGATATAGTCTTGTTGGGTCAATTAAAGAGGGTGTGGATTAACGTAGGCCCAATTTCAGTATGCAATAAAGACATTGAAGATAAAGCAGGAAGAGGAAAAGAAGCCTTAATCGCTCAATATGAGTGTTTGAAGTGGCTCGAATCAAAGAAACCAAATTCAGTTGTTTATATTTGCTTTGGAAGCATGGCAAACTTCATTGCCTCTCAGCTTAAGGAGATTGCAACATATCTCGAACCTTCTAGGAATCAATTTATCTGGGTAGTTAGAAGAAATAAAAAGAGTCAAGAAGACAAGGAAGATTGTCTACCTGAAGGATTTGAGGAAAGAATGGAAGGTAAAGTGCTAATTATCAGAGGAAGGGCACTCCAAGTTTTGATTCTTTATCATAAAGCAATAGGTGCATTTGTCACTCATTGAGGATGGAACTCAACTCTTGAAGGCATAAGGCCAATATTTGCTAAGCAATTTTATAATTAAAAGGTGGTGACTGACGTTTTAAGAACTTGAGTAAAAGGAATGGCGTAGAGTGCATGGAGATCATGTTAAAAGTGAAGCTGTAGAGATGGCATTCACTCAAATTATGATGGGTGAAGAAGCGAAGGAAATGAGAAGCAGAGCAAAGAAGCTAGGAGAAACGTTAACGGCCAGGAAGCCTGATGAAAAAGGTGGATCATCGTGCTCCGATTTCAATGCTTTGATTGAATAACTGAGGTGGGGTCGCCCTTGAAACAAAGGCAGATGTAAGCGTTGTCACACATGCATAGAATATTTTGTTTCTACTTAGTAGTGGTTTTGACAATTTATTTTCAGACAAGTCTTGAGGGTTGAAAGAGTAATCACAACCGAGTCAATCATCAATCCAAATCAGTTCCCTTCCTAATGTCTTAGGAATGAGAATTCCAGCTTATATATTTAGCCCAAATAACTAATCAAATAGAAAGGCGGAGCTTAAAGACAGTACACTACAAATTAAGCACCCAAGAACTACACATACAAAACAAACAATCATCACAAACTAGGAACGACCGTCTTCCCAGTAACAAATTCACCTTCTGAAGTTGGAGAACTTGCGAAAACTAGCCACCACAAAATAGTAACATCTATCTATTCAGTACTCGATGAAGTACAACCACCTGCGTCGCCAATATGGATTGATGTAGAGAACTGTTGCAATCGTCATCACCACAACTATGTAACATACACCAAAACTGAAGTAGAAAAACTCCATGTCTATGAAACCATCATCTCATTGTTCATCATTAGGCACTGGATGTGACGGCACTGCTTCCTCACTACAATTGTTTCGCAATGGAGGTCCACACAAGAAAGGATTTCCTTCGTAACAGTTTTCATCGAAGGTCCCAAACTGATATTTTCTCTCAGGTGTCCTACCTGACAAGTTATTATGCGGCACATTAAAAACTTCCAGTGTGGTAATTTCAATAAGTTGTGGAGGGATGACACCATTCAAGTTGTTGTAAGAAAGATCCAAACTCTTAATCTGCTTTAGGTTTGAGAATGTTGCAGGGATAGATCCAGTGAGATTGTTGTGTGATAATTTTAATGACAGTATCTCACCTAAGTTTCCAAATTCTGGTGGGATTGCTTCTATGAAGTTGTTATTGGAGAGATCAATACCAGACATGTAGCTGAGAACTTTCTCCTTGTACCAATAATACATATTTTTAGTTGTGAATTCTATCACTTCTTCTGTAAAGTTCAGTGGAAAACCCTTTTCCAACCTGTGAATGCTTTGCATTACTAGTGGACTCCTTAGTGGTGGACTCATTGTTTCATAATAAGCATTTTCCATGTGCTCTGATCGAAAACCAGCTTCGGGAACCACTACTTTCTGGGAACTTTCCTTGAAAGTAAAATTGCCTAAACAAGAGGGTAGTGGACCAGAAAGCTGGTTCTGTGAAACATCCAAAATGCTTAATTGTTCTAACAAGCATAACTGAACAGGGAGCTCACCATCAAAGTAATTAGCCCTAAAAAGAAGAACACTCAATGATGAAAGATTGCCAATTCAATTTGGAATGGAGCTAGTGAAGCTGTTATCTCGAAGATCCATTGTAACTAGGGAAGTGCTGTTATAAAATCCATATTTTAATGGACCGCTCAATCTATTTTTTGATAGATGAATATGGGTTATTTGTGGTGGATTGAAACAAGATGGCATATATCCAGACAAGTCGTTCTGAGAAAGGTTCAAATATTCAAGGTGGTCAAGCTTACAAAAAAAGTCTTTTGGGATCGGACCCTTAAAATGGTTTTTGGACAAATCAAGTGCTCCATTCATTCCACCCATTTAATGATATATCTGATATCTGACCCCAAAAGTTGTTACCATTTAGGTAGAGAAATTGTGAGGTAGAAGAATTGAACATTGAGGTCGGTAATTGCCCACCCAAATTGTTGTTTGACAGCTTGAGAACCCATATTGTTGTTAGTTTTTCTAGTTTTACTGTAGACAATTGATTGTTGGATAAATCTAAAATTCCCGGAAAACTAATATTTCCTAAACATGAAGGAATACAACCTGTGAATCTATTCTTGGCCATCCTTAAGGTGTCTAGATTTGGAAAGATCAAACAAATATCTTTTGGAATTTGACCGTTCATGTTGTTGTTGGATATATCTAATTTGGTCATATTCGGATATGGGTGATCCGGCAACTGCAAAGTACCAACAAATGAGTTCTCGCTCAGATATACTTGCTTCAATCTTGTATTGTTCTTAAGCAACCACGATGGAAACATTCTGGTGATGTTGTTGTGGGAGAGATCAAGGGCTTTTAAGTTTTGTTGGTAATAGAGGAAGTCGGGAATATCTACATTGAGTGGTTCATAAAAGGCTTCATTGAAATGGGAACTTCAAAGAGGTTATTTGATAGTGAGAGGAATTTAAGGGATAAGAGGTTGGTAAGGGGACCAGAGGCAATATTTCCAGTAAACTGGTTTTGATTAGAAACATCTAATAGTTGTAGAGATGACAAGTTCCCCAAACAATCTGGGAGTGAACCTCCTAAATTATTTCCAAAGAGATATAACTGCTTCAGATTCTTTAATTCACACCAACCTGTATAATTTATCTCGAAACAGTCAAAATAATGTTGAAAGAATCTTTTATTGATGATGTGATTATAGGCGGATGGAGAGTTGTTACTTACCTTGAGCGGGAAGGGTGCCATGAAGGTCACATTCACCAACAGACAATACTTGAAGAGCATGCAATGCTCCAATGTCCTGGAGAATGTTTATTGGGAGAGAAGTATTATCTGTTAGAATCTATGAGAATTTGCCTTTATTTGATAGTTGTTAGACTTGGTATTTGGTTTTATCTTCATAACAGATTCTGTTATGAATTTTGCTATTATTCTGCTATTAGTAGTAGTCCAATAATCTCTCATGTTTGTTGAGAATTTATAGCATTTTGAATTTGGTTGTAAGCCTTTAAATAGGCAGTCTTAATTTATAAATATTATTATCATTCAGCTTCAACTTTCTCTTTATTAGAATTCTCTGCAATTGCTATCTACTTATACTGCAGATTTCAAACTATTTAATTTACTGCAGGTTTTAACAGTGGTATCAGAGCTAATATCCTACGGGCTGTGGGGCAAGTTTTTTGAGTGCTAAACACGGTAAGGTTGAGTGCTAAACACAGAGAGGGTGAGTGTAAACACTAGTGATTTACTTTGTCTATTGATTCTATGTCTACTTCAAGCAACTCTGCATCTGCAATTCCAGTGTTCAGTGGTGAACACTATCACATTTGGGTTGTCAAGATGAGATTTTATCTAAGATCTCAAGGCTTGTGGAATGTTGTAGTGTCTGATTCCGATCCACCACCATTGACAGCAAACCCCACAATTGCTCAGATGAAGGCACATGAAGAAGAAAAACTCAAGAAGGACAAAGCCATCACCTGCCTACATTCTGGTCTTGCAGATCACATCTTTACCAAAATTATGGACTTGGAAACACCAAAACAGGTATGGGACAAGCTTCAAGGTGAATTTGAGGGTAGTAGCAGAGTTAAAACTGTTAGACTTCTTGCATTGAAAAGGGAGTTTGAGTTGATGAAAATGAAAGATAATGAATCTGTCAAAGATTATTCTGGCAGATTAATGGATGTTGTAAACCAAATGAGGCTTCTTGGCAAGGCTTTTACAGACCATAAGGTGGTAGAGAAAATCATGGTTTCAGTACCACAGAAGTTTGAAGCCAAAATTTCTGCAATAGAAGAGTCTTGTGATCTGAACAATCTCACTATTGCAGAATTAACCAGCAAACTTCATGTACAAGAGCAAAGAGTCCAAATGAGAGATGAAGAGGCTATTGAAGGAGCTTTCCAAGCAAACACCAAGGAAAGGGGTTCTAGAAACTTGCAACGAAAGAAGCCTTTCAAGTTTACCAAGGGAAAAACTGAAATGTCTTCAAGAAAGCAAAATTACTCACCTTGCTCTCATTGCAAGAGAACCAACCATGCTGAGAAGGATTGTTGGTATAAAGACAAACCTTCTTTCAAATGCACATTCTGCAATAATCTCGGTCACAGTGAGAAATATTGCAGAGCAAAGAAGAAACAATCTCAACAGCATATTCACCAGCAAGCAAATGTTTCAGAAGAAGAAAAAGAGGACACTGAGCACTTGTTTATGGCATCACAAGTTATTAGTTCTCATGAACAGAATATTTGGCTCATTGACAGTGGCTGCACTAGTCACATGACCAAACATCTCGCAATTTTTTCTTCCATTGATAAATCAATTCAACCAAAAGTCAAGCTGGGAAATGGTGATGTTGTGCAGGCTCAAGGAAGAGGAACGATTGCTGTCAGCACCAAAAGAGGTACAAAGATTATCAATAATGTTCTTTACATTCCTGAACTAGACCAAAATCTGCTTAGTGTTGCACAAATGCTAAGGAATGGTTATGCAGTCTCCTTTAAAGAAAGGTTTTGTTTTATCACTGATACACATGGATTAGAGATAGCAAAACTCAAAATGGATGGTAATAGCTTCTATTTGAAGCTTGATGCAGTTGAAGGGCATGTCTTTTATGCTAAGGTTGATGAGAGTATTATGTGGCACAAAAGATATGGTCATTTCAACTTCAAGTCTTTAAAGCTTATGCATGATGCTGGTATGGTAGATGATATGCCTGAAATCCATGTTAGTGACCAAACTTGTGATAGCTGTGAACTTGGGAAGCAACATCGACAACCATTTCCTCAAAGTATATCAAAAGGAGCCACTCACAAGCTAGAATTAGTCCATTCAGACATCTGTGGACCAATGAGCACAGCTTCATTAAGCAATAATCTGTATTTTATTCTTTTTATTGATGATTTCAGCAGAATGACTTGGGTTTATTTTCTGAAAACCAAGTCACAAGCACTTTCTATGTTCAGCAACTTCAAGAAAATGGTGGAAACTCAATGTGGTCAGAAAATTAAGAAGCTCAGAACTGATAATGGAGGAGAGTATACTTCAAAAGAGTTCAGTGTTTTCTGTCAAGAAGCTGGAATTGTGCATCAGCTGACAGTTCCATACTCACCACAACAGAATGGAGTTTCAGAGAGGAAGAACAGGACTGTGATGGAGATGACAAGGTGCATTCTGTTTGAAAAGAAGCTACCAAAGTTTCTATGGGCTGAAGCTGTAAACACGTCAGTTTACTTGCTCAACAGACTACCAACAAAGTCTGTTCAAGACAGAACACCATTGGAGGCATGGTCTGGTGTTAAGCCTACTGTCAAACATCTCAAAGTGTTTGGATCATTGTGCTATTTTCATGTGCCATCTGCCAGAAGAGGGAAACTTGATGAAAAAGCTGAAAAAGGAATTTTTGTGGGATATGCAACAGAATCTAAAGGTTACAGAATATACAATCTGAGTGCAGCTAAAGTCCAGATTAGCAGAGACGTTCATATTGATGAAAATTCTTACTGGAAGTGGGGCTTAAAGGAAGTTGATTGCACAAGCACATCCGCTCTTGAACCAGCAGTAAATGGAACTGGAGATCAACCAGACATTGAAGGAACTTCAGATACAGCAATACTAAAGGTGAGACCTTTGTCTGATGTATATGAGAGATGTAATCTGGTACATGCTGAGCCTACAAGCTACACTGAAGCTGCAAGATTTCCAGCTTGGATTGATGCTATGAAGTCAGAAATTGATTCCATTGAAAGAAATGGAACCTGGAAATTGACAGAACTTCCTCAGAACAAAAGGGAAATTGGTGTGAAGTGGGTTTTCAGAACCAAATTCAATCCAGATGGTTCAATTTTCAGACACAAGGCTAGACTGGTTGTTAAAGGCTTTGCTCAAATTGCTGGAGTGGATTATGGTGATACTTTTGCACCAGTTGCTAGGCATGATACCATTAGACTTCTACTTGCACTTGCGGGTCAAAAGGAATGGAAAGTGTATCATTTAGATGTCAAGTCTGCTTTTCTAAATGGGATACTCCTTGAAGAAATCTATATTCAGCAACCGGAAGGCTTTATAGTTACTGGCCATGAACACAAAGTATATAAGCTACACAAGGCTCTTTATGGCTTGAAGCAAGCACCAAGGGCTTGGTACAGCAGAATTGATACTCATCTGATTCAACTGGGATTCAAGAGAAGTGAAAATGAAGCTACCTTGTATTTGAAACAAGATGAAGATGGTCTGCAACTAGTAATTTCACTCTATGTGGATGACATGCTAGTGACTGGTAGCAATGTCAAATTGCTGGCAGAATTCAAAAGAGAAATGCATGATGTTTTTGAAATGTCTGATCTTGGCATTATGAACTACTTTCTTGGAATGGAAATACATCAATACAGCTCGGGTATCTTTGTTTCACAAAAAAAATACGCTGTTGATATACTCAAGAGATTTAAGCTTGAATCGTGCAAAGAAGTAGCAACTCCATTGGCACAAAATGAGAAGATTTCAAAGAATGATGGTGAGCAACTTGAAGAACCTTCTGCATATAGAAGTTTAGTAGGTAGCCTACTATACTTGACAGCAACCAGACCTGACTTAATGTTCCCAGCTGGTTTACTGTCAAGATTCATGAGCTCACCTAGCAATGTTCACATGGGAGTTGCCAAGAGGGTCCTGAAGTATATTAGAGGGACAACTGATCTTGGAATCTTGTACTCAAAGTCAGGAGGAGTAAAATTAAGTGGATATGCAGATAGTGACTGAGCAGGGAGTGTTGATGATATGAAAAGCACTTCTGGATATGTTTTTACAATTGGTTCAGGTGCAATATGTTGGAATGCAAAAAAGCAAGAAGTGGTGGCACAATCAACAGCTGAAGCAGAGTATATTTCCCTGGCAGCTGCTGCAAATCAAGCAATATGGTTGAACAAATTGCTTGTTGATCTAGGCCAAGGACAAAACTCACCAACTGAGCTTTATTGTGATAACAAGTCTGCCATTGCTATTGCTCAAAATCCGGTTCAACATGGCAGGACCAAGCACATCAATGTGAAATTTCACTCCATAAGAGAAGCTGAGAAGAATTTGCTTGTAAAGCTTCATTACTGTCCAACCGAAATACAACTTGCTGATATAATGACTAAAGCACTTCCTAAAGCAAGGCTGGAATTTCTAAGGATGAAACTTGGTTTATCCAAGGCAAATCTCAAGGAGGAGTGTTAGAATCTATGAGAATTTGCCTTTATTTGATAGTTGTTAGACTTGGTATTTGGTTTTATCTTCATAACAGATTCTGTTATGAATTTTGCTATTATTCTGCTATTAGTAGTAGTCCAATAATCTCTCATGTTTGTTGAGAATTTATAGCATTTTGAATTTGGTTGTAAGCCTTTAAATAGGCAGTCTTAATTTATAAATATTATTATCATTCAGCTTCAACTTTCTCTTTATTAGAATTCTCTGCAATTGCTATCTACTTATACTGCAGATTTCAAACTATTTAATTTACTGCAGGTTTTAACATTATCTAGATACAATTCTTCAAGGGTGCTCGAATTGAAGAAAGTCCCTGTGAAAAAAAAAAGAGACATGATGAAAATAGCCATTCCATTTAATATTATTAATTAAGATTTTAAGAAACTAAACTATGATATTAAGAGAGAACTGATATTGAATAATGAGATGATTTTTGGATAGAAACAACAAATTGCTAGAAAAATCTAGAGATTTCAAAAGGTATTGTTAATAATAGAAGATGCCAAGAGATATTCACAACTTTACCATTGACAGTCTAGCAACATATTGTGAGATAAATTTAAAGACTTGAGAGAAGAAAGTCCATGCAGATGTGATAAAATGCTGTCGTCGAATATATTATTATAGCTCAGGTCCAGCTTCTCGAGTTTCCCCAAATGTGATGATAAGATCTCAAAACCCTATACTCTGTACCTCTAGAATTTTTAGACAGAAGGGTGGCCAAGTAAACTCCTATACTCTGTACCTCTGGAGGAAGTAAAAATAGATGTCTATGTATTTTGATGCCATATATTACTTGACCGACACTTGCTTATGTCATTATTTGTTTTTACTTTTTGCTAATGATTCCACACATTTCTGATATTGGTGTGGTTTATGAGTTCAGGATTCCTGCTCGCTGCTACTAACTTCTCTATACTTGCTGGGTCATTAAAAAGGAAACGTAATGATTTTTTTTTTTATCAAATGTTAGAAATATATAGATCAAAAAGTTCAGACTAGCTGGAAGAATAACCAGCTAGCCAGAAAAACAACTGTACAGAAACAAGCTTGTGGGAACAGGCTCCCAACAAGCACCAGGAAAAGAACCAGAAAAACTGATCTAACCAAACCTTCAGTTAAAATCAAAGGAAAACACACCTTCAATTAAAACCAAAGGAAACAGAAAACTATTACAAGGCAATTACATAAAACAATCAGCACCGAGAGCAACTGAAGGATGGCAGACTAGAGACAACGGCTAGCCAGCCATGCCGAAAGCAGCCAATCATGCAGAGACACTTGCTGTCAGGAGGACAGCAACTCTACTGTAGAGACAGGGAGCCCAAGTGAGCAAGAAAACATCAACTCAACTTAGAGCCGAAACCAGCAATTAAAACCAAAAGGCAGAAAACAACCAAGCCATGGGGAACAAGCAAGCCGACATCCCCTCAAACATAGAGCAGCTTCAGCCTAGCAAAGCCAAAAAACTGCTGCACCATGTGTCCCCCAGCCAAAGAGTCACCGACACCAACATCAGCCCAGGAGCCAGTCCATGCAGGAGCGAGGATGACATTGGCCAATAACAAATACCCAGGTGACAGCCAAAGCAAATTGAATACCCAAACCAGAGCTAATCAAATCAATGCAGGGACGAGAAACCATGGGAAACGTAATGATTTCAATGTGCTGAATGGAGACATTAAAGAGGCATCTTCCGTTTTCTAGTCAGGAGGGATTACAAGAACTCAAGAAAATTGCCATATGACTTGAGGAAAAGATTTATACTACCGCCACCAACCATGTATTTGCCTAATGCGAGGTTCGATAATTACGATATTCTTTAGACATGAATATACACATGCATTTATGCATGTACAAATGTGTGTGTAGTGTGCCTGCACTTCCTCACCGTTCATTCTGTATGCAAGGCTAATTGGGAGTTCACATCTTTTTGTTAATTCTCTTGACAAGTGTTTTATTGAGAGTGACCAGGTTCAAGTATTGGGGAAGTGTGCAAAAAGCAAATAGCAAATCAATACATAAATAATTAAATTAAAAGAGAGGAAACAGAACTATATCCTCACAGAAGATGAAATGATAGAGCATATATCCATTTTCCCCCTTCTCTTGTAACATGGATTGCTCTGAGAGCTAATGTTTTGTTATTGATATCTGATTTCAGTCTGATTATCTGCGTAAAATATCTCTGGAGATTCTTTCAATGGAAATCAGGTCTCAAAACGCCATGCCCACTGCCCCCATGGATCCATAAGGAAATAATGCAGCCAAGCATTGAATTTCTAAACATCTTACCTTTTGTTTTTCTTTTCACATTGTTATCGAACTCTTTTACATTTTATTGCTGCATATTGTTATGTATTTCGCCTTCCTGGAAAAATCTCATGATCACCTCCACGATGCTAATTCTGTAATGCATGTGAAGTGTTTCGTCCTTAACTTGTTAAGGAACAAGGACTGTGATGCATGGCTATTTTATATTTTATGATTGAGATGGTAGATTTTAAAGATTTTCCTGTTTAGGAGGTAAGACGTCACTTTCTTGCTTTTCTTCCAAGAGAAAGTATTTGATCCTTTTTTCATATATAATAATGCTGCCAAGCATTGAATTTCTAAACATCGTACTTTTTGTTTTGTTTATCGCATTGTTATCAAACTCTTTTGCATTTAATTGCAGTATATTGCTATGTGTATGGCAATGCTTTAATAAAAAAGTTGAGGACTCGATGAATGTTAGGCAAGAAAATTACTGATTATTTTTGTTTTCTGCCTCCTCCTTTTCTTTCTCCCACCCTGAAAATTGTCATATTATTTTTGTTTTCAGCCGCCTCTTCTTCCCCCAACCCTGAAAATTGTCAGAGGACACTTTATGCTTTGAATCAAATCCATCCTAATTCTTTCGCTTATAACTTTATGTGTGAACTGCTGATGTTTCATTTGTCTTCCTTGTTCAGTGCCTTCTTTTTTTCTTTGACATGGTTTCCCTTTTTGCCTTTTATCTTGAACAGCATCCCATAGTATGCCCCCTCAAGTTCAGAATCATGGGCTATTTCTCCCTATCCTATTGTCCACTGATCAATCTCAAGCACGCCAGCAGTTGTTATCACAGAACATGCAGAAATGCATGGCATCAAATGGAGTTCAAAGTTCTGCTGGTTTACAAGCGGCACTGCCTCCTGTCTCCGGTGTAACCCAGACTATCCCCAACACTGCTGTCCAGAATCCTAACATTAAGAGTATCCCCGGTGTTTCACAGAACTCAGTGGGGAATTCAATGGGACAAGGGATATATTCCCTTCACTATGTTTGCCAATTCTCAGAGACAAATGCCAGGTAATGCTCTTTTTGGTAGCTTTATGTGCCACTGCTGCCACTGCTATTGGAACTATTGCAATCATACATGCATTTGGCACTGCATGATGCCCCTCAGTGCTCTGCACCAACTTTTCACCTCTCATAATGGTTCTAGTCAGCAATGCTCTTTTAGGTAGCTTTATGTGCTACTGCTGCCACTTATGGCATTAGTAATGCCACTGCTATTGAAACCATTGCAATCCACACGCATTTGTTACCACATCATACCCTCCAGTGCATTGCACCAGCTGTTCACCTCTCAGGATTTATAGGGTCCGTCCGTCTGTTTGAATGATTACATAACGTTTAGATGGAGTTCCTAGTACTCCTAGTCCAAGAAGGACTTGTATTCCTCTGTAGGAAAATACTACTAGTCCTATCTAGAATAGGAAAAACCTAATGAAGCTTGCTATACTTTGAGATAATAAAATACTAAATGGAAAATAAAACTAAGACTTGCAATATTCCATAATTTTCAGCAAGTGTGAAATTACAGAAATACCCTTGTATATGGAAAACACAAAAATACATGAATTCTAATCTTTTGTTGCCCCATTGAAATTTTTGTACCATCCCTAGATTCTACAGCACAGACTAGACATGCAAAAGGTGCTGATTGGCCAAGAAAGTGGATATACCACTATCTCTTCTTCATAGCACTACTGGCCAAGAAAGGTTGTGAACGCGAATGCTTGACTTGCTGTGTGCCATTTTGATTTTTAAACACAACCATGCAGGTAATGCTCTTTTTGGTAGCTTTACGTGCCACTGCTATTGGAACTATTGCAATCGCACATGCATTTGTCACCACACGATGCCCTCCAGTGCGCTGCACCAACTGGACATGCAAAAGGTGCTAATTGGCAAGAGGAGATCTATCAGAAGGTAATTTCTGTGATTTACTGTTCATTAGATGGAGTTCATGTATGCCATAGTCTTGCAAGATTTCGATGGAAAAAGGTCTCCTGGGATTGGTCCAAGTAATTTTATTCAGCTATGGTTGGGATTAGTTAGGAAGCATTGGAAGTTCCATGATTGCAGCAACTAAGAAATGATTAATCATTAATAAGATGAATGAAGGTAAAAATATTCAGATTTCTAGGTCAAGAGGATTGCTTTCTTGGTTCTGGCACGCCAGTTTTTTGTTGCAAACCTCTCCCTTTCTATTTTTTTCCCTATATTTGTTGTGTGGTGAATTATTATTTTATTATTTATTTCCAACGAGTCCTATTGTGAGTACTTCTTACTGCATTAGACAGACTTAAAAATAAGAGTGCGCTATTTCTGAATGACTTATAGTTTATCTTTGGTTAAGTGAACAGTTATTTGCATGATTGCTATCAATTCGTTCTGAAACCTATTGAATCATGACCATATCCAGTATTGTTGAATTTTATAGAAAATGAGGTTGAAATTCTGAATGTCTCAAAGTCATAACTGCATATTTGAATTTTATAGAAAATAAGTGGTCATCCTTAGGATCTAAGGCTAAGAAGCATTGCTAAAGTTGTGACTTCCATTGACTTGAGCTAGAACAGCAGAAAACAATGATGAGTAGTTTGCAGTGAGACAAAGTAACTGAACTTAACCAACTCCTGAATCTTGTCTGAAGGTTCAATTACACAGTCCTTTGCATCTTTCCATTCCATCAATATCGACATCCTCTTGAGTTTCCAGCATTAATTCCACTTTGCTATTTTTATCTCAACTAATTTATGCTGTCCTCTGCCCCCTTTTTTTTTTTATCAATTCTCTTAAAGTTGTGAAACTGTAAAGAAGGCAATCACTCAAATTATGATGGGTGAAGAAGCAGAGGAAATGAGGAGCAGAGCAAAGAAGCTAGGAGAAACGGCCAGGAAGGCTGTTGAAGAAGGTGGATCTTCTTGCTCCGATTTCAATGCTTTGATTGAATAACTGAGGTGGGGTCGCCTTGAAACATTGGCAGATGAAAGTGTTGCTCACATGCATAGAATATTTTGTTTCTACTTGGTAGTGGTTTTGGCAATTTATTTTCAGACAAGTCTTGAGAGTTGAAAGAGTAATCACACCCGAGTCAATGACCAATCCAAATCAGTTCCCTTCCCAATGGTTCAAGAATGACAAGTCTAGCTTATATATTTAGCCCAAATAACTAATCAAATAGAAAGGCTGAGCATAGACAGTACACTACAAATCAAGCACCCAATAGCTAGACATACAATCATAACAAATTCATCTTCTGAAGTTGGAGAACTTGCGAAAACTAGCCACCACAAAATAGTAGCAAGTATCTATGCAGTCTTCGATGAAGTACAACCACCTGCGTCGCCAATATGGATTGATGTAGAGAACAGCTGCAATCGTCATCACCACAACCGTGTAACATACACCGAAACTGATGTAGAAAAACTCCATGTCTATGAAACCATCATCTTCTTGGTCATCATTATGCACTGGCTGCGACGACACTGCTTCCTCACTACAATTGTTTCGCAATGGAGGTCCCCACAAGAAAGGATTTCCTTCGTAACAGTTTTCATCGAAGGTCCCAAACTGAAATTTTCTCTCGGGTGTCTTACCTGACAAGTTATTGTGCGCCACACTAAAAACTTCCAGTGTGGTAATTTCAACAAGTTGTGGAGGGATGTCACCATTCAAGTTGTTGTAAGAAAGATCCAAACTCTCAATATGCTTTAGGTTTGAGAATGTTGCAGGGATAGATCCAGTGAGATTGTTGTGTGATAAGTTTAATGACAGTATCTCACTTAAGTTTCCAAATTCTGGTGGGATTGCTCCTATGAAGCTATTATTGGAGAGATCAATACCAGACATGTAGCTGAGAATCTTCCCCTTGTAACTGTAATACATATTTTTAGTTCTAAATTCTATCACTTCTGTAAAGTTAAGCCAAATTTTCTTTACCAAGATGTCCATAATATCCACTAGTGGTGTACCCATTGTTTCATAATAAGCTCTTCCCATGGTGGATCCAAAATCATACATGAGATCCGCGGACGTTTTCTGGGAACTTTCCTTGAAAGTAAGATTGCCCAAACAGGAGGGTAGTGGACCAGAGAGCTGGTTTTGTGAAACATCCAAAATGCTTAATTGTTCTAACAAGCATAACTGAATAGGGAGCTCACCATCAAAGTGATTAGCCCTTAGAAGAAGAACACTCAATGATGAAAGATGTAAGGACTATGGACACCACTTATCTCCACATTGGTATGATATTGTCCACTTTGGGCCTAAGCCCTCATGGATTTGCTCTTGGGTTATACCCAAAAGGCCTCATACCAATGGAGATATTTGTCCATCCTTATATACCCATGATCCTCCCCATTTCTAGCCAATGTGGGACTTTGGTTGTATACCCAACAATCCTCCCCTCAAACAAAGGACCACCGAGCCTCCCCTCAAACCGATCATTCATCCATCCACTCTCAACCAACCAGGATTCTTCATTCTCTACTTCACCGTGTTGGGGTCAGGACACGTCCATGAAGCATCTGGAGAGCACTACCTGACTTGAGAGTTTGCTCTTTCTAGGTCAACTCCTCTTCACCGTGTTGGGATTCATCCATCATGGCTAACTCCGGGGCCTGGCTCTGATACCACTTTGTTGGGAAAACTCGGGACCCGAGAGAAATATAATGCAAATAATCACACAAACTCGGGACCTTCGTAACAGTTTTCATCGAAGGTCCCAAACTGAAATTTTCTCTCGGGTGTCTTACCTGACAAGTTATTGTGCAAAAAACAGATTCAAACAATGATCAAATATAATGCAAATAATCACACAAATTAACACCAAGATTTTTACGTGGAAAACCCGATGCGGGAAAAACCACGGGACCGGAGTCCACCTAAAAACTTCCACTATCACAAATAATGGGTTCACAACTGTTCTTCCTCAGATTTAACTAAGGGATACAACATATATATCATCAAGAACTACTTATTCTCGGATTACAACAAGATTAAAGGAGAATTATTTGAGAAAAACTCACAAAACTGACAGCCCCGTTTTCTGTCAAAAAGGCCAGCTTCCACACCACCAATCTTCGATCCAACCGTCCAGAATGAAGAGGAATGTGTCTAGAAGCTGCTGTCAAAATCTCAGCCCGATCCAACGGTGAACGAACTGGAAATCAAAGAAAGAACGCAGGTTGCTCTGCTGCCTCTTCTTCTATTTTTCTCTCGGTTTTCTTCTCCTTTCTTGTTAAATTTGCTGCTGCTGCTACAGTATCCGACCCACATTAATTTAAATTCCAAGAGACAACATGTCTCTTGACAATTAATGTGGTGGTCCCACCATCACATGGTGCGGGACCACACAACAAATCTCCCCCTCACGCACCATGTGAGGAATTCGCCATACTGGCGATCAATATGTAAACTTCAATTTAGGAGGCTCTGATAAGCCTGCTTCCCTTCTGCAAAACTCAAACTTCTCTCTCGATAGAGGTTTGGTCATCATGTCTGACACGTTGTCATCGGTATGAATCTTCTCGACAACAAATGACTTCATCTCCATAGCATCTCGAATCCATTGATATCTAACCTCAATGTGCTTTGACCGAGAGTGAAAAGTAGGATGCTTACTAAGATGGATTGCACTTTGACTATCACAGTGCAACACAAAGTTCTCTTGAACTAGGCCAAGTTCATGTAAGAACTTCTTCATCCATAACAACTCTTTGCCCCCTTCAGTAAGAGCAATATATTCAGCCTCTGTAGTGGATAATGCCACACATTTTTGCAACCTTGATTGCCATGAGACTGCTCCCCCTGCAAACTTCATCAAGTATCCTGATGTGGACTTTCTAGAATCAACATCACCAGCCATATCTGCATCTGTGTATCCATCCAACACAGGTTTATCATTACCAAAACATAAGCTAAAACTAGAAGTACCTTTGAGATACCTGAGTATCCATTTCACTGCTGACCAGTGTTCTTTACCAGGATTGGAGAGGAACCGACTAACCACACCAACTGCATGAGCTATATCCGGCCTTGTGCAAACCATGGCATACATCAAGCTACCAACTGCGGATGCATAAGGAACCTTTTCCATCTCATCTCTTTCTTTATCACTTGAAGGACACTGCTTAGAACTTAGTTTAAAGTGGCTTGCAAGTGGAGAACAAACTGGTTTGGAGTTGCTCATGTTGAATCTCTCAAGTACCTTTTGGACATATCTCTCCTGAGATAGCCAAAGTTTCTCCTTCTTCCTGTCACGTGTGATCTTCATGCCAAGAATCTGTTTTGCCGGTCCTAAGTCTTTCATTGCAAAAGACTTGTTTAACTCTTCCTTCAACATCTGAATCTTCTTAGCATCATGACCAACAATCAACATATCATCCACATACAACAGGAGAATAATAAAGTTTCCATCTGGAAACCTTTTCATAAATACACAATGATCAGAAGTGGTCCTGTCATAACCATGATCCACCATGAAAGAATCAAACTTCTTGTACCATTGTCTTGGAGCTTGCTTTAACCCATATAAGCTCTTTTTCAACTTGCAAACTAGCTGCTCTTTACCTTTTGCTTCAAACCCTTCAGGTTGTTCCATGTAGATCTCCTCATCTAAATCAACATGGAGAAAGGCAGTTTTCACATCAAGTTGCTCAACTTCAAGATTCAAACTAGCAGCTAAGCCAAGCACAACTCGGATTGAAGACATCTTGACCACTGGTGAAAAAATTTCTTCAAAATCAATACCCTTCTTCTGACCGAAACCTTTCACAACCAATCTTGCCTTGTACCTTGGTTGTGAGCAATTTTCATCAATTTTCAACCTGAACACCCATTTGTTCTTGAGCGCTCTCTTACCTTTAGGAAGCTTCACTAACTCAAAGGTATGATTTTCATGCAAGGATTTCATCTCTTCTTGCATTGCTTTCAACCACTCACTTTTCTTCTCATGTGACATAGCTTCATCAAAGCATTCTGGCTCTCCCTCGTCAGTAACCAGCACATACTCATGAGGAGAGTATTTGGTGGAAGGTTGGCGAGGTCTAGTTGACCTCCTCAATTGTGGCTCATCTGGAGCTTCCTGCATAACCTGTTCAGGAATAACATCAATATCATCATTAGCTGATTCAGGATCACCAACTAATGGCTCATTAAGAAAACCACCATTTTCATCATTTTGCAAGTCTCCCCCATGATTAGCAGGCATCAAAGATAACTGTGGAGTAGGTGCTGGATTTGAATTAGATGGAATAAAAGTAGTAGACTCTGTTTTCTCCTTCAGTTCAAAGTCTTCAATGGTTTGATCTTCAAAGAAGATAACATCTCTGCTTCTCACAATTTTCTTCTCCTTTGGATCCCATAACCTATAACCAAACTCATCATCTTCAGAGCCCAAGAAAATACACTGCTTTGTCTTGCTATCAAGCTTAGACCTTTCATCCCTTGGAACATGTACAAATGCTCTACATCCAAACACTCTCAAGTGTGCATAGGAAACATCCTTTCCTTTCCAAACTCTATCTGGAACATCAAACTCAAGAGGAACTGATGGAGAAAGGTTGATCATGGCAACTGCAGTCTTCATTGCCTCACCCCAAAAGGACTTAGGCAGCTTTGCATGAGAGAGCATACATCTAATTCTTTCAACAATTGTTCTATTCATTCTCTCAGCCACTCCATTCTGTTGTGGAGTCTTAGGAACTGTCTTCTCTAACTTGATGCCATGTTCCCTGCAGTACTTCTCAAAAGGACCCCTGTATTCACCACCATTATCTGCTCGAACACATTTCAGCTTTCTACCAGTTTCTCTTTCAACTCTGGCATGGAAATCCTTAAAGACATCAAACACCTGATCTTTGGATTTCAAACAAGTGGCCCAAATCTTCCTGGAGTGATCATCAATAAAACTAACAAAGTACAATGCACCTCCAAGAGACTTATCAATCATTGAGCAAACATCAGTATGAACTAAATCAAGAACATGTGACCTTCTATGTGAAGGTGATCTTTGAAATGCAACTTTATGTTGTTTACCAACTAAACAATGAGTACATGTGTTCAAGTTCATACCTTTTAAAGGAAGGTAATTCTTCTTGGCAAGGATTCCAAGACCTTTCTCACTCAAATGTCCAAGCCGCTTATGCCATAAATCAGTAGAGCAATCTTCAATTGCATTTACCTCCCCTTTGATCACCTTGGCTTGTGACATGTAGAGACCCATCTTCTTCCCTTTAGCAACAATTAGGGAATTTCTGGAGAGCTTCCATTTACCATCTCCAAAGTAACTGTGATAGCCTTCTTCATCAAGAGTACCAGTAGAGATCAAATGTAGGCGCATATCAGGCACATGCCTAACATCTTTGAGTAGCAACTTGCACCCAGTATTGGTTTCCAACCAAATATCTCCAATGCCCACAACACTAGCCATCCCTTGATTTCCCATCCTAACTTGACCAAAGTCACCAGCAATGTAGGATGTGTAAAAATCACGTCGGGGTGTAACATGGTAAGAAGCTGCTGAATCTGCAACCCAGGTGGTATCTTGACATGCAAGATTAACACAACCATCATCACACACAATGGCAACATCACCATCAGATACAACTGCAGCTGTACCATTCTCTTCATTCTTGTCTTCATCTCTACCCTTTTTTATCTCTTTTATACTTTCTGCAATCTTTTTGCATATGCCCAGGCTTGTCACAATAATAACACTTAAAACCCTTCCTTGACTGAGATCTTCCTCTTGGCTTCCATTTGCCTTTTCTATTGCTGGATTCTCCATCTTGCTTGCTGTGAGAGAACCTGCTTTGACTTCTCCCTCGACTTTCTGTAACAAGTGCATGAGACTCGGAAGTGCTTGTCCCTTTCCTCCTCTTCTCCTCATTGAGGATACAATCCTTCACTGTTTTCAAAGTGAGCTTTCCATTCGGAGTAGAATTGCTAAGTGACACTACCAAAGTCTCCCAACTATCCGGCAATGAACTCAATAGGATTAATGCTTGCATTTCATCGGCTAACTCAAGGTTCATCAATGACAGCTGATTCAAGAACCCTTGGAATACATTTATATGCACTGAAGCATCTTCACCATCTCTATACTTCAAATTCACAAGGTCTCTAATTACAAAAACCTTGTTTTGTGCACTCTCCTTGGCAAATGTTTCTTCCAACATCTTCCACACTGTATAACAGTCATGTTCTTGAGAAATATGATTAATGGACTTAGAAGATACCCATTTTCTAACATTAGCGATAGCCTTTCTATTTAGTCCATTCCATTTTGCATCATCCATGTCATCAGGCTTTATTCCTTTACATTCAATCGGCAAAGCCAAATCATTGCAATATAAGTGATCCTCCATCATTGTTTTCCACAGAAAATAATTTGAGGAAGTGAGCTTTATCATGCCCGAATCTTCCTTTTCCATTTTAACTGCACAAGAACTCAATCTACACAACCAAATGCTCTGATACCACTTTGTAAGGACTATGGACACCACTTATCTCCACATTGGTATGATATTGTCCACTTTGGGCCTAAGCCCTCATGGATTTGCTCTTGGGTTATACCCAAAAGGCCTCATACCAATGGAGATATTTGTCCATCCTTATATACCCATGATCCTCCCCATTTCTAGCCAATGTGGGACTTTGGTTGTATACCCAACAAAAGATTGCCAATCCAATTTGGAATGGAGCCGGTGAAGCTGTTATCTCGAATATCCATCGTAACCAGAAAAGAGCTGTTATAAAATCCATATAATAATGGACCGCTCAATCTATTTTTGGATAGATGCACATGGGTTATTTGTGGTGGACTGAAACAAGATGGTATATTTCCAGACAAGTTGTTCTCAGAAAGGTCCAAATATAAAAGGTGGTCAAGCTTACAAAAGTCTCTTGGGATCGGACCCTTAAAATGGTTTTCGGACAAATCAACTGCGATAAGTCTTGTAGAATTGACGAACCGCCTTGGAAGCATGCCTGAAAATTGATTGTTACTCAAATTCAATGCCATCCATGTTTGCTGCCCATATAATGAAAAATCTGATATTTGACCCCAAAAGTTGTTACCACTTAGGTAGAGATAACCCAGGCTAGAAGAATTGAACACCGAGGTGGGAATTTGCCCACCCAAATTGTTGTTTGACAGATTGAGAAACCATATCGTTGTTAGTTGTTCTAGTTTTACTGAGGACAATTGATTGTTGGATAAATCTAAAATTCCCGGAAAGGTAATATTTCCTAAACAAGAAGGAATACAACCTGTGAATTCATTCTTAGCCATCCTTAAGGTGTTTAGATTTGGAAAGATCAGACAAATATCTTTTGGAATTTGACCATTCATGTTGTTGTTAGATATATCTAATTCGGTCATATTCGGATATGAGTGATCTGGCAACTGCAAAGTACCACCAAAGGAGTTCTCGCTCAGATATAGTTGCTCCATTCGTGTATTGTTCTTAAGCAACCACGATGGAAACATTCCGGTGATGTTGTTGTGGGAGAGATCGAGGGTTATTAAGTCATATTGGTAATAGAGGAAGTCGGGTATTTCTACATTGACTGCTTCTGATGTTTTTGACAAGCTAAAAAAGACTAGTTGGAACTTTGGAATCAAATTATCAAAGGCAGCAGGTTCTGTTACTAGTCTGTTGTTCTCACTGGAAAAGATCTTGAGGCTTGAGTGGTTCATAAAAGGCTTCATTGAAGTGGGAACTTCAAAGAGGTTATTTGATAGTGAGAGGAATTCAAGGGATATGAGGTTGGTAAGAGGACCGGAGGCAATATTTCCAGTAAACTGGTTTTGAGAAACCTCTAATAGTTGTAGAGAAGACAAGTTTCCCAAACAACCTGGGAGTGAACCTCCTAAATTATTTCCAAAGAGATCTAAGTGCTTCAGATTCTTCAATTCATACCAACCTGTATAATTTATCTCGAAACAGTCAAAATAGTGTTGGAAGAATCTTTTGTTGATGATGTTATTATAGGCGGATGGAGAGTTGTTAATTTACCTTGAGTGGGTAGGGTGCCATGGAGGTCACATCCACCAACAGACAAAACTTTAAGAGCAGGCAATGCTCCAATGTCCTGGAGAAAGTTTATTGGGAGAGAAGTACGATCTAGATGCAATTCTTCAAGGGTGCTAGAATTGAAGAAAATCCCTGTGAAAAAGAAAAAAGATATAATGAAAATAGTGGTGGTACAGAAGCCATTTCATTCAATATTATTAATTAAGACTTAAATTAGTATCCTTGAGAGAACAAAACTTTACCATTGACAGTCTTCGATCCTGTCAACTCATTATATGATAGATTTAAAGACTTGAGAGAAGAAAATCCACGCAGATGTGATAAAATGCTGTCGTTGAATATATTATAGCTCAGGTCGAGGTTCTCGAGTTTCCCCAAATGTGATGATAAGATCTCAAAACCTGCAAGAGAGTTGTTTCTAAGAGTAAGTCATAATTATGAGCTCACGATATGCATAATATATAGAAACTAAAGATAATTAGAATTGATGAGATGCTGTTGTTCAATTGATATATGATTCTCAAATTATACATAAAAAGAATGATACACTTCAAAGAACGCATATTTAATTCAAGATGGAAAAAAAAAATAATTTATGGATATAAAGTCGTTAAAGATGGAAGCTAAGTTATGGATAGACTTACAAAACAAGATAAAAAAAACTTAAAATTAAGAAAAGGTTTCGAAGCTAAATAATTAAAAGGTTACCATAGAAGCTACCTGATCCAGCTGTCAACCCATTGTTTGATAGATCCAAATACTTGAGAGTGGAAAGGTTACCATTGAAACATGACAAAATGCTTTTATCATTATTAAATTCGTTAGAACTTAGGTCAAGTTTCCTCAGTTTTGATGATAGGACTTGGAAGCCTGGAAGAGAATCATCAAAGCAAGATAATTCACATTAAACACCAACCAACCAACCTTCATTTATTTTATTATTATATTTGAGTGCAGAAACATTGAACTAACCTTCATTCTCCAAGCAACCAACTATTCCAGCCTCTTCCAATTCAAGACTTCGCAATTCTTTAAAAGGCTGAAACAAAGATGCGTTGAGAACCAATCGCCCAAGCTGAAATCCCTTTCACCAAAAAGAGAGAGTTGGATCACTCGC
The DNA here is from genome assembly GCF_951802175.1 of Populus nigra. Lineage (NCBI taxonomy): Eukaryota > Viridiplantae > Streptophyta > Magnoliopsida > Malpighiales > Salicaceae > Populus > Populus nigra. The sequence goes on from NC_084859.1 coordinate 3,099,755, forward strand.
CTTGTAGTGTTATCACACTCGATCTCACGCCACTCACAACAATTACTACTGTTCACCCAATGTCTTAAGGAAACGCCATCTGGGTCGATCAAAGATTGGATCTCCAAGAGACCAATCCTCTCTTCCTCCAAACACCCATAACAACGACCATACCATTCGCCAGCCAAAGTGAATAATGCTAGCAACATCAAAGCCCCCATTCTTTTCATCATCTTCTTAGAAAATTCTACGAACTGCTACGTAGAATATTATTGTTTGTTATGTGCCTTTGGGCAACCATAGAGGTCCTATTTATACAACACTTTGGCCATTCAATTTCCATGACTTTATCTGCATATCTTGTGCAGGTTCATGTTTTGAGATTTGAATATTATTTTATTTCTTTTTGGAATATTCTTGGATTGGAATAGTATTTTATTTTATTGTTTAGCACTCAAAGGCCCTCAGGCTTATCGAAGGAAATTGCCTTCATCCCAGTTAGTAGTTCCACAAGAACCACTCCAAAACTGTAAACATCACTTTTGTCCGTCAGTTGGCTTGTGTGCAAGTACTCAGGGTCTAAGTATCCTAGAGTACCTCGCACCATTGTTGACAATTCAACGTGATCCAACGGAATTAACCTAGAAGTGCGAAAGCCTGACACTTCGGCCTTTATGGTGTATTTGTCGATAATATAGATTTGAATATTATCTTGTGCAGTTCGGCCTTCATTTTATTGTTCAGTTCGGCCTTTAGTCTATTTGTATTTAATTATATTTTGGTTACTAATTATCCAATTTAAAAATATATATATATATTGTGGACATTCGTAAGATTTTTTTCATGATTTTATAATTATACTTCTTGTTGTAACCCATTTTTGGGTCCCCCACAAAATATATATATATATAAATATATATATATATAGCCAAAGGAGGTTAAGAAAAAATAACAGGAGGCAGAAGCGCTCAGAAAATTGTCGGAAAATTGTTCAATGAGGTTAAAAATACGAAGATTGGATTTTTGACAGTATATTATTGAAGGAAGAGAGCCCTGTTGAGAAGGAAAATTTGGATTGGAGGAGAAAAGCCCAAATTTGGATGTTTTTGGATTTAATTGGATTTTTAAATGATTTTATAGGGGATTTGATTGCAAGAAAAATTGATTTTTAAGTCAATTTGGGCTTTAATTGGAAGAAATTTAAGTTCTGGGGCCAAAATATATTTTTTAGGAATTTATTAAGTCAAATCAGGGGCTTAATTGCATAAATATTGAAGTTTAAGGGCCAATTAGGGACTTAATTGAAGAAATCCGAAACCAGGGACCAAATTGGAGAAGGCGCGCAAGTAGGGGGGCTGGAATTAATTGATTCAAGGGTCTAATTGAAGAAATTGGAAGTTTATTGATCAATTAAGGGCTCAATTGCATGAATCAGAGGCCAAGGACTAAAGTGAAAAACGCGGCCAACTATGGGGGCGAAGACCGAAATTCGGCAGGGATGCAATTGAAGGGACAAAAGATGATTGAGGGCTGATTTGGACTTTGGCGCGTTCTAGCGCCACATTTAAATGAAACGGCGCGTTTTCTCCAAAACGACGTCGTTTCATATATTAAAAAAAAAAAAAAAAGGAAAGAGCAGAACGGTGTCGTTTTGAATGACACTGTTCATCTTTCTTCTTCCCCCCGAACAGGCAGCGGGGAAGAAGGAAAAAATGTTTCTTTTTTTTGAATTTTTTGGCCGGCCCCTCTCTCTCTCGCCTGGAGCCCACCGACCGAACACAATGGCCGACCACCCACCGCGCACCATCCACCCAATGTGAGCTGTAAAAAGCCATGCCCTTGGCTCTATAAATGGGATCCAAGGACGCTGAACCGAGGGGGACCAAAGAGGGAAGGGACCCGAAAGAGGGAGAAAGAAAAAACAGAGGGGAAGAAGAACGAAAAAAACAGAGGAAAGAAAAACAGAGGAGAAGAAAAAAGGCAGAAAAAAAAGAAGCAGGAGAAGGAGAGACTGAAAGGGAAGGGAAGAGAGAAGAAGAAGGAGAGAGAAGGAAGGGAGGGGCGAACCAAAAAGAAGAGAAGAGGAAACGGAGAGAACGGACCGAACCGTTGGAAACAGTCGCAGCGCCGCCTGGAGCCGCCGTCCGTGAGCCACGACACCGCCACCGGCCTCCGCCACAGCACCGCCAGAAACGCAGCAAGTCGCCACCTGCTCCGCGCCAGGTAATTTATCTTCTCCTGCGTTGCTGCATTTGGTGTTGTTTCCTGCATGCAGAACGAATAACGTTCTGCATGCAGGAGGGTGGGGGGGGAAATAATTCCCCCCCGCCAGCTTTGTTGCTGGGCCAGGCTGGTCCTGGCCCAGCCTAATCTTCTGGGCCGGGTCCGGCCTAGAAGAAAGTAATAGTTTTTTGGGCCGAAATCGGCCCAACACTTGGGGCTGAGACCGGCCCAACCCAGTTAGTTGGGCCGGCCCAGCCCGATTTAATATTATATATTATATATATTTTTGTTTTATATATATATACATATATATATATATACATATATATATATATATATATATATATATTTAAGAAAATTCTGTAAAAATTATTTAAAAAAAATATGTTTTTTTGGTAATTTTATTATTGTATTTTGATCAATTTTGGTTTGTATTTTTATGTTATAGAAATACAAATTCGGTTTTAAAATACCCGGTTTTCGTCAAAACATCAAAGATTTTCAAAATAAAAATGTCTTTTGCTTTCAAAAATTTCCTAAATATTTTTAAAAATATTGTTGATTTTTCAGCATTTTTTTTATCAAAGTGGATTAATATTTGGTTATATTTTTATACCGTAAGAATATCAACCCAGTATTAAAGTACCCGATTTGCGTCAAAACAACAAAAAAAATATATATACATAATTAAAAAATGTTTTGTTTTAAAATACGGCCTAGTCTCTCCAATATATATATATAAATATTACAACATCATATTTTTCATACAACAAAGAAAATTTCAAAACGATATATGTATTAGCATGCATTTTGGCTTTAATAACCAGTTTATTCAAGCCATGAGAACTAGGCCAATATTTCAAAAATTCTAAAAAATCTTTTTGTTTTATTTTTTAGATATGGGATTATGAATTTATACACAAAACTTTTTCCTGATATTAAATATGTTTTTTTTGTCATAGACATTAGCACGGTTAGGTTTTACCCGATAAGATAAGGACCTCCTTATTGAGGAGGACTTTTCTTGAACCATAGATGGACCAACAACTAGGAAACACAACGGGACCTTGATTTTATCAGACAAACAAACAAAGCAGCTTACCCTAGGTAGGGCGTATTTGGGGTGCTAATACCTTCCCTTTACGCAACCAGTCCCCGTGCCCGATCTCTGAGACCAGTTAGGGTTCCTAGTGATCAAAATACAAGGTGGCGACTCCCACACCATTTTTTTATTGCTAAGAGACAAAGAACTCCTTGTCTCTCCATATTTACCAGATAGATATATCCCCCCATACACACCTGAGGGTGGACGATCGCCGCGACGTCGCGCACCCCGCGACACTTCTCTCGTAATAATTTAGGGTTTCATGTTTTGAGATTTGAATATTATTTTATTTCTTTTTGGAATATTCAAGGATTTGAATATTATTTTAATTTATTGTTTAGCACTTAGTCTATTTGCATTAAATTATATTTTGGTTATTAATTATCCAATTTATATAATTAAAATAAAATAAAATAATTGTTATAGTAATTCAGCATTGTTATCGATATTCGTGTGTGATCCCGTGTAAGATTTTTTTGACTTTATAATTGTACTTCTCTTGTCATAATTTAGGGTTCCATGTTTTGAGATTTGAATATTATTTTATTTCTTTTTGGAATATTCTTGGATTTGAATATTATTTTATTTTATTGTTTAGCAATTAGTCTATTTGCATTTAATTATATTTTGGTTACTAAATATCCAATTTATAAAAAAAATAAAATAAAATAATTGTTGCAGTAAACTACCAGAAAATCGATAAATACAAATAGAAATACCAAGAAAATATTTTTGTTGGTAAATTTTTGAGGGATTTTACCAACAGAAATATTCCCTCGGTATATACCAGGGGAATTACAGTGGGAAAAAAAAATAAAACAAAGCAAAAAAAAATGATTATGTGTTATTTTTACCAATGGAATTACCAACAGAATTTATTCCGTCGGTAAAATCCATTGGTAAACTGTGAAGACTATTCATCATGTCAATTATAAAGGGAATCACCGACGGCATTTTCCGTCGATATTTTTCAGAGAGCTCCAGAACTGTTCACTTTCCTATTGCATTGTTAATTGTTGTTCTGTACGGACAAAATCACCGACGGATTGAAAAATCGTCGGTGTTATTTGACGGTTTTCTGAAAAAATTCAATTGATTTAAAATTTTCATTTAAATATTACAGACGGAATCACCGACGGATTGAAAAATCATCGGTAATTGATGGCGGTTTCTGAAAACTTTTTACGAAATTTAAAATTTAAATTAAATATTACCGATGGAATTACCGACGAAATAATTAAAAAAATTTAATATTCAATTATCCGTTGGTAAATCCATCGCTAATGTGCCCCAATAAAAAGCATGAGTCCCATTATTTCACAAGAGATAGACTCATTTCTTATTATTTTTCTTCTTCTACTTCTTCTTCTTCTTCTTCTTCTTCTTCTTCTTCACTATATGTAAAAAAACATCAATATCTATTTCTTTCTCTTCTTTTCTCTCCTCATCTCCTTCTCTTTTCCTCCATGCTCGGGTATGTCTTCTTCTTCTTTTTTCTTTTATCCTCTTAGTTTATTTTTAATTAATATGCTTTACGAAATTTTTTCTCTCTCCTTAGCTTCACTTGCAACTACATTAAGGTAAACAATTTTTTTCTTCTTTTTTCATGATTTTTTTCACTATATTTGTTTTTTATTTTATTTTTAATTGTTTTTATTCTTAATAATTATATAAATGTTGCTGTGAGATTTATTTTTTTTATATTAGATCAATTTTTAGTTGATTTATTTATAGGATTTTTAAATTTTTAGCAATTGCAACTTCATTTTTTTCATATGAATTTTTTTAGTTGAATTTATTTTTTTGTTTTATTTATTTGTTGCAAATTTGTTTGAGTTGATTTTCTTATTCTTTTTTCCAAGCATTTTGAGTATATATTATACAGTGTTGATTTAATTATTTTATAAAATGAATTTTTTTTTAAATGTTTTTAAATAATTACCGACGGAATTACTGAGGGATATACCGACGAAATGAAGCGGGTAATTTTATTTTTTTTATTTCCAACGGATAAAAAATTACCGATGAAAGATTCACCGACGGAGCATTTCCGTCGGTAATTTCATCGGTAAATGAATTACTGATGGAATATGTGTCTTATGCCGATGAAAAAATTCCGTTGATAAAACAGTTAAATCTTGTAGTGGTACTTCAACATTGTTATCGATATTCGTGTGTGATTCCGTGTAAGATCTTTTTGACTTTATAATTGTACTTCTCTCGTCATTATTTAGGTTTTCATGTTTTGAGATTTGAATATTATTTTATTTTTTTTTGAATATTCTTGGATTTGAATATTATTTTATTTCTTTTTGAAATATTCTTGGATTTGAATATTATTTTATTTTATTGTTTAGCACTTAGTCTATTTGCATTTAATTATATTTTGGTTACTAATTATCCAATTTATATATATATATATATATTCGGTGTAAAATCTTTTTAACTTTATGATTGTACTTCTCTCGTCATAATTTAGGGTTGGAATATTTTTGGATTTGAATATTATTTTATTTTATTTTATTGTTTAGCACTTAGTCTATTTGCATTTAATTATATTTTGGTTACTAATTATCCAATTTATAAAAAAAATAAACAAATTGTTGCAATACTTCATAATTTAATAACGTTGTTAGGCTTAAATTAAATTTAATAACACTGGTTAAAACCACATTATAGAAAAAAAATTGAATTGCATAAAAGTAATCAACCAAAAACTTGTATTATATTAAAATAATGCCTTAATTTTGATAGTGATGGCAAAATCAAAGAGTATCGTTGATAAAATGAACCACAAATTAATGATATTATTTCTACAAGAATATCATTTTTTTGTATTTGTTTTCTGGTTATATTTAATTTTTCATTAATATTCCTAACGTAAATTGCTATGTATTTTGAATCTTGAAGGATTGAAAGATAGAATAAAACAGAAAAGAAAGAGAGACAAGACAGTTCAAAAGAAAAAGAAAAAAGAACAATAGTGAAAGAAAAAGAAGATAACAAAAGTGGAGCCGTTTTTATAAACTACATAAATTTTATAATTACTAATATTAAATTCAAAATATGTACATATTGCAAATATGTAAACATATCATGTGGTTTAAAAAGAAATGACTTTTATAAACATACATGACTCTTAATATCTTTCATTTTATAAATGTTAATTTGTGAAGGTATTTACTTGGATGCGAATTATATTTCTAATTTTTTGTTAAAAAAAAGTTCTATATACTACAACTAGCTTAAGAAAGTCATGTTCATCAGGATCATAGACTAAAAAGAAGAAAAAAATGAATTGCATAAAAGTATCATTATAAATGTTATTCTCCGAAAATATCTTCGTTCCTTGATAAAACTCCCTAAACTACTGTATGTCTCTAACAGTGAAAATATCACTCTAAATGCATTTATGAGTTCGTGAGACCATTTCCATCCGCCCATTGGTCCCTAAGACCGTTGCCATCATGCACTTTTCCTCGAGGAGAGGCTGTGAGACGTCCTCTTCCAACCATCATGCATTTTTTCCACGAGATGGGTTCGTGGAAAAACTTTGGTTTAATTGGGAATGCTTTACATCAATATTCCTAAACAGCGTATTTTGAATCCTGAAAAGCACGTGGAAAAGAGAGGGATGGTGAAAATGACATGTAAAGGGACTGTTTGGCAGTGCGCATAGAAAAGGGAAAATGTCATGTGATTTCTCGAAGACGGCCATGGATGATATATATACATACAACTTTTCAAAACAAAAAGGATTTTGATGGAGAGGACATTGAAACAAATTATCCATGTGATGATACCATTGTCATCATTCAATTTTTTCCACGAGATCGGGCGTATGCTTCGGGCTCTAAAAGATATTGTTTTTAATTTTATTATATCACATCTAGAATAACAAGTATATTTTATTTCAATTTAAAAAATAGAATAAATTAGAAGATATTTCATTTTTAAAATTTTATTTTATTTTATGAATTTCACCTAAATTATGACTAGAATATTTTGATTATATTCCAGCCATTTTATTATGATCAAATAATATTTTGTTTTGCTTTTATAAAAAAAATATAGTCTGATTTTATGGTATCAATCATATCCCTCAATTCAACTGTTGGATTGGACTAAAATTTTATGAGGAATCTCCTAACATATATTTATATCGCAAGTTAAACTTTTAAGGCAATCAGAGTTTAGGAAGACTTTGCGAGATTGTCGATGATATTTTTATAATTTTATTCAAATTCATAATTTTGTTTCGAAATGTCATTTTTTATATCTTTTTTTAGATTGATTTTTTTTCAATTTCATAATTCAACAATAAGTTCATTGAAAATTAAGATTCATAATTTGTTTTGATTTATTTTATTTGGGGTTATTATAGTCTCATAACCCGGGTCATAGATTTAAAAGGTTAACCCAGATTGACCCGGGTCGATCCAATATGTTGTTGTCTCAATACTTTTTTAAAAAAATATATCATCTTGAACTTTTTTAAGTAAAATTATATTTTTACCAGTCATCCAGACTATCTTTGGATTCATCAAATCGATCAGGTCATATCGATTAAGCACTTATTCTTTTGCTTATATTTGAAATTTCAATTACATAATTTCAAGTTAGTTTATCTTTAAATTTAAATTGAAATTATGTTTGTTAAATTAATATTTTGAATTACATGTTAATTTATTTTTAAATTTAAATTTAAATTATGTTTGTTAAATTAATATTTTGAATTATATATATATATATATATATATAGAAAAACCCAAAATGACATGTCAAAATACTCAAAAATCAAAACATATTGTTACAATTAAAAATAAAATAAAACATCAATTAAAATGGAATTGAAAACCTTGCATGGTAGAAGCCTGAAAGTCCTCGCTGCTATTGCAAGAGATAGTTACTAATACCAATAGCAATTTAGTAATGATTAATCAGCATTTATATTAAGATGGGGCTATTAATTCAAATGTTAATGGCGTTAGTAACAATGATTTTCTTGAAAGGATGTCTGCCTCTTAATAAAAATACGGTTTTAATGGCGTTAGTAACAATGGTTACTTGAAAATATACGGTTTTTTTAGTTCAAATCTATTAATAAAAATATAGTTTTATTGAATTTTTTTATATACTTTTATTAGAGAAATTAATTTAAACACATTTATATACAGACACTAGTTTATCAAGTACTTAAATAATCAATTAGAGTACTTAAATAAAAAAATATAAATTATAAGCATTTTACGTATCTTTATTGTTTATGAATTAAAAATAAAATAAAATCAATCCAGACTAATCTAAAAAAATTTAACTAACATCATCTTCTAATAATAAAACTAATAAAGATATTTTTTTGTTTAAATTTCATGAATACAAGTATTCAAATTAAAAAAAAAAAGACATTTATACAAGCTTTTAAATAAAAAAAATTATAAAATAAATATAATTTGTACTTGTCATTATCTCTTTTGCATTGCTAACACTTAACAAATTGAATATATAATTCCTGTGTGAATAATGTCAAAATAAATTTAGTTGCATGACATAATAATATTTGTTTATTTTTTTATTTTAATAATATTTTAATTTTTTTTTTAAATAGATAACTTTTGAATCATCAAGTAGTGAAACATGGGAAAAGCAAAGAAAGTGAAGAATAATCAAAATAGTGCGGGTCCACATTAATTTTTGTCCATGTTTTTGGTATTAATCTCTTCATCTATTTGCAGCCAGAGAAAAGAACATCATCTACTACTTTTCTTGTCTCTTCTTGCTTGGTAGATAAGGTATATGAACCTTTGAGTATCACTCATTTTAGTACATAGACTTAGATATTTGATCACAACTTCATCGCAAGTTAAATTTCACGAGACATGATATTTATGTAATTATATTTTTTAAAAATTCAAATAAAATAATTTTTTTATTTGATCAAACGATAATAAAAATAGATATAAATTATAAACTGATTGAATAAAATAAAAGGAGAAAAAATAATATGTAAGGCTGCACATATTAAAAATATTATTTAAAAATAAATTTTTTATTTTTAAAAATAAAATTCATTTATACAAAAGATTTTTATATATTAAAATTCAAAATAAATAAACTTTAAAATAATATACAAGGCTGTACATAACCCGTTTAAAAGAAAAGGTGATAGAGAGAGAACAAAAGTAGAACATTTTTTATTAACTAAATAAACTTTATAAATATTAATATTAAATTCAAAATATATATTAAAACTTATTATATTAAAAAAAATGAATTGCATAAAATTAAATAATTAACCAAAACTTATATTCCTTCTTAAAACGTTGACCCCAATTCAAGTTTATTTATTTATTTATATTTTGGAAAAAAACATGAATAAAAGATTAATGCTAGGCATACGAGGATGATGGATATAGAAGACTTGCTACTTTCTTTATAGAAATTACATGTGAAAAATTTAGGCCTTTAAAAAAATTGAAAATAAAATACTATTAATCGTGTTATTTGCATTTTTGCAACAAAACTAATATAAAGACTTGATTGATAAAAATTCATAAGAGCAAGTATTCAAATTACAAAAAATAAATAAATCAATACAAGTTTTTACTTAGAAAAAACAAGATACAAATACTGTGTGTAAGTGTCACTAACTCTTTGTATTTTCTAACTATTAAACAATTGAATATATAATATACGTGTGAGAAACATCAAAATAAATGCAATTGTATAATACACTAAGATTTTTAAAATTAATTCTTTTAAATAAAATAAATATTGATAAAAAAATAAAAATAAAATTTGATAGATAAAAAATTTTAATAAAAAAAAAACTAAATAATAATTAAAATTAATATAAAAATCAAATCAAATCAAATTATAAAATATAAAATTAAAATGGAAAGGATTATTGAATATATATTATTGAATATCTAATGGAAAGGATTCATGAAACTCCGTCTAATATATATATATTTATATAAGAGAGAAATTGTCAATAATAGCAATCATTTTATTTTCTTATCTCTTGTATCATTCATATCTTCCACAAATCTTAAGTAATTGACTTCTCTGGTGTGTGGCATTTTGATTTTTAAACACAACCAATCACCTTATCTAAAAGAATGCTAAAAGTGACATTCTCTTGGGTGACCACCACAAGCCCATCTGAAACACACAAGCCATATAAAAATCACACGACAGCCAAATTACCTTATCTTGACCGTATTGACTGGGAGTCAACTATTGTCGTAGTGCTTTTATGCACCATCTGTGTGTGTGATTCCACATGAGATCTTTTTAACTTTATAATTGTATTTCTCTCGTCATAATTTAGAATCATTTAGGAGCCTACTTGCATGGTGTCATCTCACTATCATGTATATAATTAAATACATAAATTATCAATAATAATAAACACGGAATAATTATAAATCTTATCCCTGTGGATTGTGTGGCTATAGTATTATATACAAAAACTTCAAATACATAACATACACACACTCTTTTGTTTTTATGTTAGGAAAGGTATTCTTGACTTGTTTTTATTACATTTCAATATTAAATATATTTTTTTTCAATCTAGTCAAAGATATACCATTTATATTATTAGAATGAGAAGACTAATCAATTTTTCTAGTTTTCTCTCTAATTATAAAATACATCTGGTTTTTCAAGTCTAGATTTTAAGATAAAAGGAATTTATTTCTTGAAATTAATGCATTAAACAAAATAAAAATATTTTTTAAAAATTAAAATAGTAGTAAAAGTAAATTTAGTTTTTGATTGAAGTGTAAACTAGTGGTAAATGAACAAAAAGAAACTTTATTGATTATCTAATGAGTTACTTCTCCAAGAATAATATATACATTATTGATTATCTAATGGAAACTCCGTCTAATATATATATAGCAGAGAAATTGTCGATAATAGCAATCATTTTCTTATCTCTTGTATCATTCATATCTTCCACAAATCTTAAGTAATTGACTTCTCTGGTGTGTGGCATTTTGATTTTTAAACACAGCCATGCAGTGATTTCCCGGTGATTTCCTTATGCATACTGCAGGTGGTCCTCCAAAATCGTGGGATTAGTCGAGGTGCGTGCAAGTTGATCCGAACACCTACGTTAAACTAAAAAAAGAAATGCTAAAAGTCAAAACACACGAGCCATATAAAAATCACACGACAGCGCAATTACCTTATCTTGTGAAACAAAGATTAAAAAAAAAAAAGCATTCTCTTGGGTGTGCAATGGAATCCTCATAAACCTTTCTCTATGCTCTTATTCTAAGATATATCAATAATTAATAAAAAGACATATGAACAACTATTGTCGTAGTGCTTTTATGCACTATCTGTGTGGAAATGAATAGAAAACTACGACAAGGGTGTGGAAATGAGTTACTTTCTCCAAAAAGAATATATACAATATTATTGATTAACAGAGAGAGAACTTTAACTATGTCTATTTTATGCACTTTAATTAAAAATAAATTTTGAATTGTAAGAGAGACTTTAATTAAATTTCAATATTAAATTTATGCACTTTAATTAACATACACACACATATATATCTCTCTCTTTTTTGGAATATAATTAATTACATGATAAGCTTAATGGATAGTGAGTTTATGGCCACATTTATGTGAGTATTGGTTGCATAAGAAAAAAAATCATAAAACTTGATATATAATAATTCACTAAATGTCTCTTAATTATTCGTCAAACTAATATAAAAAAGCTAATATTACATCTAGGGAACCAATCTAGAATTTTTGTATATTTTTAAGGGTCAAATTATAATTTTATCGAAGAATCAAAATAAAAATATCATAAATTCATAACTATACTGGAATTTTGCTCATAATTTATTTTTAGTTCTGTCCAGAATCTAGGATTATGCTCCAGGGACCAATCTAAAATTTTTTCAAAGTTCGTTGATTAAACTGAAATTTTCACAAATCAAGGGACCAAACTGAAATTTTATTATCTTCAACCTCAAACCCAGATTTTTCACAAATCACCTACTGATATATCAAGATTTCTAACTCAAATTCATCATTTAAACAAACCATAACTCAAAATCATCATCTTTACTTAAAATCTTTAAAAATCAACTAAATAACTCATTACCCATAACAATTAACCCTTAAGTTATTTCTGTTTCTGCTTCTGCTTTTGCTTCTTTTTTATAACAGTCGAGTATTATTATAGAAAGGTGCTAGAGCCAAAATTAAAGGCTAGCTAGCATAAAAGAAAAACAGAGGTATATACAAGACAGGGGAGGAAGTAATAACATAATATACATATATAACCGAAATGGTAGGCTTGAATTAAATTTAATAACGCTGATTAAAACCACATTGTAGAAAAGAAATTGAATTGCACAAAAGTAATTAACCGAAAACTTGTATTCCTTCTTATAAAGTTGAACCCATGTCTGATTTTTTTTCAATGAAAAATACGAATCAAAGGTTATAACGCAAGGCAGCTCACTTTGAATGACAAAATCATGCCTTAATTTTGATGGTGATGGCAAAATCAAAGAGTCTATTTTTTGTAACACAATCAACAAGTAAGATGGATAGGAATTTACAGTGTAAGATGGGTCTGTAAAACTATTACCATCTGTATTTTTTCCACGATATAGCCCAGTGGAATGGTCCATGAGATCATTTCTATCAAGCGTTTTTTCTACATAAAATATAAAATAGTTTTAAATCTTGTGGTATATTTCTTGTCTTTAAGAGCTATGAAAACTAATATAAAGATATTCATACAACTTGTGGTATATATAATCCTTTTCAAAACAAAAAGGATTTTGATGGAGATCAGGACATTGCAACAAATTATCCACCACCAGATGGGTCAGTGATACCATTGTCATCATGCAATTTTTCCCACTCTTGGGGCTCTAAAAGCTGTGGTTTTTAATTTCACTATGTCACGTCCAGAATGGGAGGTATATTTTATTTCAATTTTAAAAATGGAATAAATTAGAAGATATTTCATCTCGCTTAAAATCTTATCTCTTTACATGAATTTCACCTAAATTCTGGCCGGAATATTTAGATTATATTTTAGCTATCCTGTTATGGCCAAATGATATTTTGTTTTGCTTTTATAAAAAATTAAAATATAGTTTAGTTTTATAGTATAAGTCATGTCTCTCAATCCGACAATTGGATTAAAGTAAAATTTTACGAGGAATCTCATGACATATATTTATATCGCAAATTAAAATTCTAGGGCAATCAAAGTTTAGAAAGACTTTGCAAGATTGCCGATGATATTTTCATAGTTTTATTCTAATTCATAATTTTGTTTTGAAATGTCATTTTTTGTGTTTTTTTTTAGATTGATTTTTTTTTAAAATTTTATTATTCAATAATAGGTTTATTGAAAATTGAGATTCATAATTTATTTTGATTTGTTTTATTTGGGGTTATTATAGTCTCATGACCCGAGTCATAGATTTAAAGGTTAACCCAGAATGACCCGAGTCGATCGATCCAATATATTGTTGTTTTGATATTTTTTAAAAAAATATATCATCTTAAATTTTTTTATCAATAATTGTCAATAATAGCAATCATTTTATTTTCTTATCTCTTGTATCATATCTTCCACAAATCTTAAGTAATTGACTTTTCTGGTGTGTGGCATTTTGATTTTTAAACACAACCAATCATCTTATCTAAAAGAATGCTAAAAGTGACATTCTCTTGGGTGACCACCACTAATCTAAAACACACAAGCCATATAAAAATCACACCACAGCCAGTTACCTTATCTTGACCGTATTGACTGGGAGTCAACTATTGTCGCAGTGCTTTTATGCACTATCTGTGTGCGTGAATGGAAAGAAAAGCAGGGTGGCATCTGGGGTGTGAAAATGAATGCTTATAGAAGGCGTCAGTAATTCTTCTATTAAAATTGCTATGATCTAAGTAAACAATAAACAATAAACAAAAAAAAAAAATACTTCACTAACAACTGGGGGGGTGAATAGACTAACTCACTAACAATTTAGGAGTTCTTCATAAGCTTCAATTGAATTGATCTGTTGTTTGTGAGTTTTTGACATATTATATAGGAAGGTATTTTAATTATTCTGTTCAAATTAAAAATTTTCATAGACTAAAAGGCGTAATTTTCTAAAACATAAAAGCAAAGTAAAAAACTCAAATGCATTGGTTTGGAAACCACTTGGTATTAGTTTCTATATAAAATACTTATAAAAAATTTATTTAGTTAGATCTAGATGATTCTGATTCGGTGCTTTATTAGTTTCTATAATATATATATATATATATATATATATATATATATATTAAAAAAAACTCAAGTTAGCCTGTAAGTCTTCGACTTGGATCATAAGATCGGGATAAGCAAACTCAATTTTAAAAAATAAAATTAAAAAAAAACTATAAAAACATATATGGTTTAACAATATTAATCAATTATTAAAATCTTTTATTGTATATATATTAAAAATAAATATTAATAACTATTATATCAATTTGTGAATGTTTCAATTTGGATGCGAATTGATGTTTTATATTTGACATTTTTCTTAAGAAACCAAAGTTTTAAACATGCTTAGATTTAATTACCAGATGAGAGTGAGGGTTTAGGTCATAAATTAGCCTAATTAATACTCGGATTAAGATTTAGGTGATAGATAGGACAAATTAGCTTATTGACTAGTGTTAATAAAAAATTGTATCATTTTATGATTTTTGTTATAGAAAAAATCAAAATCATGTTGTTAAAAAAAGTAAAACTAGGTTTTAACAGAGTTGACTATGTTATGGGTTGATTTATCTGGTCAATTAGGCTTGATTGAGTCAACTCTCATTTGGTTTTTTTCTAACCCTAAATAGGGTTAAGTTCCAGATTAAAATGTTAGGCTTGAATTAAATTGAATAACATTGATTAAAACCACAATGTAAAAAACAAATGAATTGCATAAAAGTAATTAACATTGATATGGAAGGCTTGCTACTTTCTTTATGGAAATAACGTGTGGAAAATCATGCCTTAATTTTGATGGTGATGGCAAAATCAAATAATATCGTTGATAAAATAAACCCCAAATGATATTATTTTTAAAATACTTCTTGTCATTGTCATGACAACAAGTCTTCTTCTTTTTCTTTCTGAAGTACTTGTCTGTCTATTTTTATGTAACCCAATCAACAAGTAAGATGGATAGGAATTTGCAGTGCGAAATGGGTCTGTAAGACTATGTATTGCTATCTGCATTTTTTCCACGATATAGGCCGATGGGAGGATCCATGAGACCATTGCTATCAAGCGTTTGTTGTACGAGATGGATCCATGAGACCATTGCTATCAAGCGTTTGTTGTACGAGATGGGTCCATGAGACCATTGCCCCGTAAGCTTGGGAATGGATAATTAATATGCTTTAATTTCAATTTAGTTTGCAAAAAAAAATAAAATTAAATGCTTATGCATGAAAAATAAATCTCAAGTGTTGAAATGCAATCACCAATTAATTAAAGGACAATGGACCTTAGATTAATACATGACGCAACTTTCAATGGAATTATATTTCTATTTTTTTATTTTAAAAAATTCTATATACTACAAGTGGCTTAAGAAAGTCACGTTCATCTAAAAAAAGAAAAAATTCTATTTACTCGGATGTGTTTTTTCTACGAGATGGGTCCCTAAGAACATTTCCATCTGCACATCGGTCCGTGAGACTGTTGCCATCATGCATTTTTCCTCGAGGAGAGGCCGTGAGACGTCCTCTTCCAACCATCATGCATTTTTTCCACGAGATGGGTTCGTGGAAATACTTTGGTTTAATTATTAGGACTGCTGTTATTGATTGGAAACTTTTTAATTAAAATAAATTTGATTATTTGATCGGAAGAAATCCTTAAATGTTATTATATTAACACATGACATCACTTTATTTTCTTAAGAAAAAAAATATTGTAACCATATTGTAAAATATTTTAAAAAAATTAAATTGTTTTAAATAGATAACTTTTGAATCATCGAGTAGTGAAACACAAAAAAAGTGAAGAATAATCAAAGTGATGCGGGTCCACATCAATTTTTGTCCTTTTTTTGGTATTAATCCCTTCATCCTAGTACATGAACTTAGTTATTTGATCAAATCTTCATCACAAGTTAAATTTGTTTAATTAAAAAAATTATATATAGATTTCTTTAATATATTTTTTATTTAAAAATTATTTAAGTGAAAATTAAAAAATTTATATACAAATATAGTCAAATAAATCGAGAATTATGTGTATTAATAAATGAAAAAAACCATAAACGATGAATCAAAATAAAAAATAAAAAAATGAAGAAACAAGTGTATATCAAAATATTTAATTTCAGAAGATATTTACGCAATTGTATTTTCTAAAAATTTAAATTAAAATAATTTTTTTATTCGATCAAACGATAATAAAAACAACACACATTATAAATTGATTAAATAAAAAAAAAAGAAGAAAAAATAATATGCAATGTTGCACATATTAGAAATATTTTTTGAAAATATTTTTTTTTTATTTTAAAAAATAAAATTCATCTATACTAAAAAAAATTATATATTAAATTTAAAACAAATAAACTTCAAAATAATATCCAGGCTCTACATAAACCCTTTAAAAGGAAAAGTAATAGAGAGAGAACAAAAGTGGAACATTTTGGAAAAAAATTAAGTAATTAACCGAAACTTATATTCCTTCTTGAAAAGTTGACCCCAAGTCAAGTTTATTTATTTATTTATTTTTGAAAAAAACATGAATAAAAGGTTAATGCTGGGCACACGAAAATGATGGATATAGAAGACTTGCTACTTTCTTTATGGAAATTATTTGTGGAAAATTTAGGCCTTCAAAAATATTGAAAATAAAATATTATTAATCGTGTTATTTACATTCTGACAACAAAAATCATAATTAAGATCAAGTATTCAAATTAAAAAAATAAATAAATCAATACAAGTTTTTAATTAGAAAAAACAAGATACAAAATGCTGTGTAAGTGTCACTAACTCTTTGTATTTTCTAACTATTAAAGAATTGAATATATAATTAATACACGTGTGATAAACATCAAAATAAATCCAATTGTATAATATACTAAGATTTTAAAAACTAATTCTTTTAAAAACTAATACACTACATGGAAAAAAAAAATAAAGCTCCATCAATTATTGTTATTCGTTTAATTATAAATAGAATGAAGAGAGTGATGCACTTTTATCAGCGACTAAAGTATACAGTTAGAATCTCCCATATCTGTCAACATTAAATATAATATAGAATGGCAGTTCCAATGGAAAGCCTCTACGCTTTCCAAATCCCAGAAGGAGAACACTCTAACGAATTTGGTGTCACTGACTGTTACCATATATAATCTTTCAAATGTATACAATTTAGGACTATAAAGATTATCTTATCATAGATAGATGCTGGTTCTTAGGGAATGAGGGAGACTCCTTGTATAGCAGAATAACCTTCCATGTATAAGAGGCCTTTTCTGCCGACTGCAGGGGAGAACATTCTGAAAAGTTAATGAATTAATTAACTCTCTTGGTATTCTAGTTTTGGCTTGAATGTATTAACACAGACATCCATGACAAGAGGTGGAGGTTCCGATGTTGTACAAGAAAAACTGAGTTGATCACCTTAAACCAGTCCTGTCTTCAGGTTGGATTGATTTCGCCAAAAAAAAAAAAGGGTTCTCAAAAAAGGTGATGAAGTCACCTTCTCTGTGATGGACATGAAGGGAGCCGAGGATCTGGAATTGGGAATTCAAGCTCGGAAAAGAATCAAGCTATTCGGCCAAGATTTTTGGAGTAATCCTTTGTGAAGAAGAAGAAGAAGAAGCTACTCCTCGCATAAAATATAGGTGTTGATCGATGTAGCTTTATCTTCTATCTTCTAGTATCAGTTCTTTCTTTCTTGCTTGCCTTTTTTTTTTTCCTCCTGGAAAGGAAGGCTTGGGGGTGTTTGATGCTAGCTATCTCTTAAAATGTCTATCCTAGAACTTAGAATCATGTGAGTAAAAGAGTGAATCTTCTAACCAAATATATATATGTATAATATATCCTTACAAGAAATATTCCATACTTTTTCTTAAATTATAAATTAAAAAGAAATTGGTTATAACATGCTTAACGAACACACGAAAATAAACAGGTGTATTTCGTACACAATTCTTTTTTTTTTCTTACAAGTTTTTTTACCAGTTAAAATATACTCTTATTATTTTGTTTTTCCATTGGTAGTATATCAGTCCTTAAGGCGAGGGTAATACTATGTTTCCCATTTGTAAGTGGTGGAGATATTGGAGGTCACTCTCCCTGGAATCAATTTATTGCTGTTGATATTTCTTCACCGTCGATATTGGAAAGCCCAACATCGAATTCCAGTTCGTGGAAAAGGCATGCACCAAGGACCATATGTTCTTTGTATTTGAATGTTAGTAATCTCGAGGTTTACTATTAGGATACTTGCATGCAAACCTGACAAGATAAAAGGTAAAGGATAGGATAAAATGAGAAATGACACATAAGAATTTACGTGGTTCACCCAAATTAAACTATGTCCACGGGCAAGTATAGAAGGATTTTACTAAGTAATGTGAGAATTACAACATCTCTCTAATAATAGGAGAACAACTGAAATCTCTCTATTACTAGGAGAAAACACCTCACTTACTATCTCACAAATACCTCATAACTTTGAGGGATTACTCTCTCTTCACTCTCTCTTCTTTCTCTCTACTTGCTCTCAAGTTTCTCTCTTGTGGTGTTTTTCAAATGCTTGGATGCATTGCCTATTTATAGGCAAACATCCATGCAAAAAACAAGGGGCACCAATTGATGCTGCAAGTGGCACCGAATTGGTGCCCAACATTGTTGACTTTGCCAACAATGCTAGCTGGCTCACATTTACTTGGTCAATCCAGCATGCAATGATGATGGAACTACCTTGTCTACTTTGATGCCAAGGTATAGATTTTGTGCACAGAAGATTGTGTCTGTGAGTAATAGAGCTGGTTGCCTATGTACAATTAGTATGCTTTGGCAGGAAGACCCCGTGACTGGTCCTTGGATAGCTGAGAAAGCCAAATCTCTGGCAATTTCAGAGGAATCCAGGATCAGGAAAAAAATCAAGGTGAAAGGATATGAATTTGCTAGTGCAACTGCTGCAAAGGATCTAGGAGACATAAATTTGCGAACTAGAGAAGAGTTAATTTTGAGCTCTGCATTCTTCTTGCATGTTCATCTGTTTCCTGTTGTGGTTGATCTTAGCAGTTCTCAGTATAGTAATTTGCATTTCCTTCTAGATCAGATGATTAATGGATTATCAGGCATGGCCTGCGATGTAGTCGGTGCTAGGGAATCAACAAAGTTAACTAATTGTATTTTCATAAATTAAAGGGATTTCTCTTCTTTTCTTTGTCAATTACAGTGCATGTATAAAAGTTTTCTTACTCAGTAAATGCTATTGTAATGTTTTCACAGAGACTCCCCTGCTTGGCAACTAATTCACTAATATATCTTGGAAACAGAAAGGCAATCAACAAAGAGTAAGGCATATTCTGAAGAGACAAAGAAATTTAATACCCTAAACTAAGCAGCAGTTAGAAGGCAAAAACTGAGCACAAATTTTCAGGAAGGGACAAGCGAAAAAAACCAAAAAGAAAGCAGAGAACAATACAGACTCAAATTCACAACACCCATTTTCTTTCCATTGGAACACTTTGAATAGTTTATTAAATTTATAATGATCTGACTTCTACGCATATAAAAAAAATCAACTTAATGATCAATTCTCTATAATTTCAGCATTACTAAAAACATCCAAACTAATAAACTATTAGTTATTTTACTCATTTTAATAAACATTTTAGTTATGAATTTACCAAACATTTTGAACGATTCATATTGATGAAAATACATGTCAATTTTAGATTTTTTAACTTAATAGTTACTTCATAAGTTACTTGTAAAGCATGTCATATATCTCTAAGCATTTTTATATAATATAATTCTATCAAATTCACTTTTACTAACTATATAATATAAAATATTCATGGCTTTAACATCCATAAAAAGTAACTTTTTATCATTTTCCGTATATTCACTTATAGTTTTAGAAATCTCAATATCATTTCTAATTTTGATAGGTCTATAAGATCTATTTTGTACAGATAGCCACAAATTAAAATCAATAGATTGATGATAAATTATCATAAAACAATTTATTACCTGCTCTTTGATGCTAGCAATGTAATTGTAATATTATTTTTCAAGCTTACTCAATCTCTTATTCTTGATAGCACAACCAAAAATAAATGACGAACTAAAATTTTTATGTTACTATCTGTAAGAATTTTGACTAAAGAAATGTAAAAGAGAAGAGTTTTAAAAAGACTAGAATTTTTCTTCATTATCAAAACCATGTCAGAATTGTCTCTTTTTATAGGCAATTCTGACATTTAATTTTAACGTAACTTTTAAAAATAAATGATTACAACTTTCTAGTTTAAAAGTACACGATTTTATTTCAAGTATAGTTTTAACAAACACAACTTTTCATTCACATCCTAACAATCCCCCCACATGATAAAAATTGTTTGATCAGAATAAAATATAAAGTAGGAGCAAAAAGTCGTTGCATCGAACAAGATAGCTTTTGGCCTTGAACATTTCATAATTAAAACTATTAGATTTACTCGGCTAACCAGCAAACATGATGTCTTGAGTTGTTTAGTATTTTGTGCGAAACCAGATAATAGAGATTACACAGTTCATTTTCTTACAATTTTGGTTCTCACGGTTGTGTTCATTTTGGCCTTGAATACGTCTTGATTTTAGATAGTGTTAAAGAATTTGCATTTTCAATTCTCATAGAAATGTCTCGTTTAACATTCATATAGGTGATTCTTATTAAGAGTATCATGTAATACCTCACTTGAATTTCTCAAGCTATAAAAGTCATTAAAAGCTTAGTTTATCTTATTTTCATTGCAGATAGCACTTTATATCATATGAATGGGTAAGAGGACTATTATTAAATTGACACATGATTTGGTTGTTTCTTTGAACCTAGATCCTAGGATCTCCAGTAAACTAGGTTGGGTCGCTATCATGACAATTCATTGAACTGTGTCTTAATCTCTTTCCCTTCAATGATTATCAACTTGCTCTATTGTTAAGCATTTTATTAGTGAATCCATGATATTATCATTTAACTTTCATTGGTCAATAAAGATAATCTCATTTTAAATCAATTATCTTACAATATTAACAATTATGTCAATACTTTATATATATATATATATATATATATATATATATATATATATATATATATATATATATTGCCCTTTCAATTGCAAATTAGCTATTGCAATGGTATACAAATTATCGACATAAAATGAATGGGTAAGATGACTATTATTAAATTGACACATGATTTGGTTGCCTTTTTGAACTTGGATCTTGGAATCTCCAATAAACTAGGTATATGACATGAAACCTTTTTTTATATAAAAATAAATAAGAATCATGAGCTCTTTCATAGTCTTAAAATGTAGTATATTGATAGCCAAACCATCATCCACCAAGATACGATTCATCATCTTTTCATCAACATATCCTTTAATAAAAAAGGTTGATTATAGAATTTTGATCAAAGCAACATGTCTTCATTGTTAAAGGATATCTTTGTAGTGCATAAACCGTGAAACAAGTTTAAAGAGTTAGTTATGACAGGCTTAATATAAGTTTTCACTTCATCAACGTGATAGTAAGCAACAAATATATTTTCTATCATGACAGGCTCAGTAGGAGTTTTTATTTTAATTTTTTTTTTTGATAGTAAACGAGTGAATTATATATTAAACAGCCCCATCAAGTAGGTGGAACTGAATGAAACATAAATACAATGGGAATATAAAAGAGAAGAGAAGACCAAAGCGACGAGGGACCTAATTAATTAGTCCAGTTCATAATACATTCTGGATTTCTGAAAAGATCTGAGCCTGTGTAGCTGAAATTTCTAACTGAAGACTTCAACCAGAAAGCCAAACGGTGAAAGGTGAGATCAAAAATCATATCCCAATCCGGAGCCTTTGATTCGAAGATTAGGCGATTGCGCGCTATCCAAATTGACCAGTACAAACCTTTGCAGAGGAGGTTAATAGCACGTCGCTGAAAATTTCCATTAATCAAACCGGACCATTCCTGTAGATTTTGATATGGGTCTTTGTGTAGACAACCTGAACACCCAAACCAGTTCAAGAAACGACCCCAAAGAGACCATGTTATAGTACACCAATGGAAGAGATGATTAATTGTCTCAATTTCCTTGCAGCAGAATGGGCAGTGAGATTCCTCATATTTAATGATTCTCCTCTCAGCTAAAAAACTCCGTGTACTCAAACTGCCATGAACAAGAAGCCATATGAACACATCTACTTTTGGAGGGGCATAACTATTCCATAACAGAGAAGGGGAGAGATTATTTTCAGTTGCCGATAGACTATCAAAAAGAGTGCAACCTGATTTAGCTGAGTACATGCCAGAGCTGTGAAATTTCCATAACTTGCGGTCTGCACCATCTGAGAAAATGAGACCACGCTGCACCTCTGCAATCAAGCTCTCCCTCATGCAGTTTTCACGAGGCCGGAGTGGTCTTCTCCAGGATAGGTTGAAAGATGTATCCGTCAAATCACATATATCTGCAAGGCTGGATTTTTGCTGTAGGGAGAGGTTATACAGTCTGGGGAATAAGACTTGGAGAGTGGTTATAGAGCCAAGCCAAGAGTCAGTCCAAAACCGGATGTTCCTCCCATCACCCACCTTGAACCCGACATTTGCATGTAAAAGATTGGCTCTGTTTTGTGTTGAGAAGATCGCCGAAACAATGCCATGCCAAGTTGGAGATAAAGAACCTGTAAACTCAGGGATACCGTTAATAAATTGAGGTCGGTATTTTAGAAGAATGTGTTCTTGCCAGCCTCCTACCACTCCATTATCCAGATTCCAAAGCGATTTAAATAGCAGAGCCAAATTTTTGTTGTGGATGGATCCTAGCCCGAGACCACCAGAAGATTTACTCTTTATTACCTTGTGCCAGGCCACCTTAAAAATGCCATGAGATGATGAGGTTCCTTTCCAGAGAAAAGACCGGGTTAGAGAAGAGATGACTTTAATAATACCCTTTGGCATAGCAAAAACTGACATGTAGAACAAAGGAAGAGAGCTTAAGACTGATTTAATTAGACATAACCTTCCCGCCATGCTCAAAAAATTCCCTTTCCATGTGCTTAGCTTTGCTCTGATAGTGGACAACACTAGTTTCCAAGTAGAGAGTCTGCTGGGATTGGCTCCAAGAGGTAGTCCAAGGTACCTAACCGGAAAAGTATCAATACGACAGAAAACTGACTTCGCCAAGCTAGAGGTGTAGTCGTTGTCCAAGTTAATTCCTATTAGAGAGCTTTTATAGAAATTAACTTTCAATCCGGAAATGATCTCAAACCAACGAAGTATCCTCTTAGCATGTAGAAGAGAGGGAAAATCATTTGGCAAGAAAATCAAAGAGTCATCGGCATGTTGCAAATGAGTTATGTAATGTCCTGGAGCAGTCTCTAAGCCTTTGAAATAACCTGAAGCTGATGCCCTATTGAATAAAACTGTCAATCCCTGAACTGCGATGTCAAATAGGAAAGGAGAGAGAGGGTCCCCTTGCCTGAGACCCCTCTCCAGACTAAATTCTCTGCTGGGTGAACCGTTTATCAAGATGGCTAATTTAGAAGTGGATAAGCATTCAAAGATCAACTTCCTCCAGTGTGGGCCAAAACCCATGTATCCCATGCTTGTGTCAATATGTTCCCACAAAATTGAGTCAAAGGCTTTATGGAAATCTACCTTCAGTAAGAGGCCATGCTCCTTCTTGTTGCGCACACCATGGACAACCTCATTTGCTATCATGAAACCATCTAAAATCTGACGCCCAGCAATGAATGCAGACTGGTTAACACTGATTACATCTGTCAAGACACTTCTAAGCCTAGTGGACAATAGTTTTGCCACTATTTTATATAACCCGTGAATCAAGCTTATCGGACGAAAGTGTGAGAATCTGCTCGGCCCCTTTGATTTTGGAATCAGAGTTACAAAAGAAGAGCTGATACCTTTTGGAAGTTTACCGGTTCTGAAAAAACTTTTAACCAACATAAAAACCTCTGAGCTGATGATATTCCATACCTTTTTATAGAAGGAGAAGGTGAAACCATCGGGGCCAGGGGCTTTAGAACCATCACAGTCCCACACAGCTTGCTTAACTTCTTCCATTGAAGGTGGTCTTTCTAGCCAAATAGACTTTGCTTCTGAAATTTTGGAGAACCCCGAGCCTCCCATTTCAATTCTTTTACACGTTGGTTTCCGAAACAAGGATGAGAAGAAGTTGACAGCGCCTTCTTTTATATCATTTGGGGAGATTAGGTGACTACCATTATGATCAATCTTACTAATGTAGTTGCGGCCTTTCCTTAGACTTGCTGATATGTGAAAAAAACGAGTGTTCTTATCCCCCATTTTACACCAGTTTTGACGAGATTTTTGTCTCCAGATATCTTCAACCCTTCTGTTAACCTCCCAAAAATCAAAGTTCAACCCCTGGAGCTTTGATTTTTCGGTCTCAGACAAGGGACACACTTCGCTTTTGTTTTCAAGTATTGTAATGGAGTTCTGGATGTCTGCAAGTTTTAGATTCTGATCCCCGAAAGTGGATTTATTCCATTGTCTCAGCTTTTTTCCCATGATCCCCAGCTTCTTAATCAGACTATACTCACCTGGAAACTCCTTACAGCTATCAGACCAGAGGGCCTCGAAATCTGTTAAGAAAGAAGGGTGCGACAACCAGCAGTTTATGAAACGAAACGGCTTCCACCCCCAGTCTACCTCAGGACTTTGGAGGAGCAACTGACAATGATCTGACATCCCTCTAGGGTAGCGGCAAAGAGATAGAGACGGGAACTGCAACTGAAATTCCGGGGAAGCAAAAGCTCTGTCAATACGACTCATAGACCCGCCCCTAAACCAAGTGAACCGGTGCCCCTGCATATTGTATTCAACCAGTTCACAGTCGGATATGAATCTGCGGAATGAAGTTGAACCTGATAGATTGAGGTTACCACTACTTCTCTCATTAGGGAGTAGAGTTTCGTTGAAATCACCTATCACCACCAGTGGTAGTTCAAAAGCAAACTTAAGAGTGGTGATTTCTTCCCATAGATCAGCACGTTCTTTCACTAAAGATGCAGCGTAGACACCAACTATCACACAATTAAAAGAAGAGGGAATATGCGTCCCACATAGGCTGATCCACTGCCCCCCAAATTCTATAGAGTTAACTTCAAAAACAGAGTTATCCCACATTGCTATAATCCCTCCTGATTTCCCTACAGATTCTAGAGAAGTCCATTTGACAGTTGCAATATTCCACAAATTTCTAATGAAGGAATCACAACAATTATTTTTTTTGGTTTCTAAAAGGAAGCAGATACCAACATTATTTTTTATAAGCCTATTCCGGATGGAATTTCGTTTGTGTGCCATACCTAAACCACAGCTATTCCAGGCAAAGATATTCATAACGAGAACAAAAACCAAGGCAGACTAGACTTAGCGGGGTAGAAAACTTACAACTTATTAACTGATGTCCACTCCTCTACTTCTCTGTCAATATTTCTCATTATTCCTTCTTCGTACCCTTTTAGTTCTTGCGGGTTTCCCAAACCTAGAGCCTCGGCATCTTGTATCATTTGTTGAGTCTCCTTTTCACTGTCAAACCCATTGTCTGGATGCTTCATACAGGTGATTTGAAACCGAATATTTCCTTGTTGGATTCCTGAGTTTAAGGAGTCTGAAGAATCACAATCCTCCATAGTGTTAGCAACACTACCATTGGCTTGCAGCAACTTCAATTTTCTTATTTTATGGCTATTCCTGCTTGCGTTTTCATTGGTCGCGTCTGCAGAGGTTTGTGGGCTGCTTTGAGGGTTCAATAGGGGTGGTAGATGGAGATGCTTGCCAATGGTTTCATCATCCATGGAGGCGTAGTTATGGTTCTTTCCAACGCTGGATGACTCGATAACAGGGGATGATATGGTGTCTTGTAGAGGTGTGTTATTGTGGGTGCTGGTTACCTTCATTGCAAGAAGGTTGGGTGCTCCATCAGAAATATCAGTTGCAAATGATCTAACTTTCATCACATTCTTCCTTTTGCTGAATGAAGATTTAGGTGCAAGCCCTCTGGATCTTCTAAGCTTCGTATCTTTTATTTTTCCTTCCAACTCCATTTCTGCTATTTCTTGTGGTTCCGCCAGGTCATGTATGAATGCAGAGAAAGATTGTTGTTGTGCATTCTGGCTCTGATTTTGGGCTAGTATCATGTGTCTCTTTAGTTTTGGGGTAGGCCTTATAACCTGGGTTGAAGAGGCTTTATTTTGTGTTTGTTTTTTATCGAGGCCCACTCTTGAAAAGGGTACTGCTGAGTCATCTGGGTTGTTGTAGTTGGTTTCTGCCACTTGTATATTTTCCTTAATGGTGTCATAACATGGCTCTATAGAGAAAGATTGATAAAAGGCGGTGTGCATTTGCTGGTTTTTTGTCTGTAGCTTGTGTGTTTCCTTAGTTTCAGGAAAAAGGCAGAAGGTTTTGTATGTTGTGTCAGATTGGTCTAGGTTGCTGGGTAATTCAGTGTACCTTGTGCAGAGAATGAGAGAGGGGTCATTTTGCATGTCCTTGTCCTGTTGCACTGGTGAGGTCCAATCAGCTTCTGGTTCATTTATACTGGCCGGCAAAAACTCTTCTGGAGGTATAAATTTACTGCATGTCTCTTCATCTGATTCTTCAGTGCCTGATGTATCCATTGAGTATTTAATTGTGGTAAGCAGGGGGCTAAAACTTGGCTTCATTTCCATGACTGATATATCAAATTCCTCTCCGTCTAGAATCAGTGAAAGCTGCTTGTTTAAAGTCGTGAAAGAGGTTGTGCTCAGAAGTACCTTGACTCCCATAAGTGAACCTTGTCTCACACTTGTAATGTCGTACCCAATCATCTTGCCTACATCTTCTACCATGAATTCAATACATCTGCGGTTCCATCCAATCAGAGGAAGTCCTAGAATAGACACCCAAACAAATCTGTCTACTGCTTTTACTTCCCTCTTCCATGGTTTGATACTAGAGAAGTAGTTTGCCAAAGCAGAGCAACTGTTTATTAATTCTTTCTCCATGGTCTCTTTGTCTGTAAAGGTGATAACTGCTTGGCTTGCTCCCAGGAAGCGAAATCCAATTGCCTTCTTAACAGTTTTCAAAACCATATGCTCCAGTTGTGCATAGTCCACTTCTGTGGCTATAGAACCGACTAAACTTCTCAATAGCCATTCCTTGTCATCCTGTGTAGACTCATACACCACAGTCTTCTTTGATGGTTGTTGGACTAAAAGAGCTTCAACAAAGGTCCTGTTGTCTCTGAGGGCTAGTTTGGGCGAGATTTTGGTTTCTGGCTTTGTGGTGAGGGTTGTCTTTTCCCTGGAATCTGTAGGTGTTTGGAATCTTGCTAAGTTTGCACGAATTTTGAAAGAGTCAAACCATACAAGATTCAATCTGTCACAAAGTTCTGTTTCTTCTAAATGGGAGAAGAAAGTTACAAAACCAAACCGTCTCCCTGTTTTTGTTTTTTTCCTAGAAACAAAGAGATTGGTGACCAGACTAATTTTTGAAAAAGCTTTTTTGAGATCTTGGTAATCAATCCAAGATGGGAAACGTTCAAAATAAAACTTAGTAAGAACAGAGGGAGTAGGAGTTGTGTTAGGTAAGTGTTTGTTGTTTTGACTGTTGTTTGTGTAACACGTAGGTTGCAGAAAGTTCATGGTGGCAGGATGAAGAGAGGGGTGTTGTGTATGTTTAAGAGGGACATGGACAGGTGTTTGTGGGGTTGGATTGTAAGAGGGAGGTTTGAAAGAAGTTGCTAAAACCTGGGTTGCAGGGGAGGGGATGATAGACAAAAGGGGAAGTGTTTTGGATGGGAGCATCGTTGCAGGGAAGAGGATGATAGACAGATGTGGCTACAGCAGCTTCAAAAAAACTCGGAACAGTGCTGGAATATCTGGCTGTCGCTGGTAATGTGAAAAATGAGGGGTTCGGATAGATCTCCTCCTTGCTGCCTTTCCTGTGTCAGCTGTGTCACCGATGGAGACCTTTATGCATCTTGAGGAAACGAGGAGGGAGAAGACATCGTCCGGCCAGAGCTAACCGGTCTTCACCATTTGCTTTGTGTGCTGCAGCCCGGTTTCATTCTTCATGGTCAGTACTATGCATGAGCTCCGCTCTGCATCCAAGCAATAGCTCCGGTGGAGGAAAGGGGAGAGATCGGCTGTCTCTTGATGATCTGGCTGCAGTTCTCTGTCCTATTCTCTGTCCTCCTGTTAAGATCGTCGATGTTGCTGTGTGAGCTGCTTACTTTCCCTCACTTTTGGCTTACTGTTTACTTTTGGCTTACTTGGGCGATGAAAGATCTCTTCAGATCTGCAGCGAGAGGATCTGATCTGCTTTTTTCCTTTGATCTCACTTTCTTCTTCTCCTTTACAAGTGGCTGGCGGCAGTGTTGGGTCCAAGATGAAGGTGAGGGTGGCTGGTTGGTTTGGTGGTCGGTGGAGCCCGATCTGTAGGGAGAAGAAAGCAGAGCAGCCCCTGCCCTTCGTGGCTTTTTCTTCTCCCCGGTTCTGGGTCTCCTCTTCTCTCAGTTTTCCCTGAAGAAGAATGCCATCCTTCCTCTGTGATTCTTCATCTGTGTGTACTCAAAAGGAATCTCTAACTTTCAGCTCCTTTGTTGCCTTCTGATCCCTACGAGAGAGCTCAATCTAGTGGGGAAGAAATTTGGTTCTGTAGCGATTGTGAACTTGGTATTTTAGAATTTCGTGCTATGTATCATGGGTACCTGATCTCAGTATATATTACTAGGGAGTTTTTATTCTTATCTCCTTTGGCATGTATTCATTTAATGTAACGAGTTTTCTTAAGCTTTGAGTTAGAAAATCCTTCTACTTTTGTTGAATCCTTCGATGCACATTTCTCGTTTTCCAAATACAATTTTTCCTTTCAATATAATTAAAGAGTTTCCGGCCAA